>NC_137796.1:92650410-93207910 GCF_963383645.1 Muscardinus avellanarius | reverse complement strand
GCCAGAGCAGGATTGTAGAGTGGAGAGTACCAGAGTTTTGGAGGAAGGCCTGTCCTTTTTGTAGGTTCTTGGAGACTAAGCTCTAGTGATTTAGAGCTTGAATTCTGGAGTCAGACTCCTGTCAAACTTACCTCTGCCACTTAGCAGATGTGTAAACCGGGGCAAGTTCCCAGCCTATTTGGTGACTCAGTTTTCTGATCTGTAAAGTAAGGATGATAATAACATTCACTTCCTGAATGGTTTTGAAGGTCCCATGATATTTAGTGTTAGTAGAGCACTCAGAGCAGTGAGTGCCCTGTAGTTGGTGTTAGTGGTGGTTGATTAGGCAAATTCATACATATACATACATAGTATGGGTTTGGAGGCCATTCCTGGTGAGACTTGTGAACTTAGAGGGATTACACTTGTCTTTATTTCTTCTCTAGCTTTCAGGTGCCTTTGGTTACATCTATAGCGCTGTTGAATCAGAAATATTTTTTTCTGCCGGGCGTGGTGGCGCACGCTTGTAATCCCAGCATTCAGGAGGCTGAGACCTGAGGATCGTGCTTCGTGGACAGCCTCAGCTACTTAGTGAGGCCCTCTGCAACTCAGCGAGACTCGATTTCAAAATAAAGAATAAAAAATAGAGCAGGGGGTGTAGCTCGGAGGTCCCCCCCCTTTTTTTTCTTTTTGCGGTACAGTATATAGAACCCAGGGGCATTCTACCTCTGAGCTACACCCTCAGCCCTATTTTTTAAATTTATTTTGAAACAAGGTCTCAGTTGCAAAGGGCTTCACTAAGTAGTAGCCGAGGCTGTCCACGAACCAAGATCCTCCTGTCTCAGCCTCCCAAATGCTGGGATTACAAGCGTGCGCCACCACGCCCGGCTAGAGTGCGCCTTTTCTTGACTCTCCGTTGCATAGTTTTTATAATTTTGGCTCTTGGCTGCCTCCATGTCTGGTAGTCTCTCCATCTACAAACATCTGGATTTCTGAGTTGGTTTGTCACTGCATAGAATGTAAAGCAGTAATTCCCTATTCAAACTGTACATCTGCATAGCCCCAGGGGACTATTTTATGCAGATGTTCAGAGACTACTGTAGGCTCCTGAATCTCCATCTTCTGGGATAAATCCTGAACTATAAAGACTATAAAGACCATATGTGTTTACCATCTGGATGCATTTTCTTTCTTCCTTTTTTTTTTTTTTTTTTTTTGCAGTACTGCGGATGGAACCCAGGGGCACTCTACCCCGAGATACACCCCCAGCCCTATTTTTATTTTTTATTTTAAAACAGGGTCTCACTGAGTTGCAAAGGGCCTTACTAAGTAGCTGAGGCTGTCTGAGAACCATGATCCTCCTGTCTCAGCCTCCCAAATGCTGGGATTACAAGTGTGCACCACCACATCTGGCTCTGAATGCATTTTATCAAAGCTTTCCCCCACCCCACTGGATTTTCCCTTGTCTGAAAAAACATGCCAGGGGAGTTTGAGGATCCATAAGTTAATTTTCAAGATATATTGGAGGACTCATGGATTTCAATTTCTGTGATACTGTAAGTAATATCTTTATTGTAACACACGAAGCCGTTAAATCTTGACAAAAGTCAGGGTATTCCATAAGGATTCCCTACATGAATTATGAGAAGATTTCTCTCTTTGTGCCTTAGTCTCCTCCAACTTTAAAATGGAGATAAAAGAGCTGGGCATGGTGGCACATGCTTGTAATCCCAGCATGTGGGAGGCTGAGACAGGAGGATCAAGGTCTGCAGACAGCCTCAGCTACTTAGTGAGGCCCTTTGCAACTCAGTGAGACCCTGTTTCAAAAAAAGAATACAAAATAGAGCTGAGAGCAGGGCGTGATGGCGCACACTTGTAATCCCAGAATGTGGGAGGCTGAGAACGGAGGATCACAGTTTGGGGACAGCCTCAGCTACATAGTGAGGCCCTCTGCAACTTAGTGAGACCCTGTTTCAAAATAAGGAATAAAAAACAGGGCAGGGGGTGTAGCTTGGAGGCAGAATGCCCCTGGGTTCCATCCCCAGTACCACACACACACACACAAAATGGGGATAAAAGTAGCTTTTACTTTCTTTCTAGTTTGAATAGTAGTAGTATTTTTTTGTGTGTGTGGTACTGAGGATTGAATCTAAGGACATCCTACCTCTGAGCTATACCCCCAGCCCTATTTTTTTATTTTTTATTAATTTTTATTTTCTTATTTTTTTTTTTTGTGCTGCTGGGGGGTAGAACCCAGGTGCTTTCTACCTCTGGGCTACACCCCTTGCCCTATTTTGTAATTGATTTGGAAACAGGGTCTCACTAATTTGCTGAGAGCCTCACTAAGTAGCGGAGGCTGGCTTTGAACCTGTGCGATCCTCCTGTCTCAGCCTCCCAAGCGCGGGGATTACAAGCGTGCGCCACCACGCCCGGCCTATTTTTTTTTTTTTTAATTTTTGAAATGGGATCTCATTAAGTTGCAGAGGGCCTCACTAAGTAGCTAAGGGTGGCTGCAAACCCGTGATCCTCCTGACTCAGCCTCCCAAGTACTGGGATTATAAGCATATGCTCCCACGCCCGGCTTGAATGTTGGTTTTTTGAAGTTGCTGAACATGTAGTAGCTGTGGGTGGACTGGTTCCTGCCACCATGAGTTACAGCTATACAGTCCCTAAAGTAACATTTAAAACACCAGCCAGCCTCCCAGGCCACCTACAATTTTGTTATTTCCCCTTTGGTTTGCTTCCTTCTCCAGTACACAGTCCTTCTGGGGGCAGTGATGAAGCTGTCTGTCCCAGAGGGTTGTGATGAGGATTAAATATGGAGTGCTTCCAGCAGTGGTTGGCACACAGAAGGTGGTTTTTTTTTTTTTTTTTTTTTTTGTGGTACTGGGGATGGAACCCAGGGGCCTTCTACCTCCGGGCTACACTCCCAGACCTATTTTATATTTTATTTGGAAACAGGGTCTCTTAAGCCAGCACGGCTGGCTTTGAACCTGCGTGATACTCCTGTCTCAGCCTCCCAAGCGCGGGGATTACAAGTGTGCGCCACCACGCCCGGCTCACACAGAAGGTGTTTAAAATTGGTCATTGTTGGCCGGGCGTGGTGCTGCACACTTGTAATCCCAGTACTTGTGAGGCTGAGACAGGAGGATCACACAGGTTCAAAGCCAGCCTCAGCTACTTAGTGAGGCTCTCAGCAAATTAGTGAGACCCAGTTTCCAAATCAATTACAAAATAGGGCAGGGGGTCTAACCCTGTTTCCAAATAAAATATAAAATAGGGCTGGGAGTATAGCCCGGGGGAAAAATTGGTCATTGTTGTCTTCATCCCCACCCCCATCATCATCACATTATCACAACCACCAATACCATCCTCCTCCTCCTCTTCCTCCTCCTCCTCATCATCATCATCATGGACTCCTGTTATCAGAACTTTTTTGATTGGATGTATTAGGTTTATGCTTACTAACGGATTTGCTTCACCAGAGATCTATTGAGCTATCGAGCACTTACTGTAATAGCTGACTTGCCCCTTTCTGTGGTTTGAATATGGTCTGTCCCCACCGAAACTTATGTCGAGGCTTGGTCCCCAGTGTGGTGGTGGAGGGACGTGGTTCCTCTGAGAGGTCATGTGGCCTTTAAGAAGGATTAATGCACTTCTTGAGGGAGGGAGTTTTCACTCTTATGGGGTTTTGTTGATTATTTGGAAGTCGATTGTTATAAAGCAGGAGTATACTTCTCCTCACTGTCTTTTGGACATGTTCTCCTCCCCATCTGCTTCTCCACCAGTGTTCTGTGCAGCCGGGGGGCCTTTGCCAAGTTGGCACGTTGCTGTTTCCAGGCACCAGAATCATGAGCCAACTGAACCTATGTGCCTTAGAGAGAGTACCCAGCCACATGTATTTTGTTATAGCAACAAAACAGATTTAGATACTCCCCTGCTTCCTCTCCTCATTATTCCCATCGTCCTGCACTCCAGGTCAGAGCTCTTCTCTGTTTATCTATGACCCAACATTCCCACCAGACCAGCGTAATGTCCTCTGAAATTACCACTTCATTATCAACAGCCCCTCTATTTCCTTAACCTCTCCTTAGCAATCCTGCCCTCCCCTTGCCTTAACCTTGACTCTTCCCTCAGGATGCGCTTTCCTTGGAGTCCTCTCAAGTGCTGCTCTGTGTTCTCAGACCGGGCGTGTCTCAGGATCAGGGGGTTTGAGAGATGAGTTCTCCCTGTTGTTTGTTTCCCCGCCCTCTTTCTTTGAGATCCATCATACCCAGCTGGACCACTCCTCCTCATTGCTATTGACAATGGTTACTCCCCTCTAATTCATCCAGGACCCGGGTGCCTGGCCCAAAGTAGCTTCCCCAGCCTGCACACAGGCACTCCTTTCTTTGCCTGTCATCTGCCGCCATCACCCACCGCTGCCATGGTACCCTGAATGCGGCGCTGCCTAGGTGAGGAAGGCTGCACTCGCCAGCGTCGTCATCCCTCTTTCCAGTGGTTGGGTCCGTTGCTGAAGCTCTGGGCCTCCCTGGTTTCCTCCGTCTCTTGGCCACTCCTTCTTTGCTGTTACCTCTCCACTGAGCTTGAGTTCACAGTCCTAATTCTCTTGGCGGCACCTTTATCTCTTGTGCCCTTCTGTCCTAGTAGACCCAGACCCCAGCTTGAACCAAACTGCCGCTTTCTCCTTGATTAAGGTAGAACACGACAGGGCAGCTTGTGCCACTCTCGGATTCATATCAGTCAGCCTTGTCTGTGCCATTAGCAGAGCCTGAGCGTGTCGTTTGTTTCTGGTCAGCTAATTCTTCTCTTCTCCAGAATACTTAAATTCGGACATTTTCTACTTTCCTCAAACTTGTGGTTTACTAAACTTGGTCCCTCTCTGTCTTATTCTACAGATATCATCGCTTAACAGAGAGCAGGAAGCCTTCAGGTGGGAACTACATTAATCTCTCTCCAGGCACCTTTACCATCTGATGCTACTGTGACAGGTGTCAGTGTCTTCCAGAAATATCTGTAGCCAGACAAGTTGGGTTTGTTCCTCAGTTGCATCCAAGGAAAACTCAGACCATGGGCGATGCAGGGCATATCAATAAGAGGGTGTTAAAAGACCTTTTAGGATTGGGGCTTTGTCTTAGTGTTTTGGAGGAGGGCTCATGGTAGCAAGGATTTGCTCTGGATTTATTGCTGATAGGAGGAGGGGACAATTCAGAGATTGGGTAGCCCACTCAGTCCTTTCTAGAAGGAGGGTTGGTTAGAGTAGGACTGAGCTTCTTATTTATTTATTTATTTATTTATTTATTTATTTATTTATGGTGGTACTAGAGATGGAATCCAGGGGTATTCTACCTCTGAGCTATACTCTCAGACCTATTTTTAACTTTTTAGTTTATTTATTTATTTTTTGGTGGTACTGGGGTTTCTGGAAGCCCTTCTACCTCCAGGCTACACTCCCAGACCTATTTTATTTTTGGAAACAGGGTCTCTTAAGCCAGCACGGCTGGCTTCAAACCTGCGCGATCCTCCTGTCTCCGCCTCCCAAGCTCGGGGATTACAAACATGCGCCACCACGCCCGGCTTTTATTATTTATTTTGAAATAGGGTCTCAGAGTTTCAAAGGGCCTCACTAAGTAGCTGAGGCTGTCCGTAAACCGTGATCCTCCTGTCTCAGCCTCCCAAATGCTGGGATTACAAGTGTGCACCACCACGCCCAGTTTAGGACTGAGCTGCTGCTACTTTTTTTTTTTGGCAGTACTAGTGTTGGAACCCAGAGGCATTCTACCTCTGAGCTATGCCTAGCTGCTCAGCCCTATTTTTTATTCTTTTTCTTTCTTTCTTTATTTTTTTGGTGGTACTGGGAATGGAACCCAGGGGCCTTCTAGCTCCAGTCTATACTCCCAGACCAATTTTATATTTTTATTTGGAAACAGGGTCTCTTAAACCAGCTGAGGCTGGCTTCGAACCTGTGTGATCCTCCTGTCTCAGCCTCCCAAGCGCGGGGATTACAAGCGTGCGCCACCACGCCCAGCTTTTTATTCTGTATTTTGAAGCAGGGTCTCACTGAGCTGCAAAGGGCCTCACTAAGTAGCTGAGGCTGTCCACAAACCGCGATCCTCCTGTCTCAGCCTTCCGAATGCTGGGATTACAAACGTGCGCCCCCATGCTCAGCAGGACTAAGCTGCTTCTTCTTTTTTTTTTTTTTTTGTGGTACTGGGGATGGAACCCAGAGGCTTTCTACCTTTGGGGTACACTCCCAGACCTATTTTCTATTTTATTTGGAAACAGGGTCTCACTAAGTTGCTGAGAACCTAAGTAGCAGAGGCTGGCTTCGAACCTGCCTCAATACTCTTGTCTCAGCCTCCCAAGTACTGGGATTACGAAGCGTGGGCCACCTCACCCGGCTTCTAAAGGACACTCATCAGCTGGAGAGAGGGATGTTTGGTATTTTGTGGGTGGCATGGTGATGTCATTTTTAATCTGCATTTAGGCAAAATTGTGAAATGCCTGTTTTGTGTAGCTCTATTGCTGTTGCTGAGGACCCTGGTGTGGGTGTTCTGCGAGACTGTTATGTCCAGCAGGAGAGCGGGATATGGGCCTGGCTCACAGCGGCAGGCCAGCTCCCAGAGGTCAGGGCTGCTTTTCTCCTTTCACAGAGGAAGAAGTGAGTCTTTAGAAGATGCACGGGGGGGTTGCCAGGCAGAGGAACTCGCATGAGCAGAGGACACAACAGAAGCATTGACCTTGGTAGGGATGGGGAGTGGGTAGCAAGAGAATTCTGCACAGGTAGTCAGAGAATGAACCACGGAAGTCCTGAGGAGGGTGGGCTCTGTGCTCTGCGATGTTAGGTGGGGAGCTGACATGGTCTGGTGATATTTTAGTGAAATTCCCAGCAGGTGTGCCGGAGCTGGGTCATGACAAAGGGAGTTTTCTCGCTCAGGCTCTTCTCTCTCACCCATCTCTTACCGCACGTCCTTGTGTGCTAGCCAGGGTGGCTGCTCAGAATCATAGATCTCGCCCTGTCGCTTACTTAGAATCTTTCAATCCCCCATCAGTCACAGGGCACAAGCCTGCTCCGTGTCTCCTGACTCACTGCCCCCTTTCATGACTTGGGCACGCTCGCCCGGGCACCTGCTTGCCACTCAGTACGTCTCAGTAATCTCAGGGTCACAGTTTCCAGGCCCATGCTCAAGATTACCTTCATTGCCTTCAGCGTTCTCCCTGCCACTCGGAACCCTCAGCCTGGGGTCCGGTGCCATTGTCCATCCGGTTTACGGGTAAAACAGGGAAGTGCCATCCAGGGGTGCCCTTTCACTGTCCCCAAATGCCACCAGTTGCCCAGACCTGTGCATCTGACCAGTAAATGCTTCTGGAATCTACCTTCTTTCTTCCACCTCTGCCTGCGGTCTGGGTCCAGGGTGGAGTCGGCTGTGACCCAAGCTGAGGCACTCCCCCAAGTCCGTATCTCGCAGTGAAGCC
This sequence comes from Muscardinus avellanarius, assembly GCF_963383645.1. Classification (NCBI taxonomy): domain Eukaryota; kingdom Metazoa; phylum Chordata; class Mammalia; order Rodentia; family Gliridae; genus Muscardinus; species Muscardinus avellanarius. The sequence goes on along the minus strand of NC_137796.1, from coordinate 93,200,455 downwards.
GGAGGCGGGTAAGAGGTCCACTTGATTGTGTGGCTCCATGGTGGAATGGTTCCTGTTGCTGTTTGGAGAACAGAGTCCTTACCCAGGCCACAGGGCCCTGCCTGCGCTGGCATAGCGCCTCAGCATCGCTCCTGCGGCTCTACCTCATCCTCAGGACCATCAAGCATACCACTCCCTCTGCTGCGTCTGCTTCCACACACCCTCCAGTGGCTGATGGGTTCCATGTCAGCTCAGAAAAATGCATCCATCCATCCATCCATCCATCCGCTCAGCATTCTTCATTTTTTGTGGTACTGGGGGTGGAACTCAGGGACATTCTACCTCTGAGCTGTACCCCCAGCCCAATTTTTATTATATTCTTTAATTTGAAACAGGGTCTCACTGAGTTGCAAAGGACCTCACTAAGTAGCTGAGGCTGGCCACAAACCGCGATCCTCGTCTCAGCCTCCTGAATGCTGAAATTACAAGCGTGCGCCACCACGCCCAGCTTGCCCAGCATTCTTTATTGAGTGCCTGCATAATTTACGGAGGTGCTGCTCTAGGCACCGTGAATACATAATGGACAACAAACATGGTGAGCTCTTATGGTCCATTTATCCCAGTGGGGAAAGCAGCCAGGAAACCAGGCAAATAGCTGGCGTGCCAGCTGCAGTAGGTGTGGTGCGAGGAGAGGGGTGGCCGGGCAGGCTGACTAAGAAGGCACAGGCAGAGAGACACTTGCAGGAAGCGAGGCAGGGACTGAGCCCCGTGGGTTTCTAGGCTAACAGTGTCACAGGCAGAGAATGGAGGAGTGGGGAGGCCGAGAGGCCAGAGCTGGCCTGACCTGTTCTAGGAACAGCAAGGCCAGAGTGGGAGAAGGGAGGCCAGAGGAACCCACTTTTACTCTGAGATGGGAGCCATTAAAGGATTTTGGACTGAAGAATGAGGTGGTCTGACTTGGGTTTTAACAGTCTGTTGAGCAGACCATAGGGAGAGGGCCAGGAGGAAGCCTGCCAGTGCCGGGGCCACCCCAAGGGAGAGATACCCCAAGGCTGCTGGGGCGGGATGGTGGCGTGCGAGGTGCTGAGGGTGCATCAAATTGTGGGTGCATTTGGAAGGTGGAGTGCAAGACTGTGCTGACAGATGTGGGGTGAGACTGAGGAGTCCAAGATGACTCCGGGGTGCAGGTGTGGCTCCCTCAAAGAGACGCTGCTGACACCCACATATCTGTGCTCCTGTTAAATGTTCTCCTAGCACTCCGTGTACCTCCTTTGTGGTCAAAAGCCCAGATATAATTTGAAAATCATTGTTTACTATTTGTATCTCCATGGAATACAGGGCAGGACCCTGCCTAGTGTGTGCCGTGTGTGTGTGTGTGTGTGTGTGTGTGTGTGTGTGTGTGTGTGTGTGTGTGTGTTGTAGGCACACTGTATTTGTCAGGTTAGCAGCTGAATGCAAATGATGAGGGTTATATGCCCTGATGAGGCCCTAAAATTCTGATTTTCTTTTATTGGTTTTGAGCAGTCTCCATGTTTTAGAAGCTAGACCAGGGCTTAAAAAGCTCAAATTTCATTGTGAAAATTATAGATCTGATTTCTCAACTGAATTAAAAAAAATGTTCCCTCCTTGACGTGGAAGGAGGTTACAGGGTCACCTCTAGGTGAGGCCACATTTGTCCCGAGGCCTTAGGCCCACAGCCTTTCCAGCACACTGATTGCATCTTCATGGCTGTGCCCCAGAGAGCAAGGTCGAGATTTTGATCTGAAATATTTTCAAGGCAGGTACTGTTTTCTGTCCCCAGAGAAGGTATGCCACCGTAGAAGTAGAAATGCTGCTGAAGATAAGTGAGTTGCAAAATCTGTCTCTGAATAAAATAAGGTACATCATGGAAAACTTTTTTTTAAGGAACAAATTCAGTTTTGGAAAATATCTGCCAAAGACAATGATCTTGAATGTAGAACATCAATATCACATCCCTTGGTAAGTCTTAAAAGCTTAAACTTTAGCTGGGGGTGGTGGTGCACACCTGTAATCCCAGTATTTGGAGGCTGAGATGGGAAGATCACAGGTTCAAGACCAACCCCAGCAATTTAGCAAGACCCTCAGCACCTTAGCAAAATTCTGTTTTAAAAATAAAAATAAAAAGCAGCTGGGCCTGATGGTACACAACTATAATCCCAATACTTAAAAGGCTGAGACAGGAGGATTACGGTTTGAAGCCAGCTTCAGCAACTTAGCCAGACTCTCAGGAACTTTAAGAGACCCTATTTCAAAACAAAACCTAAAGGGCTGTGGGAGCTGGGTGTGGTGGTGTATGCTTGTAATCCCAATATTTAGGAGGCTGATATAGGAGGATCAAGACAGCTTCAGCTACTTAGTGAGGCTTTTGCAACTTAGTGAGACCTTGTTTCAAAATAAAGAATAAAAGCCAGGCATGGTGGTGCATGCTTGTAATTCCAGCACTTGGGAGGCTGAGACAGGAGGATCGCATGGGTTTGAAGCCAGCTTCAGCTACTTAGTGAGGCTCTCAGCAACTCAGTGAGACCCCGTTTCTAAATAAAATATAAAATAGATCTGGGAGTATAGCCCAGAGGTAGAGAGCCTCTGGGTTCCACCCCCAGTACCACCAAAAAAAAAGAATAAAAATAGGGCTGGGGGTGTATCTCGGAGGTAAAATGCTCCTGAGTTTCATCCCCAATACTACAAAATAAAAAAGGGGTGGGGGTGGGGCTGTAGGTGTAGCTCAGAGGTAGGATGCCCCTGGGTTCATTCCCAGAAACACACACACATACACACACATAAGCTTAATTTTTTGTTGTTTTTTTTTGCGGGTCGGGATGGAACCCAGGGGCATTTGACCTCTGAGCTACATCCCCTACCCTATTTTTTTATTCTTTATTTTGAAACTGGGTCTCACTGAGTTGCAGAGGGCCTCACTAAGTAGCTGAGGCTGTCCGCAAACCACGATCCTCCAGGTCTCAGCCTCCTGAATGCTGGGATTACAAGCATGCGCCACCATGCCTGGCTCACATAAGCTTAATTTCTCTCTTTTTTTTTTTTTTTGGTGGTGCTGGGGTTCCTGGAAGCCCTTCTATCTCTGGGCTACACTCCCAGACCTATTTTTACATTTTTATTTGGAAACAGGGTCTCCTAAGCCAGCTTGCGCGGCTGGCTTCGAACCTGCGCGATCCTCCTGTCTCCGCCTCCCAAGCGCCGGGATTACAAGCGTGCGCCACCACGCCCGGCTTATAAGCTTAATTTTTAAATGACAATATAACAGTAGTATTTATCTCCCTTTTAATGCTCTAATATAAACAAATGTATGTGTCATTATATCAAATAGGTTAGTCTCATTCTTCTTGTTTTTTGTTTTTGTTTTTATTTATTTGTAGTACTGGGGATTGAATCTAGGGCATTCTACCTTTGAGTTATACCCCCAGCCCTGTTTTATGTTTTAATTTTAATGCTGGGTCTCACTAATTTCCTAAGGCTGAACTTGAACCTGTGACCCTCCTTTCTTGGCCTTCAATGTACTGGGATTACAGGCATGTGCCACCATGACTGGCTGGCCTCATTCCTTTTAATGGCTGCACAGTTTTCTACAGTGTGGTTATACAGTGACTGTTCTCTTGTCTATATGTAGATGGTTCTTTTTTGCTATTAAAATTATACTATGGTCAGCATTTTCCCACAAGCGTTTGAGTATTCCTATCATAGATATTTTAAAGGTGAAGTTTCTGCAAAATCATCCTGGAATATATATTCCAAGATGAGGTTATATTAGTTTCCATTTCCATCTGAGTTGAATGAAATGCATTATTTAATCTAGATTGTTCATCAACTGGTAGGTGGAAACTAATATCTTTTAATTTATAATTAGTCATATCTCTTATTTTTAACTTATAACCACTAATTGGACTATTGATTTTCTTTTTTTTTTTTTTTTTTGCATACTGGGGATGGAACCCAGGGGCATTCTATCTCTGTGCTATAACCCCAGGCCTATTTTTTTTTTTATTCTTTACTTTGAAACAGGGTCTCACTACGGAGCTAAGGCTGTTGGCAAATTGTGATCCTCCTGTCTCAGCTTCCCAAATTGCTGGGATTGCAAGCCTGGGCCACCATACCTGGTTGGGCAGCTATTTATTTTTTATTTTTTATTTTTATTTTTTGGTACTGGGGATGGAACCCAGGGGCATTCTACCTCTGAACTACACCCCCAGCCCTATTTTTTATTCGTTATTTTTTTTTTTTTTTTGTGGTACTGGGGTTCCTGGAAGCCCTTCTACCTCCGGGCTACACTCCCAGACCTATTTTTGCATTTTTATTTGGAAACAGGGTCTCCTAAGCCAGTTCGCGGGGCTAGCTTCGAACCTGCGCGATCCTCCTGTCTCTGCCTCCCAAGCGCGGGGATTACAAGCGTGTGCCACCACGCCCGGCTTTTTATTCGTTATTTTGAAACAGGGTCTCACTGATGCAAAGGGCCTCAATGAGTAACTGAGGCTGATCGCGAACCCTAGTCCTCCTGTCTCAGCCTCTCAAATGTGTGATTACAAGCGTGCGCCACCACGCCCGGCTTGGCTATTGACTTTTAATTTGTGCACAGTCCTTGATTTTTGTGAACATTCTCTCCCTATCATTTTCTGTTAGGTGCTTTTTCTTTTTCTTGTTTGTTTCTTTTTTTTTTTTTGGTGGCACTGGGGGTGGAACCCAGAGCCTTTCTACCTCCGGGCTATACTTCCAGACCTATTTTATATTTTATTTGGAAACAGGGTCTCACTAAGTTGGTGAGAGCCTCACTAGGTAGCTGAGGCTGTCCACCAACTGGGATCCTCCTGTCTCAGCCTCCCAAGCACTGGGATTACAAGCATGCACCACCATGCCCAGCAGGGCTTGTAATTTTTTAATCTGTACTTATAAAAGTATTTTCTGTAAAGCCAATGCATGTTGCTCAATTTAACTTTTCTGTGTGCTTCATAACAGAGGTTATAAGTCGTGTGTGTGTGTGTGTGTGTGTGTGTGTGTGTGTGTGTGTGGTGTAGTGCTGGGGATTGAGCCCAGGGACATTCTACCTCTGAGCTACACCCCAGCCTGATTTTATTTATTTATTTATTTATTTATTTATTTATTTATTTATTTAGAAATAAGGTTACACTAAGTTGCTGTGAGCCTTGCTAAGTTGCTGAGGCTGTTCTTGAACCTGCAGCCCTCCTGTCTCAGCCTCCTAAGGGGTCCTCTTAGAGGGAAGGAAGGAGTGATTGGGTGTTGGAAGGTGCTGTGGTCTGACGATGTCCCCCACACAAATTCATGTGTTAGAAACTTAATCCCTGATGCTGCAGCGTTGCCAGTGGGGCCTGTGGGGAGGTGTTTAGGGCGTGAAGTCTGCCCTCAGGAGTGGCTTACTGCACCCCGAAATGCGCTGGTGGGGTGGGTTTGCTCTCTCGCCTTCCCCCTTACACCAAGTGAAGACGCAGCATGGAGGCCCACACCAGGTGCCAACCTTGACCTCGGACAGCCCAGTCTCCAGAACTATCAGGAAATAAGTTTCTGTTGTTTAAAATCACTCAGTCTCACTTGGGAGGCTAAGACAGGAGGATCACAGTTTGAGGCCAGCCTCAGCAACTTAGTGAGACCCTGTTTCAAAATAAAATACTGGGAGTATAGCTCAGAGTTAGAATGCCCCTAGGTTCAATCCCAGCGTGCCTTCCCGCCAAATTTACTTAATCTCAGGTATTTTGCTGTAGCAGCACAAGACATACTGTGACAGAAGGAGAACCTGGAATGTCTATGTCTTTCTTTTTTATCCACTTTTACAATTTCCTCAGAATTTTCCCCCTCCTTTCTTTTTTGACAGAGACGGGGCCGGGGGGGAGGGGAGAAAAAGAGAAAAGGAGGATGAGGAATGGGAAGGGAGATGAGGAGGAGATAACTTACGTGTAATAAAATGCGTCCATCTTCCCATCTTCGTGGTTCATTTTGACGAGTGATAATTACATACATTTGTGTGCCACCACCCAAAACAAGATAGAAGATGCTTCTGAAACTCCAGAAAGTTCTCTTATCTCTTTCTAGTATATCTTCTACCAACCTATTGACCATTCTCCGATTTTGGCTGCTGTTGGTTAGGTTTGCCTGTTTTTGTAGGGCAGTCCCTTTGTCTTTTGGTTTTCTTACTCATCACATTCCTGAGGTTTATCCATGTTATGTATGTTTTCAACACCAGATAATAAAGTGGCATTGACCGATTTTAACCTGTCTACTCTTTCAGTTCATTCCAGTTCAATCCAGCCTGAACTGAACTACACTGCGGTCTAAATACAGGTGACTGGGTGTTTTAGGGGAGACTGGGGAAGGAGGAAGGCTGAGAGAGATTAAAGACAAATGGGAGATATGTTTTGTTCATAAATTGGAAGGTATGGTATTATTAAAATTTCTGTTCTTGAATTAATGTAGTCAGTACAGTTCCAATTAAAATACTATTCGTGTGTGTGTGTGTGTGTGTGTGTGTGTGTGTGTGTGTGTGTGGTACTGGGGAAGAAACCCAGGGGGATTCTACTTCTGAGCTACACCTCCAGCCCTATTTTTTATTTTTTATTTTGAAACAGTGTCTCACTGAGTTGCAAAGGGCCTCACTAAGTACCTGAGGCTGGCCTCCAACTGCAATCCTCCTGTTTTAGCCTCCCAAGTAATGGGATTACAAGTGTGCACCACCATGCCCAGCTTCATTTTTTCTTAATAAATTAACAAATTTATCTAAATTGTGTATAGAACTATAAAGAATCTAGAATAGTGCCCTCTAAAATTTGTTTTTTTCCAAAGAACAAAGTTGGAGAACTTATGTTGCTTAATTTTTTTATATTACATAGTTTTAAGATTTATGGTAAAGTTACAGTAACCAAAGTACTTTGTTATTGGCAGAGAGAAAAATAGATCAGTGAAACAGAAGAGAGTTCAGATACAAACCTACATAGGTACCATCAGTTGATTTTTGCCTGGAGAAAGTTAGTGAATTCCACAGGGGAAGGAAAGTCTTTTTACTTAGTAATTCTGGATCAGCTAGATATTCTCCTGAGGAAAAATGAGGCTTGTCTCTTTAAGTATTCCATTAATTGAGGAGGGATTATAAACCTAACTATCAAAGATAGAGTCATAAAGCTTCTATATGAAAACACAGGAAACTAGGCACGGTGGTGCACTCTTGTTATCCCAGTATTTGGGAGGCTGAGACAGGAGGATTGCAGGTTCACAGCCAGCCTCAGCAACTAAGTGAGGCCCTTCACAACTTAGGTCCTTTTTCAAAATAAAAAAATAGCGGTGAGTTGTAGCGCAGAGGTTGAACGCTCCCAAGTTCAATCCCCAGGACTCCCCTTCCCCCCAAAAGAAAAAAATGATACACAGGAGGTCTTTGCAACCTTGGAATAGCCAAATATTTCATAAAATGCTAAAAGCACTAAGTACAAGGAAAACTCTTAAGAAAATGAACAGGCAAACCACGAAACATTCACAATATGTGTTCCTAAATATTTTGTTTTCCAAAAGTACTTTAGCATTGTTTAAGTCGTGGCATCTTGTCATTATGCTCCTATCGACTGGTGTTTTGTAAGGTTCGAGATGAGAGTGTACCGAGGGAACACACTAGTTGCAATTCTATGCTTCTTTCACAGTGTTGGTCCCTTATACTTTGCCTGGTATTCGCTGCCTGCTTACAACAGAGTAGATTCTACTTACGCTGAATTGACATCTAGTGGTCATACCTCATTATGTGGTGCAGCGTGCATCTTAATACACGCATAGAAGGTGTAATGACTTGATCAGGGTCATCGGCTTGTCTATCACCGTAGGCATTATCATTTCTTTGTGTTGGGAACATTCAAAAAATCCTCTCTACTGGCTATTTTGAAGCATTAAGTTAATTGTTGGCAAGCGAAGGCTCCTGTTGTGCCATGGAACATTAGAAGTTTGTCCCTCTGTGCGGCTGCACCCCACTCCCACTAGTCAGCTCTCTGTCACTCTGTACCCAGGCTCTGGCAAGCAGTATTGTCTTTGCTTCTCAGAGGTGAGCGTTTAGTTCCACATGTGAGTGAGAAGGGACAGTAAAATTTAGGCTCTATTCATTCACGTAAAGTAGTTGGCTATGAGATGAAGTCAGAGTTAAAACTGGGTAGTACTTTTGGGAGGGAATTATGGCCTCTGAGTCTTCCTTGGATACTGAGCACCAAGGCAGGCTTGCTTTCTTCTTTCTTTCTTTCTTTCTTTCTTTCTTTCTTTCTTTCTTTCTTTCTGTACTAGGGGTGGAACCCAGAGGCTTTCTACCTCTGGGTTATCCTCCCAGACCTATTTTATACTTTATTTGGAAACAGGGTCTCACTAAGTTGCAGAGAGCCTCACTAGGTAGCTGAGGCTGGCTTCCAACCTGTGTGATCCTCCTGTCTCAGCCTCCCAGGCGCTGGGATTACAGGCTTGTGCCATCACGCCTGGCTGAGGCTGGTCTCTAAGTGGTTTAACACTTACCACTGTCAGATTCAGCCAGACCTGGCAGGAAGGGCAGGGAGTCTAGGTGTGGTGTAGGTACAGAGTCTGTTGCCCTGGCAGTTTTGCTTCCTATTTTCTAGTTATAAGCCAGGAATGAAGCCATCAGGAAATGGAAACTAAAGGAGAAACCAAAAGAAGTAAAGGAGAAACCAAAAGAAGTAAAAAAAAAAAAAAAAAAAAAAAACAGTGAAGTTGAAGTTGGGGGGAGGGAGGAGGGTCAGATCTTAGCAGTCACAGACAGGTTACAACTGAAACCACAAACTGAAATGTTAACCATGTGCTTATTCATTTTTACTTGTGAGGATTACTGGGAATTGAACCAGGGGCATTCTACCACTGATCTATACCCCCAGCCCTTTTTATTTTTTGTTTTGAAAGAGGGTATCGCTAAATTACTAAGGATCTTTAAGTTACCGAACCTGTGATCCTCCTGTCTCAGCCTCCCGAGTAGTGGGACTCCAAACTGAAATTTTAATGCTAAGAATAGACAGGTGAGTTTTGCAGTCATGTACACACATGTGTACACACTCACACACACACACACACACACACACACACACACACACGCAGTTAAACATACACATGTACTATTCGAGCAGCTAAATTGTTATGAGGGCAACAGTGCCGGTGTGGAAGGTCTAAATCAAGGTAGGTAAGTCGATTTGAAGAGCAGGAGAATTCAGTTTCCTATGTTAATAGAGATGTCCCCCAGCATGTGATTGCCGCCTTCCTTTCTGCTTCTTTACAGGGTTGTTGCACTGGGGATATGTGTTGATACTGGTTAAGCCTTTGCAATAATACCTGGCGCTTAGGCGGCATTGGGTGGTGAGTGTCCTTGAAAGCAGTAGCTAACGTACCAGCCCTGGTTCAGGCTTGGGAGGTGGCAGTTTTCTTCCCCGAGGCCTGCTGGAGGGGATTCCCAACCTCTCAGATGAAGGGGCCATTGTTGTAGCTAACACTAATGCAAATGGGATGTGGTCTACCCGTGTTTTTTCAGTGACTGGATTGGTATTTGTCTGTGGGAGGAGTGTGGAATGATTGTAGGCAGCATACGGACCTCTCACATCTTAATAGGTGGGCATTTATTAGTGTTGCATTAGAAGAAAATGCTAGGGACCACATCAGCCCTGACTATAAACAGATAAAGTGAGGGATTCAGACATTTGCCAAGTTGAGCAAGGGGTATTAAAACTTTCAGAATGAGGGTCAGCAGCTTGAAGGAACGCGGAACGCCTTAGAGGGAGGACGTTGCGATCTCTTCAGAACGGCAGCATCACCAATGCCCTTGATGCCACACAGGTGAACGCCGTGTAGACGCTGGCGGATGCCTGAAAGGGAAGACATAGCCAACTTAATTCACTCAGCTATTCCGCTGTAGGTGTGCGTAAGAGAGATAGGATGATGGTCTGTCAAAACAAGTCCAAAAGAACTTAAAAGTAACCACAAAACTCAAGTTCTAGGTGCAAGTCCTAGTTAATTTAGTTGGCAGTGTTTTTCCCTTTCTTGGCAGTACATCTTACAATTGATGGCAAAGTGGAGTTAAAATTTAGGAAGTATAAATAAAAATTAGCACGAAAATCTCAGAGGCAATCATTGTGAATGTCTTGTCCTAGGAATTCTCTGTGTATCATGGTCCCATACAAATATTTTAAGGGCACACATGCTCCGTGAACTCATGGTTTTCCTTTTTTCTCTTAGTGGTGCATCTTGGACATCTCGCCCTGTCTGTGTCCTAGTTTATCAGCGACCGGTTAGTGTTTCACTGTATGAGCTCACTGCAGCTTGTTCAGCTCACCTCTGGTTGACAGCCTGCAAATCCTGAGATCTGATGTTCGTCTCCCCCAGACCTCACATCACTGGTGCCAGGCAGCCCTTTTTCCTTGCTCCTCTCAACAGTCTGTTGTAAATATTTAAAAAAAAATTTTTTTTTTTTTAACCTCTGTTACTCTGCTGTGCCGAAGGGTGAGGTCCCCTTCTTGACTACGCAGAGAACACTCCTTCCACAGCGTTAGGAGAGACCCATTTCTTCCCTCAATTGCAGATAGAGCTTTTATCACTAGATGGCACTAGAAGATTCCTTTGAAATCTGTTCCGCAAACAGTGACCCAGTGACAAGCCACATTTGTCAATGCCTGTAGCCTCTCAGCACACACTTGGAACAGTACGCTGGGAAGCAGTCTCAACCCTCACCTCTGTGTAATGCATATTGATATCTCCTATTGTACTCTGTTGTCCTTCATGTTTTAAAATCTGTGGGTTTGCACACTACCTAATTGATTGCTTTTAGTGGGTCACTACTCACTGTTTGAAAAACTTGGTAACAGCAAGTTTGCTGTTATAAAACTGTGAGTATGCTGTTTTCCTTGGATGGTCTGAATTATATGGCAAATCCTGTCCATTGGCGAGTGCTTTTGTGTTGGCTTGCTGCACTGAATAGCTAAATCTATGTGCTTCCCTTGTGGGTGTTGATGGATGTGTAGATACAGATGAGATGGGCTGATACAGAATTCAGTACCTACTGTAGCAAGGCGTAAGTAACCCTCCTTGGGGGATGAAAAGATGTGGCATGTGTTCTGGGACTTGGAAACCAGGTGGGAGATGCAATGCGCATGCACACACGTCCCTGTAAATTTCAGCCTAGTTATCAAGGAGATGGAGGTATGGCTCAGGGCATCACAGTGCTTTAGGCTGCAAGTTACCTAAGTGGTAGGGATACTTAGCCCAGTCTACTTTGACAGGAGGAGCACTGACTCGGGGTGGCCTTGGGATCCGGGCTCTGTCATGCCTTCCCGGCTGTTCTGAGGCTGGCTTTTCTCCTCGTTGCCCCGAGGCTTCCCGTGATGTTCAGGGCATTAGCTCCCCGACTCAGAACACTGGATCTTTAACTGCTTGTAATATAGACCCAGGTAGAGAGGGTTTTGGCTCTTGTAGCATTTTCCAAGTGGTAGTGTTATTCCTGTCTCTCCATTATGACCTCTGTGGTAATAAGATTGACAAGACATACTTAGATACACTTACTGATGCTTACTGATATTTGGGGGTCTCCCAGTGGGCACCAAATGTTTGGCATCATAGAGCTATCTATCAGCCCTGGCCAGTGAGTCTGCTAAGTGAACAAAGAGTTCCAAGTCTCTGTGAATATGTGGTGAGGTTATTTGCTGTTTATGGCCCTGGGAAAGGAGCAAGCAGTGAGGGGGAAGAGAGATAAGAAATGACCGCCGTGGGAAACATGACCGTGCAGTGTGGATATGATGGGCGGGTGGGTCTGTTGAAGGTATTGCAGAGCCAAGCATTGTGGCGCACACCTGTATCCAGTACTTAAGAGGCTGAGACAGGAGGATTGCCTAGGGAGGCCCTCTGCAGCTCTGTTTCAAAATTTAAAAAAAAAAAAAAAAAAAAAAAACAGGACTGCTGGGCGTGGTGGCGCACGCTTGTAATCCCTGCGCTTGGGAGGCAGAGACAGGAGGATCGCGCAGGTTCGAAGCCAGCCGCGCGCTGGCTTAGGAGACCCTGTTTCCAAATAAAAATGTAAAAATAGGTCTGGGAGTGTAGCCCGGAGGTAGAAGGGCTTCCAGGAACCCCAGTACCACCAAAAAAAACCCAAAAAACAAAAAACAACAACAACAACAAAAAAAACCCCAGAGCTGAGGGTGCAGCTCAGAGGTAGAACATCCCTGTATTCAATCCCCTGTCTGTCAACATCCCTGTATTCAATCCTCTGTCTGTCTGTCTGTCTGTCTGTCTGTCTGTCTCTCTCTCTCTCTCTCTCTCTCACACACACACACACACACACACACACACACACACACGTACAAACAGTGCACCACACACACGCTTGTTGACCTTCCAAGGTAGACGGCGTTCCTCTGAGCGCTCCACTCGGTTCCTGGGCCTTGACAGTTGACCTGGCCCTGCCCATCGCCACTCACCTCCGCTTTCTCATCCCCTTAGGTTTGCAGTAAGCATCGGCTACTGGCACGATCCCTATATCCAGCACCTTGTGAGACTGTCCAAAGAGAGGAAGGCCCCCGAGATAAACAGAGGCAAGTGACCATCTCCCTCCCCACCACCTGCTCATCGCCCACGGGGCCTGAGGTCTTAGGGATTTACTTCTAAAGGGAGTTCCAGAATATGAAAGGTCTTCTTTCCCCACATTCTTAACCAAAGTGACATGCTATTAAACTTTTTAGTCTTTGTTCATTTGATACATGAAAAGTGGCATGTTTCTTAAATTTTTTTGTATGATCCCCCCTAACACTCTGTTTAAAAACCCACTCATGTACCTTTTCCTGTGAACTCTGTGACCAGGGGAAGGATTCCTTTTTGTTGCCTTGTTTTAGAAACAGGATTAGGCTTTGTAAGGAATTTTCATCAAGGAAACCCAAGAATTTGAAGCAGGAGCATGATTTATCCTCATCCCCACTGAGAAATTGACCAAACAACCACAATTCTCCTGTGTGCAGAGGGATCCTGTGGGTGTCAGCTATAAGAAATGGACATATGGAGCATGGTAGCACAATCTTGTAATCCCAGCTACTTACTGGGGAGGCTGAGGTAGGAGGGTTGCAAGTTCAAGGCCAGCCTGGGCTACTTAGAGACCCTGTCTCAAGATGAAAAAATAAAAATTAGTAGATGCAAAGGAATTTTATAAACAAGGGCATGTGATTTTACTTTGCATCTCTCCCGTGGTCTTGAAGCCGATTTGCAAGCTAATGTTGTGGAGTTAGGGAGCCCCACTATGCTGGTTCTGGTGGGGTGGGTTTGGCAAGGGTAAGTCCTGTCACTGCTGGGGAATGACTTGTTTCTCTGACTTTCCTCAAAGGCTATTTTGCTCGAGTCCATGGTGTCAGTCAGCTTATAAAGGCTTTTCTCCGGAAGACAGAATGTCACTGTCAAATCATTAACCTTGGGGCTGGGATGGATACCACCTTCTGGAAACTAAAGGTAAGTTAAGATTCTATTCTCACCTTCCCGTTTGTTGCAAGTTAATTTTTTTTTTTTTAAGATGTTGACCTGGTTCTGAATTTTAAAAATCTGTTCAAAGGTATACAGTAATAACCTGTCTCTCACCCACCCTCACCTGCCTAGATGCCCCCACCCCATGATTACCATCATTCTCCCATTTTATGTCACCTGGACCCAACTGAGATTAGGTGGTTTCCAATTGTTGTTGCTGTAGGGAAGTTCTAATAAAAATGCATGTGTTCCCCCTCGTATATATCAGGAAGAAAAATTCTACCAGTAGAACACTTGGGAGAAAGAGCCCATGCATTTGTAAATTTTTACAACTAGGATCTATTATTTATGTAATGGCATTCTGGGAAAAGTTTTGAATTTGCAAGGCTGGGGGATGATGGTGTGATGCGTGGGTCTTCTGTGGTTACTCCCCGATTGGGCCCCCTGCCTGCTGGGCTGGGGTTTGAGGGCAGTGTGATTCTGTGCACTCACAGGAGGGAAGCCTGACTGTCCGTTATAGAGAGACCAGGACTAAAGTGCTGCTCCTGGGTCCTGGCTCAGCTGTCCCTGCTGAGCCTTACCCCCTGTGTCCTTCCTGGTTGCGTTTCCTTTTTTGTAGGTTTATGCAGATTTTTCTTGGTTCTTCTATGAGTTCAGTCATATGACAATGGGTACGTGCGTTTCCCTAGATTTCTTGCAGGTTCAGACCAAGATAAATTAGAGTGTATGGACATAACCCGACCTAATCAGCAGCTTGATAAGGTCTTTGGTCTTCAGGGCTCCCCGCCTTTCTCTTACTCACATGAGAGACCATGGCCTCAGCCTGGGCTTGGTGTATGTTGTTTCCCTCTGCATTCCTCTGTAGGATAAGATAGCTGACGTTCATGACATGTATTACATGCGTGACATGGATTAACACGAGGGCTTTGCAAGGCGGTCTTGCCGAGGTGGAGGAAATTCCGGAAGTTGTATCTTTGGAATCCCGCCTGCTAGTGGCGTTGGACTCTGCTCGCCAAGCCCCATGTCCCGTCCTCTTCATATTTAGTGCTGGTGGGGTTGTTCAGGGCCCTTTTTGGCGACACCCTGTTGTGTCTTTGTAATGTAGTGTCCCATGGTATGGTGTAAGCAATTGGAGTACATACTGTGAAGAGGGCAGGGCTATGTCAGTGTCATGGGGGCCACTGGAAAAAACCCTCATTGGGTCCAAACCCCTTGGTCACATAATTCTCAACCCTCATTGGGCCTAAACCCCTCGGTCACATAATTCACTTTTTTTCCTAGTATTCTTATAGATAGGATAATAATAAATCAGAATTTTATTTCTTTGTATTTGTCCTTTTTGCAGTACTAGGGATTGAACCTAGGAGCATTCTATCTCCGAACTACACCCCCAGCTCTATTTTTTTGTTCTTTATTTTGAAAAAGGGTCTCACTAAATTTCTGAGGCCCTTACTAGGTAGCTGAGAGTGGCTACAAACCTGCCATCCTCTTGTCTCAGCTTCCCAAGTACCGGAATTACAAGTGGGTGCCACCGAGCAAAGTACACTGAGTATACCCTTTCCAAGAAAAAGATTGTCTGTCAGTAGTGAGGAAGGAGAATTGCAGAATGTCTGAAAGTCCTTTCTGAAAATGTTATACTTAAGCCGGGTGTGGTGGCACACGCTTGTAATCCCAGCATGTGGGAGGCTGAGACCAGAGGATCATGGTTCACGGATAGCCTCAGCTACTTAGTGAGGCCCTCTGCAACTTAGTGAGACCCTGTTTCAAAATAAAGAATAAAAAATAGGGCAGGGGGTATAGCATGGAGGTAGAATGCCCCTGGGTTCCATCCCCAAAACTGCAAAAAAAAAAGAAAAAGAAAATGTTATACTTTTTTTTTTTTTTGGTGGTACTAGGAGTGGAACCCAGAGGCCTTCTACCTCTGGGCTATACTCCCAGACCTATTTTATATTTTTATTTGGAAACAGGGTCTCAGTTGCTGAGAGCCTCACTAATGAGCTGAGACTGGCTTCGAACCTGTGTGATCCTCCTGTCTCAGCCTCCCAAGCGCGGGGATTACAAGCGTGCGCCACCATGCCCGGCTCTTTTATTTTTTATTTTTTAGTTTTTTGGTGGTACTGGGGGTGGAACCTAGAGGCTTTCTACCTCCGGGCTATGCTCCCAGACCTATTTTATTCTTTATTTGGAAACAGGGTCTCACTAAGTTGCTGAGAGCCTCACTAAGTAGCTGAGACTGGCTTCGAACCTGTGTGATCCTCCTGTTTCAGCCTCCCAGGCGCAGGGATTACAAGCGTGCGCCACCATGCCCGGCTTTAAAATGTTATACTTTTAATGATAATTATATTGGTCTGAAGCATTTTTGTGGGGGATAAGTAGGAGTTCCTTTTTAAACATATAGAGCTGTTATTGTTGTTTTTTCTTTTAAAACAGAAGTTGCAAATGGTAGGCTGTGGACAAATCTGGCCCACCACCTGTTTTTGTAAATAAAGTTTTATTGGAACACAGTCATTCCATTTGTTTGCATATTGTGCTTTAGTGGCCATATGACAACTATGACAGCAGCGTTGAGTAGTTACACCACAGACCATCTGGCCTCAGAGGCTGAAATATTTTCTGATTCTGTGCAGGAAAAAGCAATATTTTCTGATTCTGTGCAGGAAAAAGCTTGCTGATTTGTTTTTATTTATTTTTTATTTTTGCGGGTCTGATGATGGAACCCAGAGGCATTCAACCTCCGAACTTTACCCCCTGCCCTATTTTTTTTTTTTTATTCTTTATTTTGAAACAGGGTCTCACTAAGTTGCGGAGGGCCTAAGTAGCTGAGGCTGTCTGTGAACCATGATCCTCCAGTCTTAGCCTCCCGAATGCTGGGATTACAAGCGTGCACCACCACGCCTGGCTACTGCTGATCTCTTTTTAAAGATACATGTGTTTCCATATGTGATCTTATTGTGTCATGCACAGCTTTAATAATCAGTTCCTCAGCAATCAGTCCATCTGGGATGGTTCCCTCGTTTTGCCTACGGGGTCTTAGCAGGAGTCACAGGCTTTCTGCTGCCCCTGCTGTGTGAGCTCCTTCTATAGAATCTCAGGGCCAAGACTGGGGTTGAAGACTCGCATCTGCAGGAAAGCTGGTACTGTCACAGAAAAGAAGGACGGGTGAATCCCTCCAGGGTGCCTCTGCTTCCTGATGTCTCTCAAATACTGTTTCCACACAAAGGACCCACCAAGTTGGGGAAGTGTTGGCAGTTTTGGCAGCCTGGGAATCATGCTGAACCCCTTTTTTCTGAGTGAAGCTCTGCACTGGCTGCCCCTTATTGCTCCCCAATGTCAGATGTCTCCCATACCGCTCATGACTGCCCGTGCTTTGGGGGTAGAATGTCAAAGGCCACAGAAAACCATAGTGTCAGAAATTGAGATGTCTCTTTCCAAAGCCTCGTGGCACGGGCACTTCCCCTGTCCAGACACCGAGAAGGAAGCTGTCTTCTGAAAGCCGCAGGTGTGTCTTTTGGAAGTGCTCCTTCCACAGTGGCCTCTCACTGAGAAGTCAGAAGGCTCGGTGAGCCGGTGCCCAGGCCCGGCCGTGAGCAAGGGTGCGTCCTGTGCGAGGTGGAGGGCGCCGCACAGTCCTCACGGTTTGCTTTCATTCTTTCCATTGTCTGCTGGAATTCCAGATGGCCCTAACTTCTTGTACCCTGTGAGTTAAAGGGTATCCGTGTGTGCTTTGCTGAGATAGGACCCAGGGTCTCTTGCATGCTAGGCAAGCGCTCTACCACTGAGCTACCCCCAGCCCCAAGTAAAAATTTTGAAGAAGTCTTGTGGCATTTTTGGCAAAAGCTATCTCCATATTTCCCCTACACATATCCTCCACTTTCTTCAAGTAGCTTCTGCACAGCTCAACGCCGCGGGCTGCAGGTATGTGCTGGGACTGAGTGTGGACAGCTGGGAAGCGTGAGCCCAGGTCTCCTAGGATATGTCAGAAAACTCTCTTTCCTTAAAAGAATAATCCCCACGCTAGGTCCCTGGGATGTCAACTGAGGACTAGACTTCATGTCAGTGTGGTAGTTGCATCTCACAACCTGATGCCTGCTCTTAAAGGTCATTTTCCTACTGGGAAGTGGTTGCTGTGGGTTGTGCCCGCGTCGTGCTGTCCTCGGCGTGTTTGCCACCCCCCACCCTGCTCTCCACCTCTGTCCCCATCTCCACACAGCCTTCTCTTCTAGCCCAGTTGCTTCAGTCAGAACCACAGGGGGCCCTTTGAGCACTCCTTTTTCTCTATCACGTCCACTACCAGGGGAGCCATTGCCGAGTTCAGGAGATCAATGGTTTCCCACTAAGGGAAGAGCTAGGGCCTGTTTCTTGTAAAGTCTTAACTATGCGAAGAGCTGCTGGAGGAGGCAGGTACTGTGGTGGAGAGAGACGAGGAAGGATGTTGTAGTCTGGGTGAGAACTGACAGCCGAGGAGGAGTGGACGGATGGAGAAGAGTCAGTGGGGCTGAGTGAGAGAGAGAGAGTCACAGAGGATGGAGAGACGGCCAGAGACGGCCAGGCTGGCTAGATGAGAAGTGCAGATGGGGAGGCAGATGTGTGTGTGTGTGTGTGTGTGTGTGTGTGTGTGTGTTTCACTCTTGTATGACTGCAGTCCATGGTGAGAGAGAGATTTATATTTACCTGAACAGGATGCACGTCTGTGTACCTGCATCTGTGAATAATAAAGGCACAGGCATACTCTCCACTGAGGTCGGGCCATCTTCTGAGTGTTGTTCCCCCCCGTTCGTGGATCACCTCATGAATCCTCACAACCCCATGAAGTATTATCATTTTCTCCACTTTTTACTTTTATTTATTTCTTTGTTTAATTTTGGTGGCACTAGGGATTTAACCTAGGGTCATGCTATCTCCAAGCTACACCCCCAAGCCTTTTTTACTTTTTGTTTTCTGAAGCAGGGTCTCACCAAGTTGTTGAGTCTTGATAAATTGTTGAGACTGGTTTTGAACCTGCTATCTTCCCATCTCAGCTTTCCAAGTACTGGGATTACAGGCATGTATCACCATGCCTGGCTTCTCAACTTTTTAAGTAAGAATGCTTACCCAGGGAGTTTAGTGATTTTCAGGACCTCCTTCACTTGTTAAGTGAAGGTGGAGCTGGGATTCCAACTCAAGGTTCTGGAATGCCTGTTCTTTACCACTTCAATATATTTCATTGTTATAGAAAATAATATCAAAACAGTACCCTCACTACGTGTGATGCTGTATCATAGTAACTCTTCTAGTTAATCCAACACTGCTGGTCAAAACTCATCACACTCATCTCTCCACCCTCCAATTTGACTCAAGCTGTTTTGGGAAGAACACTCTCGCGTCCTGCTTCCCAAGAACCTTGTGACTGCCCCTTCCAGATGCTTCTCTTGTTCAGGCTCCCTGCACCTTCTTACCTGGGCCACTACAGAAGCCTCCTAACTTGTGTTTCTGTGCCTCTTTTTGCTTTCCTCAAATACACTTTTTGTGCTGAAATGAAAGTAATTTGAAAAATATGTTTCTGACCCTATCAGTCCCCTGACTTAAGAATCCCCAAATACCCCATTGCTCTCTGGCACCTAGTGTTTGGCCTGTGCACAGTGATCAGTAAACGGCAATCAGTGAATGAAGGTATGTTTTTTTTGAGGATGTGGGGAAATAGCAACTCTTACACACTGTTGGTAGAATCACCATGGAGATGAGTATGGAGGTTTCTCAGAAGGTTGGGAATGGAACCCCAACCTGACCTACCTAGTCCATTCCTAGCGTCTTTAACAAAAAGTCAGAGTGCCAGAGTAATACATACGTGTCCATGATCATAGCAGCCAAATTATGGAAGCAACCTAAGTTTCCATTAACAGGTGAACAGAGAAAGAAAATGTGGCATAGAGACACACAGTGGAGTTTTCCTCAGTCATAAAGAAGAACAAAATTATGTCATTTGAAGGATATGGAATTAGAGGATGTGCTAGGTGAGACCAGCCAGTGTCAGAAAGTAAAGGGTTGTACATTCTCTCATATGTAGAAGCTGGAGAGGAAATAGCAAAGCGAGGAGAGAAGCAGGGAGCTGGGGAGGGAGGGAGGAAACAGCCTAACAGTGCTTCCTCCATGTGAAGGGCCAGCCTCGCTGAGCCCCGCATGGGGGTGGGGGCGCCTGGAGGAGGTGCAGCAAAGCGCCGAGCGCCTGCGCGTTTGTATCGCTTTGAGCCTCACCGTGATGCATAATGCACCAATAAAACTAAAAAGAAATGGTTTTGTGTGTCTTTCCCCAGGATGAAGATCTTCTCCCAAGTAAATATTTTGAAGTCGACTTTACGATGATAGTCACGAGAAAGCTCCATAATATCAAGTGAGTATGGTTTTGCTGGAGGAAGAGGGGCTGGAAGAACAGGGCCTGCGCCGGTAGAGGGAAAGCGTGGACGCTCGCAGCCCTGCCCCACGGTGCTGCTTTCCTTTGAACCCTTTTTCACCTTCATGGTGCTGGGTATCGGCCTCCGCCTCCTGCGTGCCAGGCAAGGGCTCCACCACGGAGCCACATCTGCGCCGGCCGTTGAACCCTTCCTTTCCGTCGCTCGCCCCGGGGCCATCCCTCTGTGCCATGCAGCCTGCCCTTGTGACTCTTCTATCCACTAACATAATGTCTGTGAGCATTCAAAAAGTGGCCTACCATAGTTAGTTGGAAACTGTATGTTTTGTTACTTTACCCGGACATAGAAAATTACGTAGCTCAGAGTAGATGTTCAGTGAATTGTGTTTTTTTTTTTCCCATGAATGAATATATATGAGATATTATTTTGGCCAGTGTGAGTCCAGTATTCAAGGAGTTTGCAAAGCTGAGAGCGTTTCTTAGCCTGGTACTACGTGAAGTGCTTCCCTTGGACTGTCTTTTTGGGTACGCACAGAAGACTCACGAGTTAAGTGCTGTCCTGTCCCCTTTATGCAGATGAGGAACCCTAGGCCCAGAGAAGTTCATGTCTCCAAAGTCACCTCGCCAGAAAGGGGCCGGAGCTGAGGTATAACCCTAGCTTGAAGCCCACTGCCAAGGGCTTCCTAATAGTTTTTAGTATACTCTTTGCCCTCTCTCTTTGTTTGTTTGTTTGTTTGTTTGTTTTTGGTGGTACTGGGGTTCCTGGAAACCCTTCAACCTCCGGGCTACACTCCCAGACCTACTTTTATATTTTTATTTGGAAGCAGGGTCTCTTAAGCCAGCGCGGCTGGCTTCCAACCTGCGTGATCCTCCTGTCTCCGCCTCCCAAGTGCGGGGATTACAAGCGTGCGTCACCACGCCCGGCTCTCTTCGTTTTTTTTTTAATTTTAATTTTTATCTATTTATTTGTGTGGTACTGAAGATGGAGCTCAGGGGCATTCTATCTCTGAGGTACACCCCAGCCCTATTTTTTATTCTTTATTTTGAAACAGGGTCTCACTGAGTTGCAAAGGGCCTCACTAAGTAGCTGAGGCTGGCTACGAACCGAGAGCCTCCTGTTTCAGCCTCCCAAATGCTGGGATTACAAGCGTGCGCCACCACGCCCAGCTTCCCTTTATTTTTATTTTTTTAAATTTTGTATACTTTTTTGGTACATTATAGTCTCACATCATAATATAGTACCCTCTTCTCTTTAAATAAATTATTTCAAGAAAACTTATATATATATGTTATATTTACATAATAAATCTTATATTTTATTGTATAAAATCTTATATTCAAAAAATTTAATGGACATAAAGGTTTCAGCTTGTCCTTTAGATATTCTAATTTTACAATTTGGAAATATTTTTCAAACTTTATTTTTTTCTAGTCTGTACGATAAAAGTTAGTTGTGTGGTACTGGGGATGGAACCCCAGGGCCTCCTACCTCTGGGCTATACCCCCAGACCTATTCTTATACTTTATTTGGAAATAGTGTCTCACTAGGTTGCTGAGAGCCTCACTAAGCTGTGGAGGCTGGCTTCGAACCTGCAATCCTCCTGTCTCAGCCTCCCAAGTACTAGGATTACAAGCATGCTCCACCACATCCGGCCAAAATTTAGTTTTTCACTTTTTCATAATATAAAATTACATTTTATAGTAAGCACTTTTAAAACAATAAGTGGCAGCAACTCTGATGCTTTTGAAACTGCATAATACTAATAAACTAGTTAGAACCTTGAGAAAAGTAGGAATAAATGGGCTCCAGGTTAAGCTCAGAGATGGTTTTGAGGAAGAAGAGTAGATTGGTGTTTCCATATAGTTGTTGGAATATTGAATTTGGCGTTCTAATTTCTGACACTTGCATTTTCTGGGGAAAGAGAATTATCACATAAAAGTTTCTTTATAAACTTTTGGTTTGAGGGTCAGTTATTGTGGTTACCTATGACAAATAGATATGCTTCCAAATAAAAATATAAAAATAGGTCTGGGAGTGTAGCCCGGAGGTCAAAGGGTTTCCAGGAACCCCAGTACCACCAAAAATAAATAAATAAATAAATAAATAAATAAATAAATAAATAAAGCAAAGAGTACACTAAAAACTATTAGGAAACCCTTGGCAGTGGGCTTCAAGCTAGGGTTACATATATGTGGTAAACCATATTTAGGTGACATATAGGAGCTGTCACCGAATTTTTTATAAGTAAGGAACTAGAGATTGGCCTGAAAACTCTGGAACATTTAGAAAATTCTTGCTAGCTTACCTTTTGCTATTTTTGAGTTGAGTCACTCCACCATTGGTGGGTTATTTGGACACTAGAGGTGGAGTATAATGCTTAGCGACCTAGCCCGAAACCCACATCTACCGAATCTTTCCTGTTGGTACATATAACCGAACAGAATTAAACATACAAGTCCTTGTGGAGTGGCCCTTGCTTTGAAGAGTAGAAATATATACAGGTCGAACCTCCCTAATCCCACATTTTGAAATTCTAAATGTTTTAGAATCTGAAACTTTTGAGCACGATCATGTCAGATCAGGGATGCTCAACCAGTAAAGCCTATGTATATATTCCAAAATCTGAAAAAAATCTTAAATATGTAAAACTTCTGGTCTTGTGCATTTGGGGTAAAGGATACTCAACTTGTATTTGCCATTCTGTTGCAGGCATCTGCATTCTGTGCTCATGAGTTAATTGACTCATTTTTCTCCTCTTTGCCATTTCCCCATAGAAACAAGCCCATCCTATTCAACCCCATTGTAGAATTACATACGGCGGCGGACACTCTTCAGATGGGCAAGTATCCTTAGCCTAAGTAGCACAGTGTGAATCATCTAAATACTCTTTATTTTTTTCTTTTTTCTTAAAAGAGGATGTGTGTTACATGATCATTCTTGTTGATACATTTATACTTGTTTCACAGTTACCATGAAGAAATTTAAAACAGGCTTCTCTATGACTCTTCTTAGATGTCCTTTGGGTCTTAATCTTAAATCTTTACTAATGAATTAGGATTAATTGCCAGTATTTAAAAAGAGATTTCTCATTCAAACCTCACATTTCAGCTTTCCTTGGAAAAATCAAGGGGTGCCAACATTAGAGCCTAATCCCTCCATGACAATAATTAGCAGCTGCCAAGTCACCAGGAGAAGTCTAGCAGCCGCCCTTCTGCCCTACCCTTCTTATGTCTTGACCTGCTGCATTCATTTGTATTATTTGCTTGGCTCCTAGAGTCAGTATTTCTGAACAACATTTAATTATAAATGTCTCTAATAATACTTTCCCATCTGAGCCTTCCAAATAGAAGTTAAAAATGAAAGAGAGAGAGAGAGATAGTTATCAGTCTCTACCAGTCTTCCAAGTGTTCAGCCTGTGTCTGGCAGGGAAGTCCCAGGGTACTAGTCGTCATGCTCAGAGAGGATGGCCGCCTTGGACAGTCAACACAGATAGCTCAGTGAACGTCTAAGCCTCCATTACGCACAGCGGTAATACTTGAGTCATCCTTCTTGTGATCGGAGTCTCAGGAAAGTTTGCACAGAAAATCTCTCCCTTGGCCTTTGTTTTCCCATGCAGATGGTCAGCAGCACCCGTGCACGTTTCCACATTTGTTAGCCTCTTGGCTTTCTCCCTCGTTTGCTGTTACAGTTTTCTGTACACTTGGTTAATGTTGGTGCCAGCCTCATGGTCTGCAATGAAGGACCCAGCATGACCTTTGCTCAAACAATATGCGACTGTAGGAAGTAGACAGTAAAGACCTTTCATAATCCTCCACCAGGGTAGCATTCGAAATGTTTTCTAACCACAGTCATACAGTATGCCTAAAAGGAGGCAAATAGGTACACAGATAATAAGCATTCCTCAGTGCCTGGTTTGGTACATTTTTGTTGATGAATGTACATACACCTTGACTAAATATATGTTGCAGTTCAACATGTATTTGTTGAATGAACACATCTCTACTTCTGCATACAAAGATAGATTTTATGTAATTTTAATAAGCAGTGAATAATTTATACACACTGTTTTGTAACTTTCTCTTTTCCTGTCCTAGTAAATCATGCCCATCTTTTGAAGTCAGGTATATGGATCTGCCTCATTATTTTTAATAGCTTTATAATGTTTCTATGCATGGGATTTTATTATATCTAATCTCTTTCCTTCTGATGGTCATTAGCTTGCTATCTTTTCATGTTTTTATATTAAATAATGTAGAAAACATATGCGTATGTGCATCTTTTCAGCAATTACTAGTTCAAAGACGTGCATATTATGAATTTTAATAGCTATAGCCAAACTGCTTTTCAAGTCTCTTGCAATGAATTTATATATCCTGTACAGTTGTTGAGAATTCTCTTCTATACTCTTACTGGGTTTAATTGTTTACAAAGTTTCTGATAGACTGAAATTTTGCCCTAGTATTTTAAAAATGTATGTAACTTTGAATGTTAGTGAAAGGGCTTATCTTTTTTTATTGGCCTTTCAGACTCCTCTGTAAATTTTTGTCTCATTTGCTTTGACAAAGGACCCTTGCTAGCCTTTTTTTAAACTAGTTTTTTCAGTGCTTTACTTGACTTTTGTGATTGTGTCTCATGTAGAGGAATTTTTTAGTGTAATTTATAGTTTTATTTATTTTTTGTGGCACTTGGGATTGAACCCAGGGGCACTTTACCTCTGAGCTATACCTCCAGCCCTATTTTATTTCTATCTTTATTTTAAAGTGGAGTCTTGCTAGGTTGAGGAGAATCTCACTATTTACTGAGGTTGTCCTTGAACCTGCAATCATTCTGTCTCAGCCTCCCAAGTACTGGTATTACAAGTGTGCTCCACCACGCCCGGCTTTATTTTTATATATATTTTTGATCTTGCAATCATTCCGAGAAAATATAATTGGAATAAAAATAAAATGGAAATGGAAATTTAAGAAAGGTGACAGATGGTAATAAACCTGGTAAAAATTTATCTTATAAATTACCCTTTTTTTAGCCGGGCGTGGTGGCGCATGCTTGTAATTCCCGCACTTGGGAGGTGGAGACAGGAGGATCATGCAGGTTCGAAGCCAGCTTTGCTGGCTTAAGAGACCCTGTTTCCAAATAAAATATAAAATAGGTCTGGGAGTGTAACCCAGAGGTTGAAGGGTTCCATCCCCAGTACCACCAAAAAAAAAAAAAAAAAATTACCTTTGTATGTGTGTGTGTGTGTGTGTGTGTGTGTATGTGTGTGTGTGTGTGTGTGTGTGTGTGTGTGTGTGTGTGTGTGTGGTACTGGGGGTGGAACTCAGGAGCTTTCTACCTCGGGGCTATACTCCCAGACCTATTTTATAATTTATTTGGAAACAGAGTTTCACTAAGTTGCTGAGAGCCTCACTAAGTAGCTGAGACTGGCTTCAAACCTGCGTGATCCTCCTGTCTCAGCCTCCCAAGTGCTGGGATTACAAGTGTGCGCCATCATGCCCAGCTTTAAATTACCCTATTTCTGGGGTGGGGTGTAGCTCAGTGGTATAATGATTGCCTAGAATGTGTGAGGCCCTGGGTTTGATCCCCAGCAATAGGAAACAAGTTATCCTATTTATCAGACCTATAAAGCTATCATGATAATTTGTTAATGAGAAACTTTAAGGTGACAATTAAGGTAATACTTCATTCACTATTGAGTGCATCATGATTTCAGAAATGTAAAAATGCATGCATCATCTTAGAATTTATGATGTATTTTAAGTTAAAATATGTGCAGATAAAAAAAAGTATACATGTGTGCATGGAAGGGAAGTTAGAATGAATTTTTAAAAAGGAAATCAGAGCCGGATGTGGTGGTGCACGCCTGTAATCCCAGTAATCGGGAGGCTGAAGCAGGAGGATCACAGGTTTGAGGACAGCCCCAGAAATGTAAGTGACACTCTCATCAACCCAGTGAGACCCTGTTTCAAAAAGTAAATAAAATAAAATAAAATAGGCCCGGGATTGTAGCTTGGAGGTAGAATGCCCTGGGTTCAGACCCCAGTACCACACACACAGAAAGGAAGTCAGGTTCTCCTCCCGCCCCTTAGCCCCTACTGGGGGATCCCCATGTCCGTGGGCCTCAGCGTGCCTCCGGAGGATGCTTTCGTCCACGGTAGCTGTGATCTGGCCACACAGACCTCCTGCTGTTCTCTGCAAGTGCCGGGCAGGCGCTCCTTCAGGCCCTTCCGCTTCCTGCTTCCTCGGCGTGGGGCGCTCTCCTCTTTGCTTGACAGGCTCCTTCTCAGTGCCTGGCTCAGCTGCCATCTCCCCAGGGAGGTCCCAGCCACCAGACTAAGTGACCTCCTCCCCACCGCCTCCGCACACTCCTCTTGGCTGCGTTTGCCATGCTCGTGTTTGCTCACTTGTCACCTTTTCCTGCAGTTTTTGGCCCCAAGAGGGCAGGAACCATGTCTTTTTGGAATTTACCCCTAAGCAGGAATGCATTTCTAAGAGTCTCAAGAAAGAGTCATAGTGAGCCAGCGTGATGGCGCACGCTTGTAATTCCAACATTTGGGAGGCTGAGACAGGAGGATCGCGATCCGCAGCCAGCCTCAGCTACTTAGTGAGGCCCTTTGCAACTCAGTGAGACCCTGTTTCAAAATGAAGGATAAAAAATAGGGATGGGGGTGTAGCTCAGAGGCAGAATGCCCCTGGGTTTCATCCCTAGTTCTGAAAAAAAAAATTATTTTTTTTCACTGCAAGAGGATAAAAGCCAGTGTGTTCGGTTTCTCTCTCCTTCCTTCCTTCCTTCCTTCCTTCCTTCCTTCCTTCCTTCCTTCCTTCCCTCCCTCCCTCCCTCCCTTCCTTCCTTCCTTCCTTCTTTTTAACAATGAACATGTACTTTTTTGATAGGCCCAAATAATAAAGTTACTTTAATTTTTAAAAAGCCGCATCCTTTGAAATTCGAATGTCTTCTTGGCTATTGCAGTTGGAGTGGTAACCTCTTCTTTCATTTGTAGATGGGCACACACTGGATTCGGAAAGATATGCCATTATTGGAGCAGATCTACGAGACCTGTCTGAACTGGAGGAGAAGCTAAAGAAATGTAACATGAATACACAGTGAGATGTTTTTCTAACCTCTTACATATTTGCAGTTTTAAGCTATGAGATACAGCCAGTCAGAAGTGCTGCAGCATATTTATCTCCCATTTTTGTTTAAGTTTTATCATTTTGTTGCCACTTAGAGTATTTTCTGAAAATTTTAAGCAATGTTGTTACTAAAGTCTGTTTTCATTTCAGCATCACTGTATTAAGTAATACAGTATTAAAATACTGGTACCTGATATCATAAAGTTTGGGAGAAGATAATCATATGGTTAGAAACATAACTGGAAAATAGGAAGCATGTATTAGACTGGGCATGGAGGCTGAAACAGGAGGATGGCAGGCTAGAGGCCCACCTCAGCAATCTAGTGATACCCTATTTCAAAATAAAAAAAGGATAAAGGATTGGGGTGTAACTTGGAGGTAGAATGCTCCAGCACCCCCCCCCCCCACACACAGATTGTATTAGCATCTAAAATGTATTAAGAAGAACTGACATTTTAAAACATGGCCCATAGATGCCAGGCCTGGTGGCACACGTTTGTAATCTTAGTACTTGAGAGGCTGAGACAGGAGGATCACAGGTTTGCAGCTAGCCTCAGCTACTTAGGCCCTCCGCAACTTAGTGAGCCCCTGTTTCAATATAAATAATAAAATATAGGGATGGGGGTGCAGTTCAGAAGTAGAATGCCCTTGGGTTCCACCCCCCAATAATGCAAACAAAACAAAACAAAAAAATAAATGGAAAGAAGATAGCCAGGCAGCCCCGAGAAGAAACTGAGTATCATATGACATCAGAATACATGATGCACAAACGGCGTGAGGTTATGGAGCCTCAGCAGGAATCAGATGACATTCTACTCTTCTTCTCACCAAGTGGGCAGAATGTCTAAGCCTGACAGTATCTAGTCTTGTCAAGAACATGAGGGTGGGAATGGGCACACACCAATGCTACTATCAAGTGAAGGTGACCCTGTGCGGCCATTGTGAGGGGCAGTCTGGATGTCTCTGGTAGAGTTGTAAATGTTTGATACTATAGTTCCACTCTGGGGTGTGTTCCCCGAAGATGCCACTAAAGTAGTCGAGAATCGGAAATGTCCATCACAGGAGATTAGACAAGCGAAATATAAAACGCATGACCTAGATTTATGTGGAGAGAGCTCAGAAGCCTAATGTTGAGTTAAAAGAAAATCAAGTTGCAGAATAATCGGCACAGTATGAGACCAAATATTTTAAACCAAACTCCCAAGAACTATAGTTTCATAATTACATGTTTACAGGGTAGAAGTGTTTTACAGATGGTCCAGAAGGGTTCACACCAAATTCATGAGAGTGGAAGACAGGAGGGGAAGGAGATGCAGAGTTTTAGCGTGGTGGTGCTGGTCAAAATCAGATTGGCTGTAGGTGTCTACACAGGTGCAGATGACATTGCCATGGAGAGTTGGGCTTAGTACAGGGTGCGCATTTGAGTGGAAGGTATGGTAAAGGGAGTATTATTTTAAAGAATAAATTGGTAGGTAGACATGATGACACACACCTATAATCCAAGCTGCTTGGGCAACTGTGTCTAGGATTCTCAGTTCAAGTCCTGGGCAACTTAGTGAGATCCAGTCTCAAAAAAATAAAAAAGAGAGAGAGGGAGAGGGAGAGGGAGAGAGAGAGAGAGAGAGAGAGAGAGAGAGAGAGAGAGAGAGAATGAATGAGAATAAATTGAAGACAGTCAGTGGCATACGATGAGAGGGACTAACTGGGTCAGTCCTTGCTGGAACAAGTGCCTGGAGGTGTAACTAGGCTTAGGGGAGAGGAAGGTCCCCTTTCTGAGTGGGGAGGAAGGAGAGTGAGGATGGATGCTAATAAAGGTGGGCTCCGAGAGGAAGGAGGATCTTTCTAACTTGTCTTTCATTAATGTGGCACTTGCTGTTGTCTCCATTGACCTTGTTGAAAACTCATGGACAGGCCTACTTGTCCAGTGTTAGAGATGGCTCTAACAGGCCCAGGGCCATCACTCCAGCTTTATTTTTTGAGTCTGTTTTACTGAGTGTTCAGAGAGTAGGGTCAATGCTATGGGATGGAAAAGTGTTCTCCAAGGGCCCATATAATAAAAGTTTAGTTCCCAGCCTGTTGCTACTGGGAGGCTGTGGAGCCTCTAGGAGGGGAGCCTAGTATGACTAGCAGGAGGTCTCTGGCTGTTGGCTCAGCCCCTTCCATCTTGTGGAATTCCCTGCCCATGATGTGAACACTCTTCTGCCATGTGCCCTGCCAGCACGCACCCTGTCCTAGGTGAGTTGTTGCATAGGGGAAGGGGAAGAAAATTGTCCACTCTGAATTTGGGGTTAAGGAAAGAAGAGCTACACCAATCCAAAGATAATGTCCCGTGGGCTTGGATGCAGTTGACTTGCATCATCTGTGGGTTGATAGCGTCTCTTTCAAAAGTTAAATTGTTTAGATACTTCTTTAGGAGAGCATTGCTTTTTTTATTTCATGATTTGTTGATTTTTGTCTAGCACATCAGTGGGCACTCATAATTTATTGAAGACTATACTACTCGTGTTGTTTTCAGTTCTTGGTGAAAGCTTATTTAAGAATTAGATTCTGTTTAGTGAATATCAGTATTTCTACATTGTATCTGTTAGCTTGTGGTGTGTAACAAAACACAAATTTGGTGGTTTGAAGCAGCTCACTGTGGCTGCTCAGAATTGTGTGAGTAGGCGTTTTGGGCCTGGGTTACCTGGTGCTTCTTGTGCTGGGGGCCAGGAATAGCTGCTTCCCCCAGCGGTTCGCTCAGGAGTGGACAGAGGGCAGGTCAGTGGGCACTGTCAGCCGGGGGTGGGGCTCATTCTCTTCCGGTCACAGGCTTCCTTGAGTTCATTCACTTAGTGTTTCAGGTTTCCAAGTATGGCAAGAGAGTAAGAGCCAGTGTGTTAGCAATTTGCAGACTTTTACTTGCATCCTTGGCCAGAGCAAGAACCGGACTAACCCAGATTCTAAGAGGAAAATAAACCCTTGAAAGGGAATATCTGCAATGTTACATTGCCACAGCGCCGGTGCGCAGCAAGGGAAAATAGCCCTTTTTGCAACTGACCACACATAATGTAACTTTTTCTCTCATAAGCCTGACAAATCATTGTCCACGGCTCACCTTTTTACAGCGTAAAACATTGGGTATGATGGCGTTACACACACAGTACACGTGGATGAGGGTATGCTTGCTCAGTCTTTCTGGTTTGCCTGGAGTATGACTTGCCTACCAGTGTTACAACATACATACAAGTAGAGGGTCCTGCCTTGATGAAAACATTTATGGGCTTTTTTTTTTTTTTTAAGGTTGCCAACACTCCTGATAACTGAATGCGTGCTGGTTTACATGACGCCAGAGCAGTCGGCAAACCTCCTTAAGTGGGCAGCCAGCATCTTTGAGACAGCCATGATCATAAACTACGAGCAGGTATGAGGACGTCAGGAGCTTTGGAAATACACAGGCCTTCAGGGGCTTCCCCTCTTAGCACCCTCAGTGCACCTTCCCTTGTGCTTTTCTGCCTCTGGCCACTCACTCCTTTATTAATTGATTTCAGAAACCCTAATACTCTTGGTCGCTCAACTTCTTGTAAACTTTTAGCTATATATCCTGGGAATTGAACCCAGGGGCATTCTACCGCTGAGCTACACCCCAAGCCCTATATTTTATTCTTTATTTTGAGACGGGGTCTCACTGAGTTGGGTAGGGCCTCATTAAGTAGCTGAGACTGGCTGTGAACCTACAATCCTCCTCTCTCAGCCCCCCCGAGTACTGGCATTACAAGCGCGCTCCACCACGCCTGGCTGTTTCAATCTTTATAAAACTCTTTCTTGTTCTCATTTTATCACTGTATTAGTACAGAGTCCTAGAGTGTCATGAGGGTCTTTGGGCTGCCATCCATCTGCGGACGGCAAACTTGGATATCTAAGGGACAGCAGGTTTGCAGATGGAGAAAAGCGGCCAGGTGTACGTGGCGTGGATCGGGGGCTGCGGGGGTCAGAGCACCGAGGCTCCAGGGACAGGCCATTACTGAGTCCCCGCCAGCTTGTGGGCGTGTGGTCCCCGAGCTGCCAGTGGTCCAGTTTTTGAAGAGAAGTTAGAAATGCACAATTTTAATGTAGAATCGCCGAGTTTGTAAGACCAGAGATTGGCCCAGTGGCTCCCTGACGGCCGCTTCTGACTCAGTGCAGTGAAGATTATATTTTAGAGCTTTTGGAGTGACCCAGCTTGGGTCTGACCCCTGGCCCACACTCTCATATTTGGGTACGTGGCCATAGGCAACCTTGCTTCGTGAGTAGGAGCTCCTGCTCTGAAAGTAGCTGGACTCTTCTAGCTGTGTGACATGGACAAATTACATGTCCTCTCTGCCTGTTTTCTTTTTCTTTTTTTTTTTTTTTTGGTGGTACTGGGGTTCCTGGAAGCCCTTCTACCTCCGGGCTACACTCCCAGACCTATTTTTACATTTTTATTTGGAAACAGGGTCTCCTAAGCCAGCGCGCGGGGCTGGCTTCGAACCTGCGCGATCCTCCTGTTTCTGCCTCCCAAGCGCGGGGATTACAAGCGTGCGCCACCACGCCCGGCCTCTCTGCCTGTTTTCTCACCTGAAAAATAATCATAGACCCTACTTCAGAGTTATTGTGAAGCGTAAATGAGTTAACAGTGCAGAAGTACTTACAACATTGCATGGCTGTAAGCGAGCTCCAGCTATTATTTAATCTGTGTGTGTGTGTGTATGTGTGTGTGTGTGTGTGTGTGTGTGTGTGTGTGTGTGTGTGTGGTACTAGGGGTGGAACTCAGGGGCTTTTCTACCTTCGGGCTATACTCCCAGACCTATTTTATATTTTATTTGAAAACAGGGTTTCACTAAGTTGCTGAGAGCCTCACTAAGTAGCTGAGACTGTCCGCGAACCTTGATCCTCCTGTCTCAGCCTTCCAAATGCTGGGATTACAAGCGTGTGACACCATGCTCAGCTGTTAGCTGTTTTTGTTACTTTTAGATTAATTTTATTGATTTTATTAATTTATTGATTTTATTTATTTATTTATTTCGTGGTTCTGGGGATTGAGTCCAGGGGCATTCTACCTTTAAGCCACACTCCCCAGCCCTTTTTAAATTTTTTGTTTTGAAACAAGGTCTTGCTAAGTTAGCAAGGCTGACATTGAACTTGCTATCCTCCTGTCTCCGCCTTCTGAGTACTGGGATTACAGGCATGTGCCACCACAGCTGGTTTACTGATTTTATTTTTTAAAATCTCATTTTCTTTTATATCTCATCACAAGTTAAGAGTCGTAAAGAGGCTTGCCCCATGTCCTGTAACTGTGGACAGCTTTAGGGCTAGACCTTGGTCTCACCACCCTTTCCTAGCTCCTGTCCTGATTTAGGCCCTTGTGTAGCTGGCTCTTGTTAGGCTGAATTGTCTTCCTTTCCTCTCTTCCCCTGGGAGCATTCCTTAGACTCTGGCCTGGGCGAGGATGGGATGGAAGCTGGCCTCTCGCTCTCTGCTCGTGATGTGGCTAACCCCTGAGTAGCTGCCTGGGGAAGATGATCCACCCTCCACACTTGCACGCTCTCCCCCATGTGCTGCTTTATGCCCTTTGCCTGCCTCGTCTGTGTTCTGTCCAACAAGCATTCATGGGAGAGATGCTGGGTGAAGAGGAAGCCTGGGAAAATGCCGGCTTTCAATGCACTATCTACAGCTGGCCCACACCTGGTTCAGCTGCACCCAACACTCGCACCTTGCCAATAATGACTTAAGTCAGTAATTTTATAACAAATATAAAATCATCACCAACCATCCATGGGCTGGAGACATTTCTGAATTAATAGTTTAAAATGACAAAAACACACAAATGATCATTTCAGTGATAATGGAGTTCATGATAACAAACGCTTAGATTTTGCTTACTGTGTATGAGGCACTGTCCTGGGAGTTTGACATGTTACTTATCACAAGGATCCTCAAGGTAGGCACTGGAACTTCCCTGATTACAGATAAGGGACTGAGGCACAGGGAGAGGAACAGCCTGTCCAGGGTAAGCATCACAGTAAGTATCAGGCCAGGATCTAGACAGGCCAGAGAACAACCGAGCCAGTGTCCGCAGACATTGCCTGTACCGAGTGAGGAACAGAGTGAATAGCGCATAATCTGAGGGTTTGAGGCTTAGTGCCGCCTGAGCTCCACTCTCCTGGAGAGAGAATAACATTGTTTTTGTCTGGTGTCCATGTCATGTGAACTCTGAGAATAGTCTTATGCTTTGTTAAAATGATGTCTTTGTTATCTTGTATCTGAAAGAGTAATAGTATATGTGCAGTGCTAGTGAACCTTATTGTTTTCTGGCGTTTGTGCACGTATATAAATTATTTGTGGTTTCTTAAACTAGCTTTTTTTTAAAATTCAAACACTAATACCACATGCAGAGTAGAAAAAGCAAGCAAGACAAAAGGTTCCACAAAGGAAAGTGAGTCCCTTTCCTACCCGAGATCTCAGTCTTCTGACCTGGAGGCGACCGTGCCATGTTCCAGAATTTTTCTGTGGGTTTTTCTAAAAAGTCCTCTATACTTTTCATTT
Source organism: Muscardinus avellanarius (assembly GCF_963383645.1). Taxonomy (NCBI): domain Eukaryota; kingdom Metazoa; phylum Chordata; class Mammalia; order Rodentia; family Gliridae; genus Muscardinus; species Muscardinus avellanarius. Next base: position 93,166,931 of record NC_137796.1, on the reverse strand, counting down.
CATGTCTGTAACTTTATCTTTCTTCCTTATTTTTATGGCTCTATGACATTATATGAAGATGATAGAATTCATCTGACCCCCCAATGACAAGTATTCATTTGCAGATTCCTCCTATAATACAACACTTTAGTAAATCCTTGCATCTCCGCACGCACTTGTGAGTATCTCTGTAGGATAAATTGCCATCAGTGGGGTTTTTGCATCACGGGTTGAGTATCAAAAATGGGTGTGTGCTGCCCAGTTGCCCTCAAGGGGCTACACCGTTCACATGCCCAACGGGCTGTGTGCTGGCGTCTATTTTCTTCTTCCTTTACCTGCACTGGGTGTATGTTGTCAACTGTCACCTTGCCTGGTTGAAAATAGAATGTCGTTTTACTTTTCATATTTAAGAAACAAATTCTTCAGGTGGTCACGGTAACCTCTTCTTTCCCAGGTGAACATGGATGATCGGTTTGGGCAGATCATGATTGAAAACCTGCGGAGACGACAGTGTGACCTGGCAGGAGTGGAAACCTGCAAGTCATTAGAGTCACAGGTCAGGCAGCAGAGACTGGCCCTTGTACCTTAGCCATCTAGGAAAGGGCCTCCTCCTTCGCAGAGGAGATGATGCAGGAAGCCCTGTTGAGTATCTGCCAATGCAGGTAGCCAGGGCTCCAGGATGCTTGGAGAGTCCAAGTCCTGCTTTTCTTTTCTCTTCACCCACATTTTAGAAAGAACGGCTCCTGTCAAGCGGGTGGGAAACCGCATCAGCCGTCAACATGATGGAGTTGTACACCAGGCTCCCGCGAGAGGAGGTGAACAGGTATGAGACTGGCCTGCCGGGGTCTGTCAGGGCCGACTGGAAATCAAAGGCATGATTGTCTGCAGTTTTTAATGTGAACCACAAAACAGAATCTTAACCAGACTTACTCTGAAATAAGTTAAACATTCGTAGCAGCCTGAGAGTAACTCGTGAGCTGAGATAGAGCTTGTGCCAAAATAATATTTTAATCAAAAGAAGCAGTTATACCTGGGAAGTTTCCAGAGCAACCTCTGCTGTGAAAATTTTGCACAATCTTATGTTTTGGAGAAGGAGGGAAACAACATTGTTTAAGATATTCTAAGGGATAAAAAGATCCCTGATGGCCAAGTTTTTTTTTTTTTTTTTTTTTTTTTGCGGGTCTGGGGATGGAACCCAGGGGCATTCGACCTCCGAGCTACACCCCCTGCCCTTTTTTTTATTCTTTATTTTGAAACAGGGTCTTGCTAAGTTGCCGAGGGCCTCACTAAGTTAAGACGAGGCTGTCTGTGAACTACGATCCTCAGGTCTCAGCCTCCCGAATGCTGGGATTACAAGTGTGCACCACCACACCCAGCTCCTGATGGCCAAGTTTTAAATGGATCTTCCCCTTTATTATAAAAGAAATAAATGTTCATTGTTCTAAAAACAGTTTGAAGCAGTGCACAGTGGATGAAGGGTAAACTACTGCTCTACTCTTGCAGAGACAGCTCTTGTTAGCAAGTTGGGCATATCCTTCTGTACCTCGTATTTATTGATACATAGATTTCTGTTTTTTTAGTGGTGGGTTTTCCTACATCTATTGGTCTGGAAGTTCCCCTTATTTTTTTTTTAAACCTAAAAGTAGATCATATTTCTATATTAAAACATCGAGGGTTACCATGGTAATGCTTAAATTTCCCCCCATGTGCACATATTTCAATGGAAAGCTTTTTATTTATTTATTTATTTTTTCAGTACTGGGGATAGAACCCAGGGGCATTCTACCTCCGAGAGATACCCCCGGTCCTATTTAAAATTTTTTTTTTCTTTCTTGTTTTTTTTTTATTTGTTTTATTTGTTTTTTGTTTTGTGGTACTGGGGTGGAACCCAGGGCCTTTTCTACCTCCAGGCTATACTCCCAGACCTGTTTTATACCTTATTTGGAAACAGGGTCTCACTAAGTTGCTGAGAGCCTCACTAAGTAGCTGAGGCTGGCTTTGAATCTGTGTGATCCTCCTGTCTCAGCCTCCCAAGCACTGGGGCTACAAGCATGCGCCACCACGCCCGGCTTAAAATTCTTTATTTTTGAAACAAGGTCTCACTGAGTTGCAAAGGGCCTCACTAAGTAGCTGAGGCTGTCCACAAATTGCAATCCTCCAGTCTCAGCTTCCCAAATGCTGGAATTACAAGTGTGCGCCACCACGCCTGGCAATTTAAAGCTTTTTAAAAAGCTACTTTCATATGTTTGTACATGTTTTTCTCTGTGTATGTATATTTAACAGTTTCACATAAAACATTTTTTTGTAAAAACCATACATTCATGTAATCTTTAAAATAACAGAGTAAAGAATAAATAAAATACAGAATAAAAAACGAGAAGCAGGGTGTGGTGGCACATGATTGTAATCCCCGTGCTTGGGAGGCTGAGACAGGAGGATCACACAGGTTCGAAGCCAGCCTCTGCTACTTAGTGAGGCTCTCAGCAAATTAGCGAGACCCTGTTTCCAAACAAAGTATAAAATAGGTCTGTTAGTATAGCCCGGTGGTAGAAAGCCTCTGGGTTCCACCCCCAGTATCACCCCCCTGCCAAAAAAAATGGAAAGAAAACCTTTTTTCCTCCCCAGTCCTTATTACCAGTCTACCAATTTCTCTTTCAGGAGACAACTACACATTGTCTTGTTTCTTCTGTATTTTCCAGAATTATTCTATGCCTATACCAACATACGTGTCCCCATGTTTTCTTTACATAGATAATACTGTAGGTGGAACATTTTTTGCTGTACAACTTTTTGAAATTCTGTGATGTCTTAGAGGTTGTTGCTACTCATGATGGCCCCATAGTGTCCCACTCTGTGAATGCTTGTCTTTTCTAGTTTAGGCTTTTGCTTGTTACGACTTTGAAGCTATGATGCCGTAGTGAATGCTCTCAAGCATGCCCATCCATCTTTTATCCCTATCTCCGTCTCTCTCCCTCTCTCCCCCTCCCTCTCCATCTCCCTCTCCCTCTCTGTCCCCCTCCTCTCCCTCTCTTTCTCCCCATATATATGGTAAACTCTTAAAGACAGAATTTCTGAGTCAAAAGATACACATTTTAAACATTGATAGAGATGACCAAATTGCTCTCCAGAGAGGTTGTACTGTTTTGTAACCCTGTCGGTATTTCTGAGAGTACCTTTTTTCTGTGTACTTGCTAACATGTATATCAAGCTTGTCTACCTGATAGTTGAAAAAAAAAAATCTCTTGTATTTTCATTTCATTTAGATTTCTTTTCTCAGAAGTGAGATTGAAGATCTTTCTTTCAGTGAAATAGTCTTCCCCCCTTTTTTGTATGTGTGTTTGATACGAGGATTGAACCCAGGAGTGATCTGCCACCGAGCTACATTCCCAGCCCCTTTTTTATGTTGAGGCAGGGTCTCACAAGTTGCTTAGACTGGCCTCAAACTTGTGATCTTCCTGTTTCAGCCTCCCGAATGCCGGAATTATAAGCGTGTGTCACCACTCCCGGCTAGCTTCCTATCTTTTAAATGAATTTTGAAAGCTTTTCTTATTGAAGTTTAATAGTTCTTTATAGCCGGGCGTGGTGGTGCACGCTTGTAATCCCCGCACTCGGGAGGCGGAGACAGGAGGATCGCGCAGGTTCGAAGCCAGCCTCGCTGGCTTAACAGACCCTGTTTCCAAATAAAAAAAGTATAAAAATAGGTCCTGGAGTGTAGCCCGGAGGTAGAAGGGCTTCCAGGAACCCCAGTACCACCAAAATAAATAAATAAATAAATAGTTATTTATAAAGTAAGATCAGTCCTTTGGACCTTGTTTATGTTATCCCCCCGCCCCCTTTCCTCTTCTTTTTTGTTTTGTTTCTGGAGATTGGACCCAGGGACATTCTACCTTTGGGCTACACCCCCAGTCCTCGAACCCGCGATCCTCCTGACTCATCCTCCCAAAGTGCTGGGATTCCAGGTGTTCACCACCACGCCTGACTTTTTCTTCTTTTTAATAAAAATAAGTTAAAATGGAAGCACACCATACACACCGTTTTGTAACTATTTCCTTTTCCCTTAATGTGTTCAAAACATCTCTCCCTCTTGGTAATGACGGATTATCACCTTGGTTTTTAATTTTCCTGTTTGGATTCTCCGCAGGATAGAATCCCTTGAATTCTTGGACGAAATGGAGCTTCTGGAACAGCTCATGCAGCATTATTGCCTGTGCTGGGGAACCAGGGGAGGACAGGAACTCGGTAGGCAGCCCGACTGTGCCCCTTTCACCTGAGTGTGGAAAGCATGCCTGGACCCTCAGGCTCCAGAAGAACTAGCCCGAGTTTTCACGGTCACGCCTCGTGGGTTCTTCTAGAAGAGCAGTCAGGAGACCTCTTTAAATAAGCTACAAACACCAAACCAGCCAGCCCAAGACAGGTCTGCTGTGAAATTTCTGCAGTTAGAAGGTTAAAAACCTCAAAAACCTCAAAGGTTTAAAGATGTCTGCCGTGGAATTTCTGCAGTTAGAAGGTTAAAAACCTGAAAGGTTTAAAGCCGGGCATGGTGGCGCACCCTTGTAATCCCGGCATTCGGGAGGCTGAGATGGAGGATCGCGGTTTGTGGACCGCCTCAGCTACTTAGTGAGGCCCTCTGCAACTTAGTGAGACCCTGTTTCAAAATAAAGAATAAAAAATTGGTCAGTGGGTGTAGCTCGGAGGTCAAATGCCTCTGGGTTCCATTCCCAGACCTGTGCAAAAAAAAAAAAAAACCTGAAAGGTTTAAAGTGATAATCTTAGTAAAAGTACCCAGGTGTTTGTCTTTTCATCTGCTTGTTAACCAGGTTTACTGGGTTAAGCATACAGTTCATTCCATCTCCCTCACAAGCCCATGCAGCGGTGGTGAATTTCCCCCTCCTCTCTGTGATTAAAGTGCGGTTTCCTGGCTGTGGTAGAGCAGGCCCCAGGGAGCAGGCGCGGGTCCCTGTCTCAGCTTCTTATTGTTCTGGTTTTGATCCAGCCCCTCCTCTACGCCTGCCCCAGGCTGCTCCTGCTTCCCTGGTAGTAATCCCAGGTCTCTAGCCCTGTGGAGACCATGCTACGCCCCAGGCCTGTGGGACAGCTGCCCTTCAGGCGTCCTACAGATGTGACTCTCATGACCTGTGGCCTCAGACAGGCAGCTGGTGGAGCAAAGGACTGTCCTTGTGTGAAAACGCCAGGACGACCTGAGGCTGGTGATGGCCGCCTGCCTGGCTCATCACTCTGTGTGTCTATGAATTTACCGCTGGGCACTTTAGCCTCAGAGCCCTTTCAGATTTGTTTAACTTAAAATCATTTATTGACATATTTTTCTATTATGCTCTCCCCAAATACAAAACAGTATAGTTTGCTTAGAAACTTCTAAAAACTATGGAAAAGGAAAGAGAACCTACCCAGAATAATAACCTTGGGGATGTTTTCTTGCTGTCCTTTTTTTTCTAGACATGGTCTGTTTCTTTTTCCTTTTTTTTTTTTTTTTTTTTTTGTGTGTGTGTGGTACTGGGGATGGAACCTAGGGGCCTTCTGCCTCCGAGCTACACCCCTAGTCCTATTTTTTATTCTTTATTTTGAGACAGGGTCTCACTGAGTTACAAAGCGCCTCACTAAGTAGCTGAGGCTGTCTGCGAATTGCGATACTCTGGTCTCAGCCTCCTGAATGCTGGGATTACATACCTGCACCACCATGCCTGGTGACATTGTCTTATTTTAACAGAGTTGAATTTATACATTTATGTAACTGTGACTTCTGATTTTTTTTTAACCTGATATGGTAACAAGCCAGGCATGGTGGTGCATACCTGTAATTCCAGTACTTGCAAGGCTGAGACAGGAGGATCACAGTTTCAAAGACAGTCCCAACAACATTGTGAGACTCTTAGCAACCTAGCAAGACCCCATTTCAGTACAACAACAATAAAAATAAATAAATAAATAGGCTGGGGTGTAGCTCAGAGGTAGACTGTCCCTGAGTTCAATCCCCAGTCCCACCTCCCACACAAATATGATAACATCAACATTTTTCCCTTACTGTACAAACTCACAATAAGCATAATTCTAATGCTTTATTACATTCTGTCACATAACTATGTCTGAAAATACTTAACTTTCCCATGCTTTGGGAAATGTCAATTATTTCTAATAGTTTTAAGTTAATTCTAGTGCCTTTTCATTTATTTACATATTTTCTTTCTTTCTTTCTTTCTTTCTTTTTTTTTTTTTTTGTGGTGCTGGGCTTGGAACCCTGGGCCTTTCATGTGGACAAGTGCTCTGCCACTGGGCAAGGCCCTTAACCTAACTCTAATTCTTACAAAGAAGCCGGGCGTAGTGGTGCACACTTGTAATCCCAGCATTCGGGAGGCTGAGACCAGATAATCGCGGTTCACGGACAGCCTCAGCTACTTAGTGAGGTCCTTTGCAACTCAGTGAGACCCTGTTTAAAAATAAAGAATAAAACTTAGTGAGAACCTTTTCCAAATAAAAAGTAAAAGAGGGCTGGGAATGTAGCTTGGAGGTAGAGTAGGAGGTAAAAATAGGGCAAAGGGTATAGCTCGGAGGTCAAATGCCTCTGGGTCCCATCCCCAGACCCGCAAAAAAAGAAAAGAAAAATAAAAGAAAAGAAAAGAAAGAAAGAAAGAATGAAAGAAATTCTTACAAAGAAACAATACATTGAACAACTCCACCTAAGGGACTTCTTTTCTGTCCAGGGCTATCAGTATTTGTACGTGCGTGGTGGAATACCACCTCTGCATTCACTCAAAGTTCAGTAGTTCAAAGGTAGATCTTGGACGTTTACTGCAGAAAGCTCATAAATTGTTATAATGCTTTCTTAATTCCTTTTAAACCGTCTCTAAACAGAATCTTGCCCAACCACCTGCTTCCTTGTGCAGCCTCCCTTCATGTAGCAGGAGAGCGGAGCCACAGTTGTGGTGCGCCCTCCCAGCCCTGCCTGTTGCTCTGAACAGCATCTGTATGTCTCCTCCCCTCAGGTCTGAAGGAGATAACTTGTTAACCTGTTGAAGGCTCCTGCTGAGACAGAAGCCTCCTGTGTTCCTGGAGATGCACGGAGCTTCCTGAGGGACCAGAGGGAAGCCTCGTCTGCAAGTCTCCTCCCACACTCTGAGAAGCCTGCCTTGTGAAGGTGGTCACACCAGTTCCTGTTTCTGTTGACTTGTTGTTGTTTAAATAAATCTCACTTGCCAATCGCCAGTGTGCCCAGCCTCTGCTGGTTGTGTGACGCCATCCTATGGCCACAGGTGGACCAGGGTTCACACCTATGGCAGCTACAGCCAAGGCTCCGGAACCCTACTCTGACCTCCGCCTGCTCCCTGTGAGTCAGTCACTTTACAACCTTGACTCCAAGAGTTCTTTATTCTGGCACCTCACGTGCCTAGCACCTCGGCCCTTGGCCTGCTCCAGGTGCTGAGCTCTGACCTGGCTCCTGTCTGCCCTTGCCAGGCCGGCCCGCCCATTGAGTCTTCATCCTGGTTATTGTTCCCGCTGAATAATGGCCCCTAATGTGTCCACATCCCAATTCTTGGAGCCTGCGAGTACATGACCTTCTGCGGCAGAAGGGGCCTTGACAGTGTGGTTAAGGTCAGGGTCTTGACAGGAGTTTGATCTGGTTTATCTGAGATGACCTGATGCCATCCCAACCCATGTCAGAGGCCACGGAATGGCCTGCCTCAAAGATGGAGGAGGACGGCACCAGGAGAAAAAGACTGTAGGCAGCTTCTAGCAATCAGAAAGGGCAAGAAAGAGCTGGGTGTGGTGGCGCATGCTTGTAATCCCAGCATTCCAGAGGCTGAGACAGGAGGATTGGGCAGGTTCGAAGCCAGCCCCAGCTACTCAGCTACTTAGCTATTCTTTTTCATTGCAACTCAATGAGACCCTGTTTGAAAATAAAGAATAAAAAATAGGGCTTAGAGGTAGAATGCCCCTGGGTTCCACCCCCAGTACCACCAAAAAAAAAAAAAAAAAGGCAAGAAAGTAGATTCCCTCCTCAGAGCCTCAGATGTAACCAGCCCTGCTTACATCTTGGCCTTAGCCTAGAGAAACTGGTTGCTGATTTTTGACCTCTGGAACTCTAATAGAATAAATCTGTGGTGCTTTTAAGTCACTGAGTTTGTGGTAGTCTGTTAAAGCAGCAGTCAGAACCTAATACACACGTATAATGCTGAGTAGGAGGCCCCCAGAGTGAAGACCTCACAGTTCAGAAATGTACAGCTTCTCCATACTTGATGAGCTATTTGGTTATGAGTAGAGGCCCTGAACTTGAACCTGCATGTTCAGGAAGGATGGTGAGGAAGCCCCCAGCACACTCCTGACACCATTCAGAATCCTCAGCTCGGTATTCTCGGAGTATGGGCTGCACACCCTAGGGCATGTCTGTGGATGGGAGGTAGTGCACTGATATAGCCTGAAATAAAAGTGAATCAGCAGGTCAAAACAGTTCCTTTCTGATGACTTTCCATGTCTCATTTTAAGGAGCAGACCATGGGCTAGTAGTGTCATGTCTCCAACATTTCTGTATACTACCCATCCAATCTTTTTGAAACCTTGCAGTGGTCTGTGGGTGGTAAGTCAATTTAGTAAATTGAGTTCATCCATTAAAAAAGATCTGGAAATCAAGTGCAGTGGCATAGGCCTGTAATCCCAGTACTTGGGAGGCTGAGACAAGTGGATCACAGGTTCAAGTCCAGCCTCAGCAACTTAGTGAGAACCTTTTCCAAATAAAAAGTAAAAGAGGGCTGGGAGTATAGCTTGGAGGTAGAATGGCCCTGGATCCAATCCCCAGCACCACCACAACGAATAAAAGATACAAAATTAAATAATAAAATCCTAGCACATTACCTATAGTAAAGGGAAGGGTTGTTTTTTGAAACTTTATTTTCATGTGTGTATTAATATACTTTGTGAGTAGGAAAAATAATGTTTTACCATAAGTCAGACTATTATAGCGCTTCACCAACTGAGGATAGCAACAATATCTAGCTAAGAAAAAAATTTATTTTGTGGGTCTGGGGATGGAACCTAGGGGCATTTGACCTCCGACCTACACCCCTGCCCTATTTTTTATTCTTTATTTTGAAACAGGGTCTCACTAAGTTGTGGAGGGCCTCACTAAATAGCTGAGGCTGTCCGCGAACCACGATCCTCCGGTCTGAGCCTCATGAATGCTGGGATTACAAGTGTACACCACCACACCTGGCTAGCTAAAAAAAAAAAAAAAAAAATTAAAACCTTACATTGCATTAATTATATTTCTTTGTTGCCTTTGTATTTGTTTTTATGGGTTACTCTCTGCTTATGGGAAATAATACTGTTTTATTGTTTTTTGTTTTGTTTTTTGGTGGTACTGGGGTTCTTGGAAACCGTTCTACCTCCGGGCTACACTCCCAGACACATTTTTATACTTTTTAATTTGGAAACAGGGTCTCTTAAGCCAGCGAGGCTGGCTTCGAACCTGCGAACCTGCGCGATCCTCCTGTTTCCGCCTCCCAAGCGTGAGGATTACAAGCGTGCGCCACCATGCCCGGCTAATACTCTTTTTTGATTGATGGCTATGTTATAAAATAGCCTTCAAAATATCCTCAATTTAACTGGGTATGGTGGCACATTAAGGTAATTTCAGTACTTGGGAAGCTAAAACAGGAGGATTGCAGGTTCAAGGCCAGCCCTAGCAATTTATTGAGACTCTTTACAACTTAGATCCTATTTCAAAATAAAAGAAGAAAATAGGGTTGGGGGTGTAGATCAGAGATAGAATGTTCCTGGGTTCCATCCCCAGTACCACAAAAATCAACAATAAAAAAATCCCCCATCAATTTGAGCTTGTCTAGCAAGCCAAGGCCCTGGGTTCCATCTCCAGCATTGCAAAACCAAAACTCATCAGTTTGTTTTTTAAATGTGCCCATTTAAAGACAGTTATTGAGGAAATAATAGGCATTGTGGTGTACTCTTGAAATCCCATCTTGGGAGATAGGAGAACTGCAGATCTGTGGCCAGCAATTCAGTGAGGCCCTCTGCAACTTAGAACCTGTTTCAAAATAAAACAAGCCAGGAGTGATGGCGCATGCCTGTAGTCCCAGTACTTGGGAGGTTGAGAATTGCAGATTCGAGGCCAACCTCAACCACTTACTGAGGCCCTCAGCAACTTAATGAGACCCTGTTTCAAAATAAAGAATAAAAAAATAGGGCTGGGGGTGTAGCTCAGAGGCAGAATGCCCCTGGGTCCAGTCCCCATTACCACAAAAAAATAAAACAGGGCTGGGACTTATAGCTCATAGGTAGAATGCCCCCGAGTTCAGTCCTCAGTACTACCCACTCACCCATACACATATATACAAATAAGAAAAAAATTAGAGGAAAAGAACAATAGAGGCATCAAAAGGGTGTTGAAAAAATTTGGAAATGGTGAAGTTGAGGAGCACCACTCGTGTAAGTGACGGGTGGCCAAGGCTTAGATCATGTCTGTCCTCTCTGCCAAGACTCACAACCAACTGGAACATGGATCTCAAGGTTTGCTTAGGGCCGGGCGTGGTGGTGCACACTTGAAATCCCAGCATTTGGGAGGCTGAGACAGGAGCATCGCAGTTCGAGGACAGCCTCAGCTACTACTTAGGCCCTTTGCAACTCAGACCCTGTTTCAAAATAAAGAATAAAAAATAGATAGCCGGGCGTGGTGGCGCACACTTGTAATCCCAGCATTCGGAAGGCTGAGACCGGAGGATCGCAGTTCGCGGACAGCCTCAGCTACTTAGTGAGGCCCTCTGCAACTCAGTGAGACCCGGTTTCAAAATAAAGAATAAAAAATAGGGCCGGGGGTGTAGCTCGGAGGTCGAATGCCCCTGGGTTCCATCCCCAGACCCGCAAAAAAAATAAAAATAAAAAATAGGGCTGGGGGTGTCACTCAGAGGTAGAAGGCCCCTGGGTTCCATCCCCAGTACCACAAAAAAAAAAAAAAGTAAAAAATACACTTAACATTTCAAACTGGAACTTGAAACTCTGAGTTACTGCCTTTCACGGTCTCTTGTTGTCCAACCACTCCTCTAACCCCAAGTAACAACACGCACACACTATTTCATGGAACCTAGTCTTTGGAACAGCATCCTGATGTTGAAACCACCACATCTGGTTCCCCTTTCTCCGTCCTTCGCCGCCTCAGCTCGGCATTAGGTGACATGGGCCACCATCCCTCTCCCGGAGATCTGGCAGACCCTTCCCGTGGCTGCTGGATCCCCTCCCGCCTGTGTCTGCCTCTGCCCCTCTCCATCCCAGCATTGCCTCCTCCAGGCCTGGTCTTCATAGATCACTATCGTCTTGTTTGGTTTTTTTTGTTTTTGTTTTGTTTTTTTTTTTGAGTTTTTATTGCAAGGAAATACATATAATGAATTTACCATCTTAAAGTTTACAGCTAAGTGGCATTCATGTTTTTGTACAACCGTCCTCACCATTCATCTGCAGGACGTTTTCATCTCCGCGAACTGAAACTCTGCCTCCATTCAACACTTGGGTTTTGTCTGTGGTGTTAGGTAAGGACCCAACAGCAAAACAAAACAAAAAATAAGGACTGGGAGTGAAACTCAGAGGCAGAATGCCTCTGCCCCTGCGTTCAATCCCCAATACCCACTGCCCTACACATTCCCAAACTTAATGGGCAATTGGGAAAAATATCTAAAAACTCTTCTTAGAGGGAAAATTTTTAAAAAGTTGAGAATTCCTCCTCCTCCTCCTCTTCCTCTTCCTCCTCTTTCTCCTCCTCCTCCTCCTCCTCTTCCTCCTCCTCCTTTTTCTTCTATACTGGGGATTAAACTCGGAAGTCATTCTACCTCTGAGTTACATCCCCAGCCCTTTTTATTTAGAAACAGGGTCTCAGGAGAGAGCCCACTGAGTGCTGTGTGTGTGTATGTCACTATCGCTGTGAACTACATCTTGATGTGAGAATACAACACACCAATGAAAATATAAAAAACAGAAGAAACAGGGTCTCAGTAATTTTCTGAGACTGGCCTTGACCGTGCGATCCTCCTGGACTGGGACCACAGTGCGTCACCATACCAGCTGCGAATCACTGCTTGAAAGGGACCCCAGTTCCAGGTCTTTGCCTCCTGCACCGCGCCTCCTTTATCCAGAGACTCCAGGTTCAGCCAGTTGCCCCCAAAACCAAAGCAGGAAATGTAATGGTGAAAAGGAAGAAGAGAACTTGGCTTACGACGGGCACACTGGGGAGGCGAAGTGAGGTCCAGCATCCCAGCCCTGTCTTGGTTGCAATAGAAGAACTATGGCCAGGGCCGAGGTGCGCATCATGAAGCCGTCTTGGTCAAACTGTGGCTGGTTGGTCATTATTTCAGTTCTGGTTCTACAAGGTGACTACAGAGAAGTCCTTGCTGCTAGAGAGGAGACGCTGCCTGTGGCCATGGGGTTCAGTTCCCACAAGGCTCTGCTGGGGAGGGGCAGTCTCATCATGGAGTGACCTGCCTACAAGGCTCCTGCTGCTCCAGGGGGAATGAATGGAGATTTCTAGGCATCACCCAATGGTCAGAGATAGTCTGCTTTGCTGTCGAGGCTGACAGTCAGACATCCCTGCCAATCTTGTCTTAGTCTTGAAGGAGAATGAGCCAGGTGAGGTAAATTTTGGGCTCATAAACTTTGCCAATATTTATTTATTTATTTATTTATTTATTTAGGTGGCACTAGGGGTTGAACCTAGAGGCATTTTACCTCTGAGCTAAACCCCCAGGCCGATTTTATATCTGATTTGAAAATAGGGTCTCACTAAGTTGCACAAAGCCTCACTAAGTTATCGAGGCTGGCTTCGAACCTGCGATCCTCCTGTCTCAGCCTTCCAAGTACTGGGATTACAAGTGTGCACCACCATGCCCGGCTTGCCCTGCCATTTATTTATTTATTTATTTATTTATTTATTTGTTTATTTTGGTGATACTGGGGCTCCTGGAAATCCTTCTACATCCGGGCTACACTCCCAGACTTATTTTAATATTTTTATTTGGTCTCTTAAGCCAGCGGGGCTGGCTTCGAACCTGTGCGATCCTCCTGTCTCCGCCTCCCAAGTGCGGGGATTACAAGCATGCTCCACCATGCCCGGCTTGCCCTGCCAATTTTTAGATGAACACTTCTTAAATGATTAACAGACCTATGTGCAGAGCTGAGCAGGTCAGAAAGGTTCAGGGAATAAAAGAGATTGATACAAAAACGAAGGTAGAAATGCCAAGCTTTATCTTGCGGCCAGTACCCATTGGGCATCTGCAGGCCCAAGGTAATTCTCAGCACTTCAGAGCGAAGCAGCCTCTCTCGGTCCCTGTTACATTCCCAGTTTAAAACGGGGCCATTCTCACTCACTGTAGTGTTTTGCCCTGGGTAAAAATGGAGCAAGGGACAATTAAAAACACTAATGTAGAGTACTTGGGAGGCCAAGACAGGAAGATCGCAATTCAAGGCTAGCCTCGGCAATTAAGCAAGACCCTGTGTCGAAATTTAAAAATATAGCTGGGCATGGTGGTGCACTCCTCTAATCCCAACACTCGAGAGGCGGAGACAGGAGGATCACAGGCTTGAGGCCAGCCTGAGCAATTTAGCAAGGTCCTCAACAATTTAGCAAGAGTTTTCAAATTAAAAATAAATAAAAAGGGTTAGGGATGTGGCTTGGAAGTAGAATACTCCTGGATTCAATTCCTAGTACCAAGAAGGAAGGAAGGAAGGAAGGAAGGAAGGAAGGAAGGAAGGAAGGAAGGAAGGAAGGAAAAGGGCTGGGGTGTAGAGTGCCTCTGGGTTCAATCCCAGTACCACACACAAACAAAAAAAGAAGAAAGAGAAAGAAAGAAGAAGAAAGACCAGTATGAATGACATCGCAAATGTGAATTACAATAATGACCAAGTATCAAGCCCCCTTTTTTAGATTTAAGAAGGATTCTTAACTTTCAACAAAATTGAAGGAGACTATGATAGAGTTATCAACCTGATCGATTTGTTTATAGACACTAGGTTATTTTTGTCATATAATTCAAAGGCATGAGCAGCATTGCTATAGAAGACATCTCACAATCATTTTCCACTTATTTTAGTGAAAACTCTCCCTCCATGCCTACTTCTATAAAAAATGAAGAGTGAACATCGAATCAATGCTGAGTCCTGTGTCATTGTATAAATAACTTATGGTCATATTGGGATTTGTAAATTAATTAAATAGATTTGTGGAGCCAGCTCTATTCTTCTCATTAAAATATGCAGTTCCAAGCTGAGCATAGTAAAATACACAAATTATAATTATATATAAATAAAATAAGACCGGGTGTGGTGGCGCACGCTTGCAATCCCAGCATTCAGGAGGCTGAGACAGGAGGATTGTGGTTCGCGAATCATCTCAGCTACTTAGTGAGGCCCTTTGCAACCCTGTGAGACCCTGTTTCAAAATAAAGAATAAAAAATAGGGCTGGGGTGTAGCTCAGAGATAGAATGCCCCTGAGTCCCATCCCCAGTACTGCAAATAAAAATAAAATATATAAATAAAATATATTATATATTATATATAATCTAAAAATAAAATAAAATAAATAAACCCTACCTACTATCAAGGAAATAAGTATTTTGATGCTTGCAGTCTGCACTCCCAGCCTTAAATGAAGAATTCCTTGAAATGCCAAGCATGCCTTATCTTTAACTGAAAGCTGTTTTACCTGATAGCAATTTGTATATCAAAGATAACATTTTTATTTCAGGTTGATAGGATTGTTTGTGTTTCCTTTGGACAGAAGGATAAAATTACTTAGTACCGAGAAATATAACTACGCTAACACCGCACATTTTTACTCCATCTGTATATACGCACAGCCGTGATTATGGAAATCGAACGTTTGCAGAGTCTGTTGCCAAACCTAAGGGAGAAAAAAGAAAAAGGCTGTAAGGTGACATTTGACCAACTTTGAAGAACAAAAAGGAAAAGAAGCACGGGCTTTGAAGGCGGCCCTGACTCACTTCTAGCCCCGCTGCTCATAGATTGTGGTTTTGGTACAAGGATGATCCTTTACCTCTCTGGATGATACTTTACCTCTCTGGGCCTCTGCTGCTTCACCTGTAAAATGAAGATAATCATAAAACCTGCCTCACACAGTTGATAAGGTGAGCTCAGTGACACCACAGTCCACTGTGTCTGGGGTCAGATGACACCCTCGTGGCCCTGGACCTATGGTATTAGTAGAAACGCCCCACCCCATCTCACATGGACACCTCTACTTGGTTTTTATTTCTGTTTAACAAGCCAGCTCTGTAAGGCCAGCCAGCATGCTTAGCTGGGCCCTTGACCCTTGACCCCTGTGGCTGACACCTCCACCCTAATCATGCCTGGAGACCTGCTCCCATGGCACCCCAGTGTCACTTGACTCCCATTCTTGCTCCAGCTGGACAGTCCTGGCCCACTCCTGGGTGAGAGCTCAGAGCTGTGGCCAGAGGTTACCACGCCTCCGGAGCCCTGTCCATTGGGCTGCTGGCTGGGCTCCCACTTGGTATGCTGCCTTCCACTTCCTCGTAGCCTATGGCAATCAGCTGTCCATCGCTGTGACAAAATTCCTGAGAAAATCAGAGCTGGGTGTGGTGGCACACGCCTGTCAATTCAGTTTGTGGGAGGCTGAGACAAATGGATCAGCAGGTTTCAGGGCAGCTTCAGTAATTTAGCAAGATCCTGTTGCAAAATAAAAAATAATTTAAAAAAAAGGCACGGTGGCACACACTTGTAATCCCAGTACTTGGGAGGCTGAGATAAGAGGATTGCAGATTCTCGGCCAGCCTCAGCTACTTACTGAGGCCCTCCACAACTTAGTGAGATCCTGTTTCAAAATAAAGAGTTGAAAGTAAGGCTGGGAGTGTAGCTCAGAGGTAGAATGTCCCTGAGTTCAATCCCCAGTGCTGCAAAAAATAAAAAAAAAACAATAAAAAAGGGTTTGGGGTGTAGCTCAGAGGTAGAGGTGCCCCTGGGTTCAATCCCCAGTACAACAACAACAACATCAAGCCTGAGAAAATTGATTTAATTTTGGCTCATGACTCAGAGTTTCGGTCCACGGTTGGCTGGCTCATTGCTCTGGACCCATGCAAAGACAAGACATCATGGCAGGGAGTGTGGTCGAGCAAAGCTGCTCAGCACATGGTGGCCAGGAAGTAGAGGGAGAGCAGAGAAAGAGGGGAAGAGGGGGGCTTGGGACAAATGTGCCCCTCAGTGGCATACTCCCAGTGACCTACTTCCACCAACTACCCCCACCCAACTCCTAAAGTCCCACCACCTCCTAAGAGCTCCTTCAGCTCTGAATCCGACAAGGAATTATTAATTCATTGATGTGATTAGACCTCTCATGATCCAACACCCCCTCAAGAACCCAGCTCTGAACTTGCTGCACAGGGGACCACGCCTTTAACACGTGAGCTTCTGGAGGCGTTCAAGAGCCAAATCCTAGCAGGTCCCGAAGCCCTCGGTGGCCATGTGGATTATTACTAACACCTCGTTCTCACTGCAACATTTGCATTCCTGAAGATGATGATTGGGAAGGCGGGTGCCTCCTCACGCTCTCAGAATTTCTGGTATTGTGACAAAAGGGGTGTACAGCTTAGCTGTTGCCCTGGGGTCAGGCTGTGTATGGCAGCCATAAACTACAGGGCTGTTTATCTGCATGTGGGTTTTGCCCTCACCTTCAGTCTCTATTACAGTTGTTTATGTTGACCGTGTTGACCATAAAGCTCCTGAGAAGCGATCTATTACTCACCTCTATCCTGGATACATAGGTGTGACGAAGTGTTGCCTTGCCCTCTGCCTATGAGCAGATAGGTGCCTCCATTGAGAAGGTGTTTGGTCCAGTGTCTCCCAGAAACTCTGAAATCTGAAGGGAAAATGGTAGCTGCAGAAGAAAGCGAGAGGATTCTCTGTCTCTATTTATTTTTTGTAAGAGACAAAACCCCAGCTCCAGCTGACTTAAAGGAAGAGACCTGAGCCAGGTGCAGTGGCACACATTTGCAATCCCAGTACTTGGGAGACTGAGACAGATGGAGTACAGGTTGGAGGCCAGCCTTGACAACTTAGTGAGGCTTTCACCAACTTAGCAAGACCTTGTTTCAAAATTTAAGTTAAAAGGTGTGTGTGTGTGGGGGGGGGGCTGAGCATGATGGCACATGCTTGTAATCCCAGCATTTGGAAGGCTCAGACTGGAGGATCGCTGTTCGTGAACAGCCTCAGCTACCTAGCGAGGCCCTTTGCAATTCAGTGAGACTCTGTTTCAAAAATAAAAAGACTAAAAAATAGGGCTGGGGTTGTAGCTTGGAGGTACTGGGCTCCATCCTCAGTAACGCAAAAAAGTGGGGGTGTGGCTGGGAGGTATAACTGGGAGGTAGAATGCCCCTGGATTCAATCCCTAGTACAAAACACCCCCCAAAGATCCAAGAAGGTTAGGAATAGCATAGCTGAACCCAAGGCATGATACGACGCAGATTCATCACTCTTGCTCTCCATCCGGGCTCTATGTTCCTCTGCGTGGCTCCTTTCTCAGGTTCATCCCTCATGGTGGTAAACTTGGCTGCCGGCAGCTCCAAGTCTACATCCTCGCCCTCAGCAACCCCACAGAGAGGGCATTTCTCCACTTCTCACTCCAGAAGTCTCTGGGGAAATTCCCAGACCTGCCTGTCAACGTCCCAACTTGGACCATGTGCCTACCTCTGAGCCCATCAGCCTGGCCTGGGGTTGGGAGCTCTGGCCGCTGGCTGCTCTAGCTTTGAAGGGGTAGAGAAGATAGGGTGGAAAGTTGGATGGTGGCTGGGAGGGACAGCATGTGAGCCCAAGGAAGGAAGGAAGGAAGGAAGGAAGGAAGGAAGGAAGGAAGGAAGGAAGGAAGGAAGGACAGCAGTATCACATGCTTGATGTAGCTAGTTCAGTGGTGGAATGCCTTTGGGTGTAAGCCCCAGTGTCACGAAAGAAGAAAGGGGGAAGGAAGAAAAGAAGAAAGGAAGGAAGGACGGTGATTATAACTGGTTCTGGGAGGAAGCAACCCTTTGTGCCCCATGCCTCTTGAAAATACTCACGTCTTGCACTTTCCTAGCACATTGTTCTGTGAACAGAAGGGGTCAATAAGAATTTGCTGGAAGCCGGGTGTGGTGGCGCACGCTTATAATCCCAGCATTTGGGAGGCTAAGACAGGAGGATCGCGGTTTGTGGCCTCAGCTACTTAGGCCCTCTGCAATTCAGTGAGACCCTGTTTCAAAATAAAGAATAAAAAATAGAGCTGGGGGTGTAGCTCGGAGATAGAATGCCCCTGGGTTCAATCCCTAGTACTGCAAACACACACACACACACACACACACACACACACACACACACACACACACAGAATTTGCTGGATATATCAGTCAAGCAACTTGAGATATGCTGGTCCATCGCAAAAGCAGAAATATTTTCTGATCAAACACTGGGATCATGGTCTCCAAAATGCCAGGCCACAGCCTGAATGTTTGAACCTGTGCACGGAGCTAGTGCTATCTTACGGAGGCTCGGACCTCACTCGGCATGGGATGTTGAAAAGAGGAGGGTTCAAGCCGGGCGTGGTGGCGCACGCTTGTTATCCCAGCATTCGGGAGGCTGAGACCGGAGGATCGCGGTTCAGGGACAGCCTCAGCTACTTAGTGAGGCCCTCTGCAACTCAGTGAGACCCGGTTTCAAAATAAAGAATAAAAAATAGGGCAGGGGGTGTAGCTCATAGGTCGAATGCCCCTGGGTTCCATCCCCAGACCCGCAAAAAAAAAAAAAAAAAAAAAAAGAGAGAGAGAGAGAAAGAAAAAGAAAAGAGGAGAGGTTTCCCTTGAGTTCAAATCCCGTATGTTCTCAACCAACTTTGTCCCACAGAGGACATCAGGCATGTAGACTCTGTGTGTGTGTGTGTGTGTGTGTGTGTGTGTGTGGTGTACTGGCATCTTATAAATAGAAGCCAGAGATGCAGCTGAAAAACCCATATCTCCAGGGTGGTCCCCACATCAGAGAGTTATCTGGTCCTTACTGTCAATAGTGCTGGGTTGAGCCAGCCGGGGAAGTCCTCTTACACATCCAAGGGCTCATACACACACTCACACATGTACACACACATACACAATGGCACTTACACCCTCACCTATACCCTTGTAGGTAAAGGTAAAGACTTTACTGGTCTTTGTTAATTCTCAGTGAATCACAAGTTTACAGCACAAAAGCACACTTCTAAAATTAGCTTCTGTGCAATATCCTTTAAAGCAAAGGGCCGTGCAATAAATGTGTTTCAGATTTAATCCTGTGGCTGGAGTTCTGCATAGCAGGTAAGACACAGGTGTCAGGAGGAGGAGAGGGGCGTTAGGATGCACAAACACGGACCTAAACACTCTCCTTTCCAGCAGGGCCCCAGGAGCCGGTGCCACCCCAACAGACAGCTGTAAATCAGCCAGTTGAGTCTGACACACTGAACAGACTTTCTGGAGGTGGTGGAGAAGGGTTTGGGATTACAAGCGTGCACCACCACGCCTGGCTAAAATAAATTATTTTAACTGCTACACTCTTTCTGTCCTGCCCCTCTTCCCTTCCCTAACCCCTACAGCCATGCCATTGACGTCTCTCGCTTCCATCTGATGTTACCCTGATTTCTGAACCTCTCTCTAGCTTCCACATATAAGGGAAAGCATACATCTTTTCATTTTGGGGGACTGGTTTATCTTGCTCAGTATAATAGTCTCAAGTTCTGTCATTTTTCTGCAAATGACTTGATTTTATTCTTTTTTATAGCTGAGTAAATTCCATTGTGTGTACATGCCATAGTTTTGTGACTCACTCATCTGTGGATGGACATCTAGGCTGGTTCCATGATTTGACTACAGTGAACTGTACTGCTATGACCACGGGCATGCAAGTGTCGCTACAACACTCTGACTTCAATTCCTTTGGAAAGATGCCCAGGAGAGCTATCGCTGGGCTATACATACTTATCTACAGTAAGTTTAGTTAATAAATCAGACATGGAGATTAATAAGTAATAATAGATCAATTACAAAACCTACTCTAGTAAAAGTTATTTGAAACATAAATTATTTCTGGAATTTTCCATTTAATAGACTGGGATTGACTGTGGTTAATTGAAAAAACAGATTGGGAGAAACTCCTGTAGAACCAAATGAATCTGCCAAAAAATATTACTGGTTTCTGTTTTTAGACAGTTTACCTCACATTAAGATATTTTACCTGTTAAAGGTGTGAACCATAGGGCTTGATGGCGCACGTCTGTAATACCAGTACTTGGGAGGCTGACACAGGAGAATCACAGGTTTGAGGCCAGCCTCAACAATTTAGTAAGATCTTCAGAAACTTAGATCCTGTTTCAAAATAAAAAAAATAGAAGGGCTTGGAGTATAGCTCAGAATTCCTCTAGATTTAATGCCAAAAAAAAAAAAAAAAAGCAGCATAGTGCTGGAGAGTTAGAAGACTCATTCAGACTGCAGTTGCAGACCTTTACTGGGTTGCCAGGCCTTTGAACGTCAGTTTTTCCTATCTGTAGAACGGTAATGATACCTGTTAGGCCAGAGGGTGCGTGGAGCCCAGTGGGCCTCTCAACCATAGCTACGTGGGTCTCGCAAGCACGGCTGCACCGTGATAACAAAGGACAGTCTGACCCAGTCTAGGGAGCAGTTATCAAAAACAGTCACAAGGAGGAACATTCCAACCTTGGCCATGAAGCTCAGCCCCCACCACCTGTGACAACCGGGCCGGCTGTTCCCCAAACCAGGCACTACCCCCTTCCGTGCTACTTTTCGCTTCCTCTAAGCACTGTTGCTCTCCCGCAAGAGACAGCCCGCCAGCTTCACTCTGCCTGCAATACATTTTCCCCAATTGGAACAACCTCAGGGGTCTCGAGTCTCTTGGGTCACGCCGATCACCTCGTAATATCAGCCTCACAGGATTGTCCTGCGGTGTAAACAAGGCACTGTTCATTAAATGCTCGGTATGTGGCCTGGATTAAGACGGACTGGTCACTGGTCGCTCACTTTTATTGGTGTAGGTGACAATTTCAATGATTGGACTAATAAAGGACATGGTAAAGCTTTCTGATTTATAAAGGAATTCCTAGCTGCATATTTCGCATTTGGATTTTATGGCGATAAATTGTTAGAGTGGACAGCTTCCAGATGGAATTCGGTGTTTTCTCTTCTTAGGTGTCAAAAGTTTACTTATACGCCAGGTGTGGTGGTTCATGCTTATAACCTCAGTACTTGGGAAGTTAAGAGAGGAGGATCACGGGTGTGGGACAGCTTCAGCAAGTAGCGAGACTCATCAACCTAGTGAGACCCTGTTTCAAAATAAAAATAAAATAGGGCTGGGGGGGGGGTAGAGCTCAGAGGTAAAATGCCCTTGGCTTCAATCCTCAGTACCACAAAAAGAAAAAAAGATTTAAAAAAATCACCTATAGATTTCCTCCTATGTCTAGAAGAACAGATCCAGGACACAGACAATCCTTTTCCGAGAACAGATTGGTTTTATTTTTAACTCTTTTTTATGAAGCACATAAGTTGTAACAGCTCCATGGGTAATCCCAAAGTGAACACACCCACGTAGCATCTACCCGAGGACGGAGAGGACAGTAGCGCAGGTGTCCGTGCCTGGCCAGGCCCCGCCCCAGCGCTGAGCGCAGGCCGGGCTTTGCTTCTTTCTGAACTCGAGAGCCCACAGTGCGTGTTCTCCCGAGTCTGGCTTCTTGTGTTTCATGTTCATGAGAGTCATCCAGTTGCCAACCAGCACACGGGAAGTATTTTTCCCATGATGTTTCTTTCTTACTCCCTGTAATTCATGATCGTATCTTCAGTGCAGTCTACTAATTATGCTGTTACATATGATCCGATCTTGCTGGTCCTGGTGGAGCACACTCGTAATTCCAGCACTTGGGAGGCTGAGACAGGAGGATCCCAGGTTCACAGACAGCCTCAGCTACTTAGTGAGGCCCATTACAATTTAGTGAGACCCTGTTTCAAAATAAAGAATGCAAAATAGGGCTGGGGGTGTAGCTCGGAGGTAGAATGCCCCTAGGTTCCATCCCCACATACTGCCCTCCCCCCAAAAAAATTAGATCTTAGTTGAGGTTTGAAGAATGAGTAGGATTATGCCAGAATTAGGGAGTAGATTGGATGAAAGAAACAGACTGTCCAAAGACTTGAACGGTGAGTGGAACTGTGGGATGTTGGGGACACAGAGAACAGATGTATATCTGGAGTAGATGTCCCTTATCTTGTACAGCTGTGTTTTTTAAAATTATAACCATTCCCATTGTTCTCAGTTTTTGTTTCTATAAGAAACCATGAAGCCAGGCGTGGTGGTGCACGCTTGTAATCCCAGCATTCGGGAGGCTCTGAGATGGAGGATCACAGGTTGGTGGCCAGCCTCAGCTACTTAGTGAGTCCCTTTGCAACTCATTGAGACCCTGTTTCCAAACAAAGAATAAAAAAGAGGGCTGGGGGTGTAGCTCGGAGGTAGAACGCCCCTGGGTTCCATCCCCAGTACCAAAAAAAAAAAAAAAAAAAAAAAAAAAAAGAAAAAGAAAAAGAAAAAGAAATGATGAAATCAATGTTCCTGAACATATCCTCTAAACCTACAAGAACTTTTATTTCTATAGACTAGATTTCTAATTTGAGGCTTGCTGGGTCTAGGGCTATGTGGATGTAAATAATAAATTTTACAAGCTCATGTTGTAAAATATTGTAGGCATTCCCACGTCTACCACCAGTGTCTGAGCCTGTTTCCTCCCTCTGTTTCAGCATTGGGTGCTAATCACTTACAATTTTTTTCCTACCAATTTCATCGAAAAAAGGTTTTGTTTTTGGCTGGGCATGGTGGCAGCACATGCCTGCAACTGTAGTTCTTGGGTGGCTGAGACAGGAGGATTGCAGCTCAGGCCAGCCTCAGCAATTTAGGAAGACCTTCAGCAACTTAGTGAGACCCTGTTTCAAAACAAAAAAATAAAATATAGATCTGAGTGTGTGCTTTGGAAGTAGAATGCCCCTGGATTCTAAAACACACACACACACACACACACACACACACACACACACACACACACACACCACAATCTTTTGTTGTTTTAATTTGAAATATTCTTGGCTTTTAAAGAGATTAAGCATATTTTCTTATTAGTCATTCTCATTCTCTCTCTCTCTCTCTCTCTCTCTCTCTCTCTCTCTCTCTCTCTCGTTGTGGTTCTTGGGATAGAACCCAGGGCCTCACACATGCTTGGCAAGTGCTCTACTACAGAGCTACACACCCAATTCTAAATTTCTTTTTTTTTGGTCTAAGCTATTGGATTCGGGTAGTAGAGAAAAGAATAAAAGAGAAAGAAAAAAGAGATGTGGGAATATATGATTATTCATATAAAATAGTTCCACAGTGCCACGCTCCCAGGTACTCCTCAGCAAATGGCAGTCATTTGTGGTTTTGTTTTTGTGTTATTTTTGGTACTGGAGATTGAACCCAGGAGCATTCTGTCTCTGAGCTACACCCCCAGTGCTTTTTATTTTATTTTTTATTTAGAAATAGGGTCTCCTTAAGTTGCTGAAGCTGGACTCCAACCTGCGATCCTCCCACCTAAGCCTCCCAGGTACTGAGACATACACCACCCAGCCAGCAAATAGTAGCCATGTTTTTTTTTTTAAAAAAACTATCATTATTGTGGTTGTTCAGGACATGCATCTGGTGAGAGATGGCTCTTTGCTGATAAGACTTAGCAGGCTGCTTCCACAAGTTTAAGAGTTTCCTGGCTGTAAAGAGTTCTGAAATAGCCAACATGTCTGGTAATTGGTGACTGGGAAGAAACTCTACATTTTACCACTAGACACTGCAGGGGAGCTGAGAAGGTGCTGGAGACGTTTAGGAGGAAGGAAATAAAATTTCCAGGCTCAAAGGAATCCTGCAATTGAAGTGGACAGAAACATGAAAACTAGACTCATTTCCTACAGCCACATTGCTTGGGGGCTCCACGAGATCACTTGCTGAAAATCATCGCAGACCAATTTCCGTGGAGATCCAGCCACACTTTCAGAAGAGCGTGAAATGCTCTCTGTAAGTTTCTGTGATTGTCCACAGAGTACACATTTCAGCTACCATGCGCCTGCATTATAAATGGTGCTAAAAGCCGGGCGTGGTGAAGCACACCTGTAATTGTGCTCGGGAGGCTGAGACAGGAGGATCACAGGTTTGAGGTCAGCCTCAGCAACTTAGTGAAGCCCTCAAAAACTTAGTGGGACCCGGTTTCAAATTTAAAAATCAAAATGACTGGGGGTGCAGGTCAGAGGTATTCTCAGTAAAACACACATACACGCAACACAACACACACACAAAAATAAATTTTTAAAAAATGGTGGTAAATTTCAAGAAGAAATCATTGAACCAAAAGCCCAGAAGCTCTGGAATATAGAGGATAATAGAACAACTAGAAATGTTTTTCCCTGGAAGGAGGCTGAGACAGAGGGATTGCCACAGGTTCGAAGCCAGCCTCTGCTACTTAGTGAGGCTCTCAGCAACTTAGTGAGACCTTTTTTCCAAATAAAATATAAAACAGGTCTGGGAGTATAGCCCAGAGGTAGAAAAGCCCCTGGGTTCCACCCTTAGTACCACACACACACAAAAATAGGAGCATAGACATTATTTCAGAGGCTTCTAAACTTTTTTCACTCTGTGCCCAGGTCAAAAGGCTAGCTATCAGTTCTTCTTAAGTTGTTCAGTTCAGTTCAGAAAACTTAATAAGATTTTATGTGCTAACATCTTCATAGCTGTTTGAAAAAAATGTATATTGAAAAAATAATACACAGCCGGACATGGTGGCTCATGCTTGTAATCCCAGTACTTGGGAGGCTGAGACAGGAGGATTGCAGACTCAAAGCCAGCCTTAGCAGCTTAGTGAGGTTCTCAGCACTTAGTGAGACTTTGTTTACAAATAAAATATAAAATAGGGCTGGGAGTATAGCTTGGAGATAGAAGGTCCCTGGATTCCATCCCTAGTATCACACACACACACGTACACACACACACACACACACACACACACACACACACAATAATAATACTACATAAGCTGGTGTGCTGGGCTACCTTCCTAGACTGTTTTGCAGTCAGTTAAAGCCATGTGACCACATTCTAGCCTGTCACATATGGCTGGAAAGGGTATTAGCCATTTCTAGGCCTAGCCCATGGGAATCTCCTACATGACCCTCCATACTCTCTTTCCCCATGTGCTGGAGAAGATCGGAGTACCTATTTCCTTTGCTACTGGGGATTGAACCCAAGGGCATTTTGCCTCTGAGCTACACCCTTAGCTCTATTTTTATTTTTAAACAGGGTCTAAGTTGCTGAGGGTCTTGCTAAGTTGCTGAAGACTGCCATGAACCTGGGATTCTCCTGTCTCAATTTCCCAAGTACTGGTATTACAAGCATGTGCCCCCATGCCCAGTGATCCCAGAACCTTGATGATAAATCTCCAAGATGGAAGTAGCCTGGTTCCCTGAGTCACCATTTGGTGGAGGGCCTCCTATAGACTGTATGTGAGCAACGAGTCAATTTTTATTATGTGAACACATTGAAATGTTGAGAGCTATTTGTTATAGCAGTTAGTCTGCTCTAATACAAACTACAATGATGGCTACTACATATTGGATTCTTGCTCTGAATTGGGCCCTACTCTAAGTACACTGTCTTAGTTCATGCATACAACAAACCTCAAAGAGATGGGTCTACACTTACCCTACTATTATAGAAGAGGAAACAGGCTGAGAGAGCAGGCAATGGGTGAAGGGCAGAATATTCTGACTCCCAAATCTGGACTTGAATGCTAAATGCTAAATGGTGTCCTGCTTGTTCCCAGTATGAAACAAATTGTGTGAGGCAAGGAGACTCCGTAAGGCATGATAGCAAAATCCATTGGCATTTCCTTCCCATGAAATGGGGAAAATAGCAGTTTCTTGTACATACTGGTTAAGAGAATGAATCCTAGGCCAGCATGTCTAGGGTCTGGCCTTGGCCAGGTCTAGAACGAATGTTAGTTTGTTTTGTTTTAAACCAAGGAGTGAGGAGGGCCTGGATGAAGACAAGAGAGAGTTGTTCTGGAAGCCTTCCCTGGGAGGGTTTGGGCAAAGATTGGAGCTGGGAACGTGGAGGTTTGGGTGTTGCTGTTTACAGGGACATGGAAAGAGAATATAAGAACATCTCGTACAGTGTTCTGTGAGATAGGAGGAAGAAGAGAACAGAGCTAAAGATTATCGGCAATAAAGCAGGTCCTAAAACTTCTAAGATGTGTAGATGTTCCTGGGAGGTGCCGTGTTCCTGAGGCCTCTGGCTGACAGGGCAGTCAGCACACTGTCAAACTCTTGTCCAGATATCTCCACTTCTGTCCTGGAGCAGATACTCTTAATCTATACAACCACTGGGCAAGTTCTTTAACTTCATTGTGTCTCAGTTTTATCATCTGAAGATGGGATAATGAGTGTTGGGGCTCATCTCACGGGGTTCGAGTGAACAGACAGAGTGCCTCGTGTGGGGCTGGCTATGCAGCCAGCTGTCAGCAAATGGTAGAGATGACTATTAAAACTCTCTGTGTCTAACATAATTTCTGTATCTGTCTCCATACATACAGACACTCGGGTGACAGGGGCACAGGCAGTGTCCTCGCCTCTCTTCTTTCCTGCTGCGTTTCCAGCTAACTCAGAATGGCAACAGACTCACAATGATTTCTTTCAATATCAGTTGGATGAATGAATAAGGAACTCCATCTTACCTTGTTTCTTATCTCTGCTTCTTTCTTACATCGACCTGTCCATCCATCCATCCATCCATCCATCCATCCATCCAACCATCCACTCATCCCTCCCTACCTCTATCCATCTATCCAACTCTCCATTTTAGAAAGGTAGCAGAGTGTACTGCCTTGGCCTCCAAATATATTTTCTTCCAACAGCAGTAAAATATACATAACATGAAATTCACCATTTTGGCCATTTTAAGTGGACAGTGTAGTGGCATCAGGTACAATCACATTGTTTTGCATCCAGAACATTTTCATCTTCCCAAACAGAAACCCAGTTCCTGTTAAACACCAGCTCCCAGCTGGACACAGTGGGGCATACCTGCAATTCCAGTACTCCGGAGGCCAAGATAGAGGGATTGTGGATTCGAAACCAGTCTCAGGAACTTTGTTAGAACATCAGCAACTTAGTGAGACTCTTTAAAAAATTAAAAGGGCTGGGGTGTAGCTTGGTGGGAGAACGCTCCTGGGTTCGATCCCCAATACCAACCAACCAGCCAGCCAGCAAATACAAAACAACACAAAACACCCGGCAGCTCCCCATCCTCCCTCTCCTCTAGAAACCATCATTCTACTCTTATATAAATTTGGCTCACTATGTACCCTATAAAAGTGGAATCACAGCGCCTGTTGTGACAGCTCGTGAATTTATAAGCTGTGCGATCCTGGAAAAGTCAGCCTTCCCCAAACTTCATTTTTCACCTGTAAACGAGCTGTAAAATATAGTACGTCCTTTATGGAGCTATTGTGAGGTTAAAATGAGATAATACATTCAAGGCCCTTACTCTAGTGTCTGGCACCTAGAGAGTGATTAATAAATAGTAGTGATACCCAGCCGGGCGTACACACACCTGTAATCCCAGTACTCGGGAGTCTGAGACAGGAGGATCACGGGTTTGAGGTTAGTCTGAGGAACTTAATGAGACCCTCAGTTACTTAGCAAGATTATGCTTCAAAATAAAAAATAAAAAGCGTTGTCGGGCGTGGTGGCGCACGCTTGTAATCCCCGCGCTTGGGAGGCAGAGACAGGAGGATCGCATAGGTTCGAAGCTAGCCGCGCGCTGGCTTAGGAGCCCCTGTTTCCAAATAAAAATGTAAAAATAGGTCTGGGAGTGTAGCCCAGAGGTAGAAGGGCTTCCAGGAACCCCAGTACCACAAAAAAATAAAAAATAATAATAAAAAAATAAAAAGGGTTGAAAGGGTAGCTCAGTGGTAGAATACCCCTATATTTAATCCCCAGCAACACACACACACACACACACACACACACACACACACACACACCTACTTGTATATTCTAAATTAATGAACACTAGTACTTAGGTGCCATTTTATTAGCATATTTCAAGTGAGTGGATGCTGGTATTGTATGTATCGCGTGCCTGAAACTGTTGCGAACACTTTCTATATACTAAGTAATTTGAACCTCATTAAGACTTTATGACTGGCTTGATTTCTGTCATTCACAGATGAGAAAATGAAGGTGCAAAGAGATGAAACAGTTCAGTTACAGGCTCAGTGACATGCTGGTTCCCCGCAGAGCCGAGACTTGAGTCCAGGCAGCCTGGGCTGGGGCTAGAGGCGGAGAGCCCTGCGCTCCATTCCCAGCTCCCAGGGGGAAGAGCCCCAGTAGCCTGTTTCCAAAGACAACCTCTCACCGCCTATGCCAATGGTCACGGAGTGGGGGGGGGTCATGGCTACACACTTGGTCCCGGATCAGGCTCTCAGGTTGAGCACAGGCGTCAAGGTCACAGGTGGTAGGCGTCCATGGACATTGTGAGAAAGTAATTGGAGAAGAGTTTGCTTTTACTTAACCCGTGTAGTCCCCACCCTGTGGGGCTCTCCTCATACTTATGCTGGTCGCCTTTGGACCGCGGGGAGCTGGGCCTTCCATCTCTTCCTAGGATGATGCAAGCAGCCAGCACCTTTTCACTGGTTGGCAGAAAGCCCGGCAAACCTTGACCCCCCACCCCCACCCAGTCCTGCTGAGATTAAAAACAAAAAGTTTCCTTTTCTGGGCCTCAGGGCCACCTCCCACTCAGCTTTATTGCTTTCTAGACACCTTCAATGTGCTTCTGCTGCCCTTTAAAAGGGGCAGAGCCTGTAGCGGGATCAGTGGTCCTCGGCTCCGAGATTAGCGCGTGCAGGACAGCCGGTCGGGTTTCCCGGTGGCTCTGGCAGAAGCCCAGGCCTTGAGCCTGCGCGCCCCGATGTCTGGAGAGGTGAGCCCACTGCCCCATCTTCCGCTGCAGCCTGGCAGGGCGACGGCTGGCTGGGTGTGCATTTGAGGCTGGGGGCCGGGGACCACCCGTCTCTCCTCTCTCCTTCCCATTACGGCAGGTTCCTATGTGTGACGCTGAGTCCCACAACTGCAAAGCCAGGGAGCCGAGCATGGCTGGTGGGAGCCCTGTGAGCTGGTTCGAGCGGTTCGCGCAGCCCTGCCTGGTGGAGCTGCTGGGCTCTGCCCTCTTCATTTTCATCGGGTGCCTGTCGGTCATTGAGAACAGTCCGGACACTGGGCTGCTGCAGCCCGCCCTGGCCCACGGGCTGGCCCTGGGACTCATCATCGCCACGCTGGGGAATATCAGGTGAGACCTGCCCTGAGCCTTCAGCGCGGTGCCGACTCCGAGGTCTGGGGGTGGGGTGCAAAGCCATCAGCAGGCACCCCTGGGCGCACACTCAGAATGGCAGTGTGGGGTGAGAGGCCAGCCTGCCCGTGGCCATCTCTGAGCTCTGCAGCCCACCAGCTCTGTCTGTGGCTTTGTGTAAGTGGTTTTCTAAACCCAAAGTTCCCCACCTATAAAATGGGACCAACATGCTGTTATAATGCCCTCCCCCCCGAAGTCAATATGGATATAATGTTAACCGTGTTCAGGCACTACAAGCAAGTTTCAGATGTCTACCACTGGGGTGGGTCCTGTTGTCTCCATTTTATATTGATAAAAGAAAAAGGCCAGATCGTCTGTCCAAGGTTATGGGGCTAGAAGTTGGTGGAGCCCGAGTCAAGTGCAATCTGTGTGGCTCCAGCGTCTAGACCCAAGGGCCTCATCAGGGTACGTTAGGATTAAGTGCTGTGAAATGCTACGCACGTATCAGGGGCTCCGTAGGCGCTCATCGCTGTGTTCCTGTGACATCTGGAGGTGGTTTAGAGAAAGCAGAGATGTTTTGGAGAACTGACCCATGAGTTGTCTTCCCACTTGCATATACGGGTGCCGGCTGCCTGCCAAGAGGTGCCCAGAGAAGAGGGCAGAGGTGGGAGACATCCTTCCTGCTTGGTCCTCATCTGGATGGGTGTGCCATGGGGAGGACTGTGGGGTGGTTGGTGGGGGGGTGTTCCCAGGAGAGCCAATCATAATGATGGATATCTTGCCTGGGCCACCAGGCAGATTGATTGGAAGCATGACTGATCTGTGTTTAATTTCACTTCAAAAAATAGATCTGAGCCAGATGTGGTGGTGCACACCTGTACTTGGGAGACTGAGATGGGAGGATCATAGGTTCAAAGCCAGCCTCAGCAACTTAGCCAGACCCTCAGCAACTTAGTGTGACTCTTTCAAAATAAAAAATAAAAAGGGCTGGGGGTGTAGCTCAGGTAGAACACCCCTGGGTTCAATCCCCAGTAGAAAGGAAAAAAGAAAGAGAGGGATCTGAGTGAGGAAATTGAAATACTGCTTAGAAAAACAAGAACAGAAAGAGAACTTTAGCATCTCGTGTGTGTGTGTGTGTGTGTGTGTGTGTGTGTGTGTGTGTGTGTGACTGGGAATTTAATCCAGGGGAGTTTTACTCCAAGCCACACCCCCAGCCCTATTGTATTTTTAAAATTTTGAAGCAGGGTCTTGCTAAATTGCTGAGGACCTCGCTAAGTGGCTGAGGCTGTCCTTGAATGTGCAATCCTTTGGTCTCAGCCTCCCAAGAACTGGGATTAGAGGGATGTGCCACCATTCTGCATATATATGCATATATATATATTTTTTTTCTTATCATCTTCCTCCTCCTGTTCCTCCTCCTCCTTCTCCTCTTCTTCCTCCTCTTCCTTCTTCTCCTCTTCTTCTTCCTCTGTCTTCTCTTCCTCCTCCTTTCTTGTGGTACTAGGGATTGAAGTCAGGGCCTCATGCATGCTAGGTAAGTGCTCTACCTCTGAGCTACATCTCCAGCCCTTAACATCTCTTTAAGTGACCAAGGGAGGCTGTGAGTGGAATGAAAAGCCCATGATCTTCTGTTCAGATGAGCCTGGGACTGAATGCAGCCTTTGTTTCTTCTCAGACATGGAGCCTCTCTGTGTGCAGGGGTGTGAATGTGGGTAATCATAATAGCTGAAATTTTGGGGGTGCGGTGTATACAGACAGTACTATTTGAGTGCTGAGTATACAGAGGGTACTATGTGCTGTGCATGCACTGATTCACTTCATCTGTGCAACAGGATAGAGATGAAGGAGACACTGAGAGGTTATGTAACTTGCTCCAGGCCACATAGCTATTCAGCAGAGCTGGTTGGAAACCCAGGCCAGGCTGGCTGAACAGACTGGGAGACTATCCCTCCAGCAGCACTGTCTCTTTTGAGACAT
Organism: Muscardinus avellanarius; assembly: GCF_963383645.1. Classification (NCBI taxonomy): domain Eukaryota; kingdom Metazoa; phylum Chordata; class Mammalia; order Rodentia; family Gliridae; genus Muscardinus; species Muscardinus avellanarius. The sequence continues at coordinate 93,135,538 of NC_137796.1, read as the reverse complement.
CAACTTTTCATTCAATCATTGGCCTTCCCACCTAGTACTTATTTAGCACCTACTGCATACCAGGCATTGACTTCGAGGTTGTTGAATGGGTTTGGGATAAGGTGTGTAAGACACCGTGTATGGCACCTGACACGTAGTTAGTGTTCAGTAAATATTTGCGGAGTGAACACGGAATGGGCAAACTTAGAAGGCGTCATGATGGTTTTGCTGTTAGGAAGTGTGGAATTGGTCTAGAACACGTGTGGTTTTCTGGCACCCAGCCCTCTCCTGTTGGAGCCCTGCCCTGGGTAACAGTCCCTGCTTAGAGCAGGTGTGAAGAGAAAGGAGAAGCCAGTGGTCTGGGAGGAGTCTGGCTCTTCCTAGAGAACTGCCCACCCCACCTCCTCTCCTGAAGCCACAGGGGCCAGGCCACCTCCCTTCCTGCCTTATGTTGGCTGGTGCTTTGAAATCTGAAGCTCACACAGACGGGTGAGCTGGCCCAGAGGAGCTGGGGGTGGCTGGTCTTGAGGTGTGTGTGTCTGTGTGTGTGTACACGTGCACATGTGCGTGCATGAGTGGTGAGGGGAGAAGCCGGGCCCATTAGTGAGCTCTTAACATCCGAGGGGCACTTTTGTTCTTGTGTGACATGAGGTGTCTTGGGATCACTTTTCCTCTTATGAGGGTAGCCATTCCTGGGGACCTGAGGGAGTTAACAGGCCAGCCTCTGGGAATAATTCCTTCATCAGAGTGGGACAAGATGGGATCCTGATGCGGTAACAGGGTCTGCCTGGCTCTGGGGCTTGGATCAGCCGAGGGGCTGCCAGCTTGACTTGCCCTCTGACCCTAGGTTCTGACTTGTCTAATTCCCCTCCGCATCCCCAACCCCAAATCTCTCTCCCGACCTAACCTGCTCCGGAACCTCCTGCTTCACCCCAGATTCCCAGGGCCATTCCCAGCCGGAACCTTTACTCTCAATTGTACACGCATCACCTTTGCAGATAAAAAATTGGAATTTAATGGCTGAGCAGCTCAACTAATTAGGATCTCTTATTTGGGACCTGGCTACTTCTCAGGGTGTTCTTTCAGGGGACAGCTGGTGGTCAGCCCTGGCCTGGGCTCACGGCTGTCTTCTGCTCTTGCGGGCTATAGCGGTGGACACTTTAACCCTGCGGTGTCGCTGGCGGCCTTGCTCGTCGGAGGCCTCAACGTGATGATGCTCCTTCCCTACTGGATTTCCCAGCTGTGCGGGGGTCTGATCGGCGCTGCCTTTGCCAAGGTGGGTGACCCCAAGGGGGCTGGGCTGGTGGTTTCGGCTATGATGGGGCTGCTGGGAGTGCAGAGGGGCAGGGGAGAGGGGAAATGTCCAACTCTTTGCTCTTTCCGCCAGTGGAATTGGGTGGCCCTTTTCTGCTGGGCAGGGGCCACTCAAAGGGCCTTTGGTTCCCTCCCAACCTACCCTGTTCTGTCCATATTTGGGCACAGCTATTTCCTGGACAGACCAGGAAGCAATTCACAGCTTGGCATTTCTCTTCTCAAGCCCATATTTTGCTTTGGAATAAATTTGGATAGTCCTGCTATGTTTTTATTTGCTCATTCGTTCATTCATTCACTGTTAATCCCTCCTGTAAATATCTGAGGTTATCAGATAGTTATTCTTGAAAAACTGAGCAGATGCCTCTGTGTGTTTTCCAGTTTGCCATTCATTCATTCATTCTTGTGGTATTGGGAATGGAACCCAGGGGCATTCCACCTCTGAGCTTCATCCCTAGCCCTTTCTATTTTTATTTATTTTATTTATTTTTAAATTTTTTTGGTGGTACTGGGGTTCCTGGAAACCCTTCTACCTCTGGGCTACACTCCCAGACCTATTTTATAAATTTTTTAAATTTGGAAACAGGGTCTCTTAAGACAGCGAGGCTGGCTTCGAACCTGCATGATCCTCCTGTCTCCGCCTCCCAAGTGCGGGGATTACAAGCGTGCCGCCACCACGCCTGGCTCTATTTTTATTTTAAACCAGGGTCTTGCTAAGTTGCAGAGGGTTTCAACTAATTTTCTGAGGCTGGCTTTGAACCCGAAATTCTCCTCCTCAGCTTCCCAAGTACTGGGATTCCAGGTGTGCACTATCACTCCCAGAAGTTTGCCTATCTTTAAATTCAGTTATCTTTGATTGGAGTTGATACACAATTTACATTTGAAATCCCCCCATTTAATCAAGAAAGCTGGCTCCTTTTCTTAGTTGCACATACATGTTTATTTATTTATTATTTATTTATTTATTGGCCCTAGGGATAGAACCCGGGGCCTCGAGCATCCTAAGCAGGTGCTCTAACACTGAGCTACATCCCTAGCCCTGAGTCGCAGCATTCTTATAGCTCTAATATATCTCCTTGGATGACTCCTTCCCTCCTTCCTTTTTCCTCCCTTCTTTTGTCTTTCTCTACCCCAATTCTTCCTCGTCTTTTGCCCTTAAGTCTTAGTTCAACCCAGAGATCCTTAAAGATGTGGGCTTTATAGCTGGGCATGGTGGTATACAATTGCAATCCCATGGGAAGCTAAGACAGGAGGATTGCAGGTTCAAGGTTGGCCTCAGCAACTTAGTGAGACCTTGTTTCAAAATAAAAAATAAATGAAGCTGAGTGTGGTGGCGCACGCTTGTAATCCTGGTACTTGGGAAGCTGAGACAGGAGGATCCCAGGTTTGCAGCCAGCCTCAGTTACTTAGAGAGGCCCTCTGCAACTTAGTGAGATCCTGTTTCAAAGTAAAGAACTAAAAAAAAAAAAAAAAAAAAAAAAATAGGGCTAGGAGTATATCTTGGAGGTAGAGTGCCCCTGGGTTCAATCTCCAATATCTCAAAAATAAATAAATAAATACTTTTTAAAAATGAAAAGGGCTGGGGATGTGGGGATGTAGCTTGGAGGTAAAAATGTCTCTGGGTTCAAATGTCTCCAGAGCAAAACAAACAAAAAACCCTGTAGAGCTGGGAGATGGACCTGCTGTATCCCAAACGGACTGGCTCTTGATCTCAAGGGGGCAGGCCTGCATGCATTTTTAGGCCTCCACGCTGGGAGCCTCTTCTCTCTGCAGGCAGTGAGTCCTGAGGAGAAGTTCTGGAATGCATCTGGAGCTGCATTTGTGACCGTGCAGGAGCAGGGGCAGGTGGCCAGGGCGCTGGGGGCGGAGCTCATCCTGACGACCCTGCTGGTCCTGGCTGTGTGCATGGGCGCCATCAACCAGAGGACCAAGGGGCCCCTGGCTCCGTTCTGCATCGGCCTGTCCGTCACTGTGGATATCCTGGCAGGGTGAGTGTCCCTGGGTGGGTGAGGGGCTACCGCTACTGTGTAGATTTGGGTGGTCTCAGCTCTGGAGGGCAGGCCTGGGGTTCACAGACTCAACAGCCAGCCGGGGCCAGCCAGGAAGGTGCTGCAGATGGGGGAGCGGGCTGTGCTGATTCGGAGGCTCTAATCAATTATGACTGTGTGAGATCCCAAGTTTGGGGTGGCCCTTATAATTTCATTCAGGGCAAGTAAGAAATCTGGATTTTTTATGCCTAGTTTCCCAGTTTTTGTGGTGTAAACAAAAATATCCCTGCAGGCTGTAGCTTTAGGCTTATGAAGAGCATCCCCACCCACTGGGTATTTTGAGGTTGGGTCAGGGATTATTTCCTGAGGCTCTGGAAGGATGGAGTGACTTAATTAAGGTCATGGGCAAGTCAAACACAGATATGGGACCAGAGCCCATTCTGCTGACGAGGGTGGGGGGGGTGTCCTAAGGCCCAATTCTTCCCTTTTGGGCACAGAACCAACTCTAGCCTCTCTCCCGGGTCAGGTCTCACTTTGGGAGTCTGGGAGGTGTAGCCTGTCAAGGGCCATTTGGGGAAAATGTGTCTATGAAGTGGTGGCGATGCTTTGCTGCCCCCTAGTGGCCTTGGCTCCATTGACAAGCCTATGGAATCTACCATCCTGTGACTTGGACACAGGGTGGGACAGGTCGGCAGGATCCCAGCCCGAGTGCGTGGGGTAAGGATACAGATACCAGAACTTGAAAGCTGCACCCAGGGGATGGTCTCCATCCAGAAGATTCTGGGCCCCAAGTTTGTGGTGCAACGAGGGCATCAACTGGGCCAGCTAGATTACGGTTAATGCTCGTTGTACATTAACTATGTGTGAGGCACGAGCTCTGTACCATTGTCTTATTCATTCCAGTGGAAGCACAGAGTTAAGCAAAGGCCACGGGGTGAGAGCTAGCTGGGCTGGGGTTTGAATCTAGGGCGGGTGGCTCCAGGCCAACAGTGGACTGACATCGCCTTGTGGACTTTGCCTTCCTGACATCACCCAGCAGGCACTCCGTGCAGGCTGCTCTTCCAGAAGGGTGTGTGGGGAGTGGCAGGCCAAGTGTCCAGGGAGGAGCCATGCTTTGGCTGTCTAGTGCTAATGGCCTCTCTGGGACCCTGGTGACTGTGGCCGTGTGTTCGCAGAGGTACTATTTCTGGAGCCTGCATGAACCCCGCTCGTGCCTTTGGGCCTGCTGTGATGGCCAACCACTGGGACTTCCACTGGGTCTACTGGATCGGCCCACTGCTGGCTGGCCTGCTGGTGGGACTGCTTGTTAGGTAAGAGTGCGGCCCAGGGCCACTGGCCCCTCTAATGGGCCCTTGGTGACAGCACCATAGAGGCCCAGGCTAGATGACTGGGCTGTCACTTGGGTTTATTTATTTATTTATTTATTTATTTATTTATTTATTTATTTTTGTGGTACTAGGGATGGAATCCAGGGGCATTTTCATCTGAGCTATACCCCCAGTCCTATTTTTTATTCTTTGTTTTGAAACAGGGTCTTACTGAGTAGCAAAGGGCCTAAGTAGCTGAGGCTGTCCACGAACCATGATCCTCCTGTCTCAGCCTCCCAAATGCTGGGATTACAAGCATGTACCACCAACGCCCGGCTCTGTCACTTGGGTTGAGAGAAAGAAGGATGGGATCTTCTTAGGGGAAAGAATATGTCTTTATCTAGGACCTTTGGCTGCAAGTCTCTGGGGGATTCATCGGCTCCCATGACTGAGGAGGTCACAGCTAGCACTGGATCCAGGTGGTGCTCAGCCAAGGGCCTTAGGACCTGGCCTTCTCACAGGCTCTGTGTGGGCTCCATGCCCAGATGGACTCTCCAACAGAGGCACAGCTGCCCACTGGGCATTCTATGCTGATATCCAAGCAGCTTGTTAACTCCAGAGGAAGAAGAACACAGCTCTAGCAAAAGTCCTGTGTCTGATGTTCATTGGTTTGGACTGGCCCAGCCTGGGTCATGTGTCCAGCTTGAATCAGTCACCGTAGCTGAGGTATCAGAACTCATTGGCTGAGTGTGTGTCCCTTGGTGTGGGGCCAAGGCCAGCTTACCTGAACAACTGCCAGTAGGGCAAGAGTGAGAAGAAGCAGTTCCCCTGGGGGTAGCATGTGAACCCAGGGGGCCCCATCTACATAGGAAGACCATGTAATGGCCCCCTTAGGAGATGCATGCCAGGAGATGGCATTTGCACCAAATGGTGTGAACAGAGCAGTTAAAAGGTTGATACTATCAGGCCAAGTGGATTCCAGGCAGAAAAAGTGAAGGTCCCCTCTGTCCTACTTGACTTTTTTCCCTTGGGCTCTCTTCTTACCTCCTGTTTTTTGGCTCCAGGAGCAGGGATCACCACCTGGATTTGGTAGGAGTTGGGCCCGCCTTGCACTCTCTGAGAGGGACTGATCTAGACTGCTCACACCACACTTCTTTGCATCCAGGGGCCTCAGGACCCCACCTGTGGTTCAGCTGTCTGCTGCTTTAAGAGTGGCAGTGATGAGCATCTCCAGGAAAAGGGCTAGAAACAAAGAGGAGATGACATCTCCCCCTGCCCATGGCTCTACTAAGGCTGGGCGAGCTGAGGATGTTGACTCCCTGAGGACCTGGGGCTTGGAGACTTATAATGAAAGACTGGGTCTTTCCTCCAGGAGCTCAGAGACTTCACAGCATAATTTTTTTTTTTTTTGTAGGTTCCTCATTGGAGATGGAAAAACCCGGCTAATCCTAAAGGGACGGTGAAGCAGAGCTGCTAGAATTCGCACTGCCCCTCTGCCCTCAGCTGCCCCATGCTGGGCTGAAAGGACAGGTCTGTACTTCCTGGCCCAGAGGAGGGACTGACCTGATCTCCAGCTTGGGCCTGGCTTCTCATACAGATAGACTTCTGCCAAGTGCTGGAGATGCTCTAGGTGCCTGAAATTCCTTTGTGTTCATCTGAGATCTCAGCCTAGGGAAGGCATTGCAAGCACTGCCCCAAAAGAGATGAGAATCACACAGTAAAAGTGCTTTCCTTGCGAGGGAAGGGCCCAGGAGCAGAAGAATAGTTGGAATAAATGGCTGTTTATGAACACCAGCTCCTTCCTTCCTTCCTTCCTTCCTTCCTTCCTTCCTTCCTTCCTTCCTTCCTTCCTTCTCTCCTTCCTTCCTTGGAATAGAACCCAAGGCCTCTGTATGCTATGCAAGTGTTCTACCATTGAACTACATCCCTAGTCCTTCACACCCCCTTTTTCTTTCCTTCTATTGTTCTTTGATTCCTGTTACAGACAGGCTCTCTGGAGCCTGACCACTTGCCTCCCAAACCATCAATGTAACTTTGCAATAAATAGTCTAGTATTTTCTTCGACATGTCCACTGGCTTGCTTTTCATTTTAAGAAATGGGCACTGCTTGGGGTGGGGGATTCAAAGTCTGGGGTGGGGTCTTTGCTGTCCAGAGTCTGGCTAAGCTTAGCAGAGCCCACCCAGAGCCTGTTTCACTTGGCCCAACCCATCTTTTGAAACAGGGTCTCACTAAGTTGTAGAGGGCCTCACTAAGTAGTAGCTGAGGCTATCCGTGAACCACGATCCTCCTGTCTCAGCCTCCCAAATGCTGGTATTACAAGTGTGCACCACCATGATGCTCAGAATGTGACCTTAATTTAAAAAATAGTCTTTGTAACTGTGATTAAGTGTCAAGGTGAGATCAGACAGAATTAAGGTGGCCTGAATCCAATGGCAGGGTCCTTAACAAGAAACAGTCAATGGCACTCACAGACACAGCATTCTAGAGAATGCTAAAACGGAGGCAGCGATTGTTTTATACTTTCACAAGTCTACACCAAGAGCCACCAGGGGCTGGAAGAGGCAAGAAGGCCTTCCTGTAGAGCCTTGAGAGGAAGTGTGTCCCTGATGACACCATGATTTCTTTTTTCACCTCCTCTTTCTTTCTCTCTTTCTTTCTTTCATTCTTTCTTCTTTCTTTCTTCCTTTATTTTTGTGGTACTGGGGGGTGGAACCCAGGTTTTTTTTTTTTCTACCTCCGGGCTATACTCCCAGACCTATTTTTTATACTTTATTTGGAAACAGGGTCTCACTGAGACCCTGAGTTGCTGAGGGCCTCACTAAGTAGCTGAGGCTGGCTTCGAACCTACACAATCCTTCTGTCTCAGCCTCCCAAGTGCTGGGATTACAAACATGTGCCATCACACCTGGCTGAAACCTTGATTTCTAACCTCTGGCTTCCAGAACTGGGAATAAATCTGTTAGTTTTAGCCACCAAGTTGGTGATAATTTGTTATAGTAGCCCCAGGAAATACAGGCAGACACTCTTATTCTCATTTTCTAGAGTATTGAATGTAACTTCTGATGACATTACCCACAGTTACATCTGTTGATAGAGCCAATATGTAAGATCAGGGATGTTTGGCTGCAGGGTCAGTGATCTTTGTCTTCAAGCATTACTGTTCCTATGTGAGGGACAACATTATGTCTTCTACCTTGTCTGTCACACCCCTATTAAGAAAGGGACAGAAATACATGGATCATAAATTCTTGCTTCTAAGCTGCAACTGGATTTCAAGATCTGGTCTTCACCTCAATTTCTAGACTATAAGCCCTCAAGAAGATGGATTCAGATACATCTCTTAACTCCGCAGCATGTGATTTGGTGTTTACTGTACTAAGGGACTCAGGAAGGACCCACTGACTGAAAGAATGGCAGAGCCTGGTCCTAGTGACTCCCAAATTCCTTCTCACCCCACAGAGAAGAATCCAAAATGGACTCGCATCACCTAAGTTCCCTTCTGCCCCTCCTGCCTTCTTCTCGTCAATAAGGTTACAGACTTAGGATGTTAGAACTGGAGATACTATTGTAGTAGTAAAATATGGTGGCTACAAATTGGGAATCTGAGAAAGATCTAAGTTTAAACTTCAGAACTGTCACTTTTTGCTATATGTGCTTGAAGAAGCCACTTAATAGCTCTCAGCTTCAGCTTCTTAGTTTTTAAATGGAAATACGGCCTTAGGATGCTTGCGAGGATTAACCAACAGTACTCACAAAGCATCAGCACAATGCCTAGGACCTGGCAAGTGCCCCATGTGTTGGCACTTACATGTATTGCTATTTTCAAATCAAAGGTTTGGCAACATGCAAGTATCAGAATCATGGCAAAAGGGTAGTTTTGGCAAGAAGTTTATAAATGGACTTGGCACCAATATATTTTCTCAGTCAGCTCTTCTCAGTAAGGATCTTTAGGCCTCTTTTGGGGAAAAGGTTGGGAACCACTCATCCAATTCCAAAACCCAGAGAGGCCAAATATTTTGACTATTATTGAATGGCAGAGTCTAATTAGAATCGAGGATTTTGGACACACAATCCAGGGTCTTTCTACTGCAATAGCCAGCTACATCCTGCTGGAGACCCTTGGGTCCAAGTACAGACTCATTTGTTAACCCTCACAGGTATTGTTGTTAGGAAGCCTACTATTATGCTTTTTTCCCCCCAGTACTGGAATGGAACCCAGAAGCATTCTACCTTTGAGCTACAGCCTCAGCCTGATTTTATTCTCTATTTTGAAAGAGGGTTACACTAAGTTGTGGAGGGCCTAAGTAGCTGAGGCTGGCTGCAAATCTGCTATCCTCCTATCTCAGCCTCCCAAGTACTGGGATTACAAGCATGTGCCACCACCTCCAGCTTAGTATTACACTCCTGAGTCTCCCCCTCATTACACTGTACAGGAGCTCTGTGGGTTTAGGTAACTGAAAGGGAAGCCTGCCAATCTTCTACTCTCCCTTGAAGTGTGTTAACTCTATTTTTTTTTTTTTTTTGGTGGTACTGGGGTTCCTGGAAGCCCTTCTACCTCCGAGATACACTCTCAGACCTATTTTATACTTTTTAATTTTTGGAAACAGGGTCTCTGAAGCCAGAGCGCCTGGCTTAGAACCTGCATGATCCTCCTGTCTCCGCCTCCCAAGTGCGGGGATTACAAGCGTGTGCCACCACGCCCTGCTGGTGCGTTAACTCTTGTCTTGTACCTGCAGGTGTTGCCGTTCCCCTCCCTGGTGTTGGGAGTGGTTTTAGCTAGGCCACACTGGTCCAGGATAGAGTGATTTCTTGAAAGTTGGCTTCTTTACTGATAATTTCACAACCTCCATGCCAAGCACACCTACATGCTCTACTGGCTGTATGCTCCTGTACCCAAGCAATCTTTAAAGCCATTTAGGTCTCTCTTCTCTCCTTGACCTCTGGCCCCAGACCTTTACACACACAACAGCATCCTCCTCCAGAGTTCTACTGCCTCAGAGAAGGTTTAAGAATCTATCTTGGAACCCCAGTGGAATGATGGGGTTAGGATTAGCTATATTCCTTTACCTGCTTGAAGTGCGGAGTATTCATTCTCCTTCCTTAAAGTCTAGATGCCTCAACTGGTTTATGACCTGAAAACTTGACTTTTTCCCCCTTAAAGGTTTAAAGCTGCCGGGCGTGGTGGTGCACGCTTGTAATCCCCACACTTGGGAGGCGGAGACAGGAGGATCGCGCAGGTTTGAAGTCAGCCTCGCTGGCTTAAGAGACCCTGTTTCCAAATTAAAAAAAAAAAAGTATACAAATAGGTCTGGGAGTGTAGCCCGGAGGTAGGAGGGTTTCCAGGAACTCCACTACCACACACACACACAAAAAAAATTAATAAAGCCTCTTGTCTGATTGCCAGACTTGAGTAATTTCTCAGACTTAACTGTGAAGACCAGGGAGATCAGATAACTTGTGGAAGAATGGTGATGGAACCCTGCACATGAATATTAGCTTTCCCCCAAAGGCTTATAGCCATTTACTCAAAGAAAATAGAGAAATATTACAGAAAACACATCTAGATACTTACAGTCTAGATAGTAATCCCAAGCAGTTAGCATTCTTGAGGCTTTTGGATGCCACTGTATAAAGCAGAACCTTACAAATCCATGTGATAGAAACATCTTACCTGGAACTTGTTTTCTGAACTCATCCTGTAGTTCTCCCTACAGTTTTCTTCCTGAGCTGGGCTGAGAACATATCCTTAGCAAATGATGAAATATCTATGCTGACTATAGCCCATGAAGTTGGGACAGTTATGGTAAGAAGGGACATAAGGAAGCCAGGCATGGTGGCGCATGCTTGTAACCCCAGTGCTTCTGAGGCTGAGACAGGAGGATTTCAGGTTTGTGCCCAGCCTCATCTACTTAGTGAGACCCTCTGCAACCTAGTGAGATTCTGTTTCAAATTAAAGAATAAAAATTAGGGCTGAGGATGTAGCTTGGAGGTAGAATACCCCTGGTACTGAAAAAAAAAAAAAAAGTACCCCCAGTACTGCAAAAAAAAAAAAAAAAAAGGGCCATGTGGAAGTAGCTGAAGCTCTCCCTTTATGCCAAAATAGTGGATCAAAATCAACATTGTGCTGCCGGGCACGGTGGCACATGCTTGTAATCCCAGCATTTGGGAGGCTGAGACAGGAGGACTGTGGTTTATAGCCAGCCTCAGCTACTTAGTGAGGCCCTTTGCAACTCAGTGAGAACTTGTTTCAAAATAAAAAATAGGGCTGGGGGTGTAGCTCAGAGGTAAAATGCCCCCGGGTTCCATCCCCAGTACTGAAAACAACAACAACAACAACCAAACCCAACATTGTGAAGCACGACAAAATACACCATCCGTAAATATGCCCCTTTTGGCATTACCATATTTTGTGCTAAAGGCACCTGAAAAATATTAGGTACTGTATTGAGAGGGTGCTCTGATTCCCCTTTCTTTCTGAAAGGGGGTGATGACACCCCCATGTGAAAGATGCCTTCCCTATACCAGCAGGAAAGAAACATTCTCATCACGAGACGGAGAGTTGAGGCTGAGATAATTCCGTGAGAACTTTGTAAAGTATCTCTCATTGTCTGCTGTCCTTTGGGCATCCAATGTATTTTAGTTCCTTTTCCATAGCTGCTCCTCTGTCCAGCCTGGTATATAAGCACTGGGGTTTTGATACTTTTCAGGTCATCTCTTATGGAAATGCCCATGTACATACACACACACCTGTATACTTTTCTCCTGTCAATGTTTTGTCTTAATTTAACTCTCAGGTCCAGATGGAGATCATGAGAGAAGTAGTTTGTCTCCCATACAACTGTGTCAGCGGAGGGAAACTGTCAAGATTTCTTCCACCATTCAGCTGGGGCAAATGTCTCACCAGAAACACATGCAGCAGGTGTATCCAATGCCAATTCTACCCTAGCATTAGAGCCAGCATCATCTGGGACAATGGCAGTGACATATATCAGGTGGTGGCCATGCTGTGGGGAACCACTGTGAACTGGAATGAAGCTGAGATTGAAATTCTCTTTTCACTTAGTTACTAGGATCAGATTTAACTTCTTAAACATTCTTTTCTCTTAGCAGAAAGACATCCTTCAAATTATGGCATAAATCAAAGGCAGCCATTTATTGTAGACATTTATTCAATAAGTTTTCAAGAGGACACCTAAGTGAACATTAATACAAAACAATGAACAGACATCCATTTATACTTGGTCTCAGAAGGCATTCAGACAGAGGCAAAGGCTTATAGTTATACGTTACTCCGACACTCTTTTCATCTGGGCCTTCCTCAGCTCCCTCATGATTGAGTCTTGTCTGTCACTGGGCACCAGACCGCATGGAACAGACTTTCTTCACTTTGGCTACCTGCCTGTGGCTCTCAGGGATCGTGGGGGCTGCCTGCTCACTGAGCAAGCTCCGTGGTGGGCTTTGCTGTCACAGCACCCCTTCCCTGCAGTATGAAGTATATTTAGTGTGGCCCAGAGGCTCCCTGCAGTGGTATAACTTCTTCCTCATCTCTACAAACTTGTTTCTTTTGGCTTCTGGTCTAATGCTCATTCTGCAGCGACAGTCTGCCCTGAGCTGTTAAGACTATATGTGTGAAGTTTTCCTCTTTAAAAAAATGAAGGGTTCTTTCCATATGAACGAATTGGTCAAATGTGTAATAAAACCATCAGCAATAATTTGAGGTATTTGTGGAAGTTAATGCAAACCTAGGAAATACGAGCCCAGTTTCTAAATGCCTTGGGTAAGATGTAAGAGAATAAAATATCACTTTTCAAAAATAGGATTTGAGACAATTTCCAAAGAAAAAAGACAGAATTAAATAAATACAGGTTTAGGTAGTTGCTTGAGGTGAATTGTTTTGTTGAGACTTCTAGCAGCCAGGACAAAGAGGGAAAAGCAGTAAGTTACAAAAATCACAGTGTTTCTAAGATAAAAACCTGTTTTGTTTTTGCTTAGGATCAGCACATTCTCTGGTACTGAGACCTAGAAAAAAACTTTTCCTATGGATCTTCATAAAGGCAATGCTATGTGATATAAAAGACATATTACTCAGAACACATTTATTCATTTTAAATTTCATACCTCAGCTGAAAAAAGATAAAATGCAGAGAAACAAGTAGCCTTGGTCTAAAATGGTAGGTAATATCTTCTGTATCTTCAGAACAGAGACAGGCTCACTGAATTAAGATAGGCCCAAATAGCCCATTTACAATTAGGAGTATAGTAGGGGAACCCAAATTCCACCTCGGCTTGATCCCAGACATATGAGAATCAGTTTTCCCACTGAAGATGGAACAGGCTTTCCTGCCACTGGGAAAGTCTAAGAGACAGAAGTACCAAATGCAATTTCATGTTTGTAATTTAGAGATAATCCTGATGGTTACTGACCTTTTGTAATCGACATGGATGTAACTGGCATTACCTTTTGCTGCAATACTTCCTCTATCCTAAGTTTCTTGAATATAGGCACTACGTCCCTTTTTCATTTTTGTGTCCCTCACTGTAGCTACAACATGGTCTTACATATATAACAGTGCTTAGTAAATATTTATGAATAAGTTATCTACTTTCCTGAATCATGCTTCCATATAATTATTAATCCTGTGTATACATATTACTAAGTGGTGATTTATATTAATGTGCATTTTCTTTAGAATTGAAATTCCAGAACATCTACATTTTAAGCACAAACCCACAAGCACCACACACTTCTTACTGTGCTAGGCACAATACCAACATAAAACTGCACACACCATTAGAAGTCTATAATTCAAACAACACAGAGGAAATCAACTATTGAGATGTGAACAGTCATAACATTTCCAACAAATATAAATTAGAAACATTTATCAGTGTTTACCTGAGTCACTTGTCTTCCAACTGGCCAAACCCTATTCTGGCACCTTAAGTTGGAATTCTTTCTACAGTGTCTACCCTCCTTGGTACTTTGCTAAATAGATCTTAAAAGATTCAAAATTACTCAAAGGAATTATTTCTAGATGCCTTCAAATAGAAGCATTTAATAAAGGAAGGGAGAGATTAGAGCAAAGATAAATCTCTACATAGCTCTGACTGGTCATCTTTCCACTAAACTTGTGACTTCTTCCTCCAAGCAAAGCCACACTGGGCTGCTTATGCATTAAGGGTATAAATGTCACTGGCCTCATCCTGAAGCAACTGGCTTTGGAAGATAAAAAACCTGGGTTTCATCTGTAATTACTATGTGAATTAACTATCCCCTTCTTTGGACCTTTCTGCCAATACTTTTTTTTTTTTGTACTGGGGATGGAACCCAGGGACATTCTACCTCTGAGCTACACTCCCAGCGCTAGTTTTTATTCTTTATTTTGAAACAGGGTCTCACTGAGTAACAAAGGGCCTAAGTAGCTGAGGTTATCAGCAAATCATGATACTCCTGTCTCAGCCTATCAAATGCTGAGATCACAAGTGTGTGCCACGATGCCTGGCTCTCTGCCAGTATTTCTTGGGCTAGGGCTAGGGGATTATCAAAGAGATTTTTCAGACAAACAAGTAAATGAGAAAAACAAAAATGGTGTTCTGGACTGGGAGTTTCTATAAATGTTTCCACTTTCACTCAGTGAGCTGTAAAGTCGTATGATTATTCAGGGCTCCACAGTTAGGCTTATTGGCCTATGAACAGGGACTAGACGCCTGCATGTCTTAGAGCCAGCCTGGAAGTGCTGGTCTGTACTGAGGTGGCTCTCTCATCTAAAGAGGGCCTGAGGAGACCTACTGGTCTTAGAAATATTAAATGTTTCATGTCTCTACCTCACTTCTTCCCTATTCCCTTAGGATTTTAGAGACATTATCATATAACATTATATTGAAGTATGGGGGTAGGAGGTATAGACTATGCCAATATACCAGTCACATTCTAGATAAGAGCCAGAGAAGTTATCGGGTAGGACTAGATGTGTCTGAAATCTTCCTTTAATAAGACACATCATAAGCATGCATCCTATTCAGTCTGCAGAGGGCATGGTAGTTCAGAACAGTCAGATTCGAGCACCCATAACAAGTAAGAGGTAAGTGGAGGACTTATGAAATAACAGTGAAAGGAGCTGGGGTTACTTGTAGGCTGCAGAAGCCGCAGCCACAGGGATCTGAGCCTTCAGGTTCAGAAAAGGATGATGGTGGTTGACTGCTTCTCCTCTTGATGGAGGCAAGGCATCAGCAACATGACTTCAGTTAATAACATCCAGCTATCTGGACCAACTATCTGGACCAACTTGATGACACAAAAAGTTACACTGTTACAGCCTTCTCAAGGAATCTATAAAATATTCACTCTCCTTTTGTGATTATCTTCAAAGCCGAGATGGAGCTGATGTAGTTCTGATCAGATTCCTCAAAGTTTGGCCTAAATGTGAAAATCTAGTATCAAGTAGCATCCAGGATCTCATGTAACAGGTACAACAACAAAAACCTTTCAGTGTTTATGTCCTTGAAAAGCACACTCAACCACACAGGATCTTGAATGTTGCTGAATTTAGCAATCCAACAGCAATGGCCTCCACATACAGGAGAAGATTGTATTTTGGACTCAGACACTACATCTTCTTCACTTTTTTGAAGGAGGAGCTGAGACACATAGGAGACAGGCTGATCAAGTTAGAGGCAGAGGTGAGAACAGGATGCAAGTCTGGTTTATTCATAGTCTTAAGTTTTATCTTGGGAATTATATTTTAGAGCTAAGGAAAGACTTCTTCCAAGAGTGATAGTGGGGTGAGGTGGCTACAGGGGCATGAAGGAGCAGAAGAGCTCATCATCAAAACGCTTTCCTGAACTCATCGGACTTCGCCTTCAGCAGGTTCTCTGGGGAATACACAGAGGGAGGGTGCAACAAAGGCTTTTCTCTGCCATGAACTTCCCGATGTTTGGTGAGAACAGAACTCTTACTGAAACGTTTGCCACACTGGGCACATCCATAGGGCTTCTCTCCAGTGTGTACTCTCCGGTGTTCCCGGAATCTTGTGCAATTATTAAAACTTTTCTCGCAGTCCACACATTTATAGGGATTCTCTCCAGTGTGGACTCTGCGGTGGGCACTGAAATGAGAGCTGTTGGTAAAGCTCTTCCCACACTCTGCACACTGATAGGGCTTCTCCCCAGTGTGGGTTCTCTGGTGGATGATAAGACTGGAGCTCTGACTGAAGCACTTGCCACACTCTCCACATCTGTACGGTTTCTCTCCTGTGTGGATTCTCTGGTGGGCTCCAAAATTTGAGGAATCATTAAAGCTTTTCCCACAGTCTAGACACTTGAACGGCTTTTCTCCTGTGTGGATCCGCTGGTGTCTGATGAGGCTTCTGCTTCTACCAAAGCACTTCCCACAGACACTACACTTGTAAGGATTCTCCTTCTGGTGGGTCATCCGGCACAGAAGGCGAGTACTCCTTCCAAAGCTTTCTCCGTATCTGAGAAGTCTGTAGGGTCTCTTCCCCATGAAAGGTCTCTGATGCACTAGAGCTCTCCCTACCTCTCGAGGCTGAGACATCAGCCTTCCCTGTCTGACTCCTTGAAGGTTTTCCCATTGTCTTCCTGAAATGCATTCTCTTTTTCGGTATTTACTGGGATCAATATTCTGGGAAACCATCCTTTTAGACTTTTCTATTAATGCCCTATGCGGTTCTGTGTCCTTGTATATTACCTGTGTTGGGTCGTCCTTGATGCCACTTTCAACTTCAAAATCTGAAAAAAAAAATACAATAGGTATTTCAGGTATTTCCTACAAGTCTTATGTTAAAATAAACAACCTGGCCTGCTAGGTTCAGCATAGGGTTACTCTATACTTCATGGGCCTCATATCCTGTGACTTCCCTGGTTCATTCTACTGTGTTCTCAGTTTCACAAATTTTGGAACTGAATTATAATCCAAGCCATTATTCCCCATCCAAATCCAGAAGCAATCGAGCTTAGTTCCCTGAAATTCTACTCTAATTCATCCTGTTTTCATTATTTCACATCTGTACTAAAATATGCTACATTATACTTGTCCTTAGCAGTATTCAGTGACTAAGTCCAAGCTCCTCAAGGCTTCTAAATCCATCAACAGCTAATGGTGTCCAACTCAGGAGCACTACTTTCTTCTCAGGTGTTCTTTTTCTGGCCATCCCACAGGCCATACTGGCTCAAATCTTAGTTCTCACTGTTTCTTTTTTTTTTTTTTGGTGGTACTGGGGTTCCTGGAAACCCTTCTACCTCTGGGCTACACTCCCAGACCTATTTTTATACTTTTTAAAATTTGGAAACAGGGTTTCTTAAGCCAGCGCGGCTGGCTTCGAACCTGCGCGATCCTCCTGTCTCCGCCTCCCAAGCGCAGGGATTACAAGTGTGTGCCACCACGCCCGGCTTCTCACTGTTTCTAAAAGTGGACTTATCCCTCCTTCCTCTTTCATCTACATCCCATCTCCACTACAAAGTACATTTTATGTCCAGTGTTTCCATGAAGTTTTCTAGACAGAGACCATGACACAATAAAAGCATACACACTTTAGAATCACACAGCTCTGGTTCTCATCCCACCTTGGCTACTTATTGTGTGATTTTTTTCTATTAACTTTTTATCATGAGAAATTCAAACATACAAGAAAGTACAGTATGTATACTGAACTCCATGGAGCCCTTACCTATGTTTAATAACGATCTATTCATAGTTAATCCTGTCTCATCCCTAGTCTCACCCTTTTTGCTCCTTCTACCCAGATGATGTGGATACAGATTCTAGAAGACACATGACACCACTGTGGACATTTTGCAGCTGGACAGCTTAGGCCCAGGCCAGGTTCTTTGTTCTTAAGCATGTGCCATATTGCCTTGCTTCTACCTGCGAGATGCAGCATTATTGTTCTTTCACATGTTCAGGTGTAACCGCTGGTAACTCTCAGTCCCAAGTGGGGCACTGTGGCATGGAGCAGCGAGGGGCTGGAGCCATCTATGACTCAGTAACTTAAGCAAGCCCCCTATCAATGCCACTTTCATTTAGCAGTTCTTTTGAAGATTTCTCATTGGAACCAATATTGTTTTGGGATTTGAAGAAATTCTTCCTAGTAGTTGACTTAGAATCTGATAAATTGATGATAGGACTGGAGGTCAAGATTTACAATCTCCGTTTTCAAGGTTATCAAAACCATAATTGTATGGGACTTAACCTTTATGCCATAATTTCTCATATAAATTCTACTAAGCACATTATGGACTCCTTTCTCTAATGTAACTGGATATCACTTTCTTTTGCTGGACCTCAGTTCCTCCATCAGTTCTGGCAAACTAGAGCTGTTTGCTTCATAAAATCAGTCTTTGCACTACCTGGTATATCCTGATGTATCCTGGGGCTACTTAAAGACAGAGATCCCATCCTAAGGGAGCTCATCATTTACTGAGAGGTCTTAAGACATTCAAAGTGTTTGGTGCTGTAACAGGGTAAAAGTATGGGGGTTGAGAGAGAATTTGGACATGGGGATATACAGAGCCAGGGACATTCAAGAAGAGAGAACATTGTGAGTAATATTTGGATATGAGAAAGCAGTGTGTACACAATGCTTTCCTACACATTTAAGCAGTGTGTAGGAAATAGCAAGTGGTTTTGTTTCGAATAAGTATAGAGTGTAAGAAGAAACACTAACATGTAAGGCTAGAATGAGTTCAGATTAAGGATGGCTGGGGAACCTTAACAGTGTGGATAAAAAATATGATTTTCAGACTTTCACAACAATCTATGTAAGAAACAGAAACAGAGTGAACTAGGGTAGTGGCTAAGGCAACTAGAGAGGGATCAGACAGATGTGACAGTCTGTAACAGGTGACACAATGACGAGGAGGCATTAGAATCACGTCTATAACTCCAAGTCAGGATGAGCTGTGGGAGAGCACAGGGAGAGCCATGGTGTGGCAAGAGAGATGTGGTTTTACTTCTGAATATCTTAAGTCTGAACTACTAGTGAGATGCCCATGAGGGCGTCAGGCAGTCAGCAGGAAATACGCTTGTGGAGCTCAGAACCAGAACAGTCTCTGTCTCTCACTATGTCTCTGTTTCTTTCTCATGTACCACATATGTAAGTGAGAGGTTTCTGATTTAAGCTTTCGGACACACCCACCGTCACTTAAGGTTTTTCTCATATGTAATTCCAAGTTCTTCTCCATAATATTTCTAAGAGACACAATATATTGTCTGACCCATACAAACAAAAACCAAGCCCGAGATCCCAGACTGAGTTGCTAGAATGTGAGCAGATGAGTACTTCTTTGACTAAATACCATGAGTATAGGACCTGTTTTATTCATTGCTATATTCCCTGTTCTTCGAATAGCACATAGATCACAGGTGTCTACGGAACAAATAAATATACATGAGCTCTGTGCCAGACCTACCAATTTCTCAGTAAGACACACTTTCTCCTTTTTTAGACTAGAGCCTCCTGACGATCCTTACCATTTGGGCCTTGCAGAAGACCTGGTGGTCCCTGGAATTCTGACTCTTGTACAATTTCTTCCTCACTCATTCTCTCACTACCAGAGTCTTCTATTACTGTCTCCTGTGTGGTCTCCTCAGGTTCCCAGACTGTAGATCCCTGGGGCTCAATCTGCCCTCTTTCTTGTCTTGAGGGTGACTGGACTTCTTCTGGGGTACTGGTGGAAGGGACAGATGCCCGAGAGTTAATGAGGGCGTCCATCTCTTTGTAGAATGCGCAGGTCTCTAGCACGTGGCCATTCTTCACTTTGCGGTAACTCTTCTGGAGGCTTTTGAATTTGGTTCGGCACTGTTCTGGGGTCCGGAGGAAGCCACACTCTCGAAGTTGTTCAGCCACAGCCCCATACAGTTTGCTCTTCCGATGACAGGCTTGAAGTGCTTCATAAAATCGAGTCTCATGAAGGATATCAAGAAACGTTTTGGTTTCTTCATAGCCCCAATGCACACCTGTGATTCAAAAATAATGTTCAAAAATATAAAAAAAGGCATCAGGATCCTCTATATTATATACATTACAAAATATAAAGGTTAAAAATCCCATTTTTAGTAGCAATAGAAAATAAGATAGAACTGGGAATAAGCTTTGTTAAGAAACAAGAAGGCCTATATTTAAAAATCTGTAATATTTTATTGAAAAACATAAAGGTAGAAAAAAATGAAACACTATGTTTTTGGATAGCAAGACTCAAGTTATACAGATATCAATTTTTTTTGAAGATTTAAAGAAGTTTATTAGAAAGATAGAAATACAGAAAATAGAAAATACAGCTCCATACCAGACTGGCATGGAGGGGTGACTCAAAATGAATATACCTACAGATATCAATTTTTAAGTGAATTCTCAAAGTTAAAATCCCAACAGGGTTTTTTTTTTTTTACTGAAACTGATAAATTGATTTTAAAAGTTTACTTGGAGAATAAAAGTATATTCTCTATGCCATTGCTATCGATACTAACTAAAGAATTTAGCTGTGTTTTTTCCAAGTGGTTAAGAATTGTGGACCAG
Source organism: Muscardinus avellanarius (assembly GCF_963383645.1). Taxonomy (NCBI): domain Eukaryota; kingdom Metazoa; phylum Chordata; class Mammalia; order Rodentia; family Gliridae; genus Muscardinus; species Muscardinus avellanarius. The sequence continues at coordinate 93,115,419 of NC_137796.1, read as the reverse complement.
AATACCCAATAGGAACTTCCCTAGCAAAGTTCCTATTACTTCTTTAACCAGTCTTCCTTGAGGAGAACTATGCCCAGAATAGTTCTGAATTCTCAGAATTCACTGAATTTTCTACTTTGAGAGATGACATCACCTGCATGGGCAGATGTTCTGTGCTGTTAACCAAATAACATCTTTTCAGGACACCTCAATATAATTTGTTAAATGTGTATTTTGTCAAAGTGATTTCTATCCTCAATTTTTACTAGGTGGTTTCTTCCAGGTTTTTCAGTGGGTTTCCATATTTGAGGTGACCCCACGGCCCTTCCCCTCACATGGATTTTCAGGCTGGTGAACACCTGTATATATGTACTACAACTTCTCATTTTTCAGCACATCTGTTTATCTTAAACAGGAGTGGTCATTAATGTACTCCTAACTCTCCTAGCCTGATTTGTTTTTCTAGTCTAAGTATTTATCAACTTTTAATAAGCTGGAGTAGAAAAGACATTACTAACAACAGTGCTATCAGGCAATACTGTATTTTAATATTTTCAGAATGCCTTCACCTCTATATCCCATGAACACTAATAACAACCTTGTAAGGTACTCTTAGTCATATAGTACAGATGAGAAAACTGAAGCCAAGAACAGTTACATGATTCATCTGCTGTAAGACAGTTATTAACTGGCAGTTTAATTCCGTATATCTCAGTCTCCCAACATTTAACACTGGCTTTCTTTTTCATGATGTCTCCTTCTAACATTTAAATTTTTTTCTTTTTTTCTTTTTGGTAGTACTGGGAATTGAAACCAGGGGCATTCTACCTCTGAGCTACGCCCCAGCCCTATTTTTTAAATTTTGAAATAAGATCTAAGTTGTAGAGGGCTTAAGTTGCTGAGGCTGACTGTGAACATGCAATCCTCCTGTGTCAGCCTCCCAAGTACTGAGATTACAACTGCGCACCACTACACCCAGCTCATTTCAGTTTTAATGTCTCTATGTTCTTACCTTTAAGATGCATCTTATGTAGGCAATATATAGTTGTTGTTTTTTTTTTTTTTTTGGTGGTACTGGGGTTCCTGGAAGCCCTTCTACCTCCGGGCTACACTCCCAGACCTATTTTTATATATTTTTTTAAATTTGGAAACAGGGTCTCTTAAGCCAGCGAGGCTGGCTTCGAACTTGCGTGATCCCGTCTCTGCCTCCCAAGCGCGGGGATTACAAGTGTGCGCCACCACGCCCAGCTCTATATAGCTGCTTTAAAAAAAATGTGACAATCTTAGTCCTCTAAGTTTATAATTAATGATATATTTGGATTTATTTCTACCATCTGTTTTCTATTTTAGTCATTTATTCTGAGTTATATTTCTGTCTCTTTTTGTCCTCTTTTACAGTAAGCAAATGTTTTTATTTAGTTTTCTCAGTTTTAACTTGTTACATATTCTCTTACTGGTTATCTTTGATAGTATAATAATGCATCCTTGGTTTATTACAATCTAATATAACTGATTGCTTTATTCCAATTCTCAGATAATATCAGACCCTCATAATCCTTTAGACCCATTTGTTTTCTTCCACACGGCCTCAGATACTCAAAATTCATGTTTGCTTTAAGTTGAAAGACTCCTCCAGGTTACTCAGTGCTACTGCTCAGACTGCAATGGGGCAGCAATAAACACCACAATTATGGGGTCGATTGTGGGGTAGCATCCCAATGAAGGTAGTAGCAGGGTGTGTATGACAGCACTCTCCAAGTTGGGTGGATTCTCCTCTATACTTCTTCCTACAAGACTGTGTTTCTGTGTTTATACAAAGAAAAAAGTACAATTCTTACCACTGAGGTTTTGAAACAAGACTGGGGCACCACGGATTTCAGACCTGTGGATAAACTCAATGCCTACTTCATCACCATCAGACTCTTCTTCGGCTTCCTCCTCCTCTACCAAACTGATCTGATCTTTAGCACTGATATTAATTCTCTTTAGTCTTGGGAGAGATATCATCTCCTTTGGCTTTTCAGTGGATGAAGCATGGGCTGCAGGGTTCAATAAAGCATCCATGTCCTCAAAGAAGGCACAGGGTTCCAGCATGTGGCCATTTCTCACCTTCCGATAGCTTTTCTGGAGACTTTTGAACTTGGTCCGACACTGTTCTGGTGTTCGGAGGAAGCCGCATTCTCGCAGCCATTCAGCCACAGCACCGTATACCTGGCTATTTCTGGGGCAAGCCTGGAGTGTTTCATAGAAGCGAGACTCCTTAAGAATTGCAAGGAAAGTCTTAGTTTCCTCATAGCTCCAGTGCACACCTGCTATTTTTTCATCTTCTAAGCCCCACTGCTGCTGCTCTCTCCATGTTTTCCCCGCATTCCTCGCAGGGATCTGAATGGCACGAACAGACTTTTCCTTGATGTAGCTGCTTCGAAGGATATTCCTTTTATTTGAGGAATGGAGACTGATAGGCCATGGCTCCTTTCTTTGTTCCAATCGGGATATCTTGTTAGATGTAGACACTGTACTTCCTATAGTAAGAAAAACATATTCATGGTAGGCACAGATGTTGTTACTACATGCCTTGACTGCTATAACATGCTCTCCTGGAAGACTTGTTCCCACCAAAACTTTTCCCAAAAACAATGCATGGCGTAGTTATTCTTGCATGGCTTCTTTGGTACAATAACCTACTAGTGGAAACATATTTTATTACCTTTGATTATTCCCTCTCAGTAGCCAAAATTATGTAAGGTTAAGAGTATGCTCCTTGTTAAGAATTTGTCACTTATAAATACATTGTTCTTATATCTGCACCCACATCTGCTTTGTCCACCTCAACATATGCACATTATATATATACACACATATACATACATACACCGAGCCTATGAGAGATAAGAATTAAAGAATCTTTTTCTTTTTTTCTTTCTTTCTTTTTTTTCTTTTTTTTTTTTTTTTTGGTAGTACTGAGGGTGGAAACCCAGAGGCTTTCTACTTCCGGGCTATACTCTCAGACCCATTTTCTATTTTATTTGGAAACAGGGTCTCACTAAGTTGCTGAGAGCTTCACTAAGTAGCTGAGGCTGGCTTCGAACCTGTGCGATCCTCCTGTCTCTGCCTCCCAAGCGCAGAGATTACAAGCGTGCGCCACCACGCCTGGCTAACTATATTAAAAAGCTAGAGTAATCAAAACAGTATGATACTGACATAAAAACAGAGACAGTGGAACAGAACAGGGGACCCAGAAATAAATCTATCCATATATATGGTCAAGTAATCATTGACAAGGGTGCAAGGAACACACCATTGGGAAAAGGTAGCCTGTTGAACAAACAGGGTTGGGGAAAATGAGTATCTACATGCAGAAGAGTGAAACTGGATGCCTATTTTACACTACATATAAAATTAACTCAAAATGTATTAAAAATTATAAGTTGGACCTGAAAGCCATAAAACTCCTAGAAGAAAGCATACAGAAAAGGCTGCTTGATACTGGTCTTGGAAATGACTTTTGGTAAGACACCAAATGCACAGGCAGCAAAACAAAAATAAATTAGTGTGACTATATTAAACTAAAAGGCTTCTGTACAGCAAAGGAAACAATCAACAAAGTGAGGAGAAAACCTACAGTATGGGAGAAAATATTTGAAAAAAATCTAATAAGGGGTTGAAATCTACAATATATAAAGAATCATATAACTTGGTAACAATAACAACAAAAATCCAACAAAAATGGGGGTTTTCCCAAAGAATATATACAAATGGGCAAAAGATCATGAAAAAGTATTCAAACATCACAATATTCAATAATCAAAAGGGAAAAGAAAATAAAAAACCACAACAAGATATTACCTCATATCTATTAGAAAGGCTAATATCAAAACAAATGGCCAACAATTATATGAAAAAAATGTTCAACACCCTTAGTCATCAGGGAAATGCAAATCAATACTACACTGAGATTTTACCTCAATCCAATTAGAATGGCAATAGTCAGTGATACAAATAACAATAAATGCTGATGAGAATGAAGGAGAAAGGACCTCTTACATGCTGTTGGTGGGAACATAAATTATCACAGCGACTATGGGAATCAGTATGAGGGTTCCTCAAGAAAAAAAAAATGGAAAGACTGTATGCTCAAGCTATACCACTCCTTGGTATGTATATGAAAGAATTAAAGTTAGCACACTTTAGAGATCATGCTTTAGAGATCATACTTTAGAGATAATGTCTACTGTAGCACAATTCACAATGACCAAGTTATGGAATCATCTTAGCTGTTCATTAACAGATGAATGGATTAAAAATAATGTGATACATATACACAGTAGAGTTTTATTCATCCATAAGAACAAAATATGTAATTTGTAGGAAAATGGATGGAGCTGGAAACCACAGTTTTGACTGAAATAAGTCAGACTGGAGGACAAAAGCATCATGTTTTCTCTAGAGAGAAAAAAAATGGGAAAAAAGGGATGCCATCAAAGTAGAAGGAAGACTTTGAGGGTAGAGAAAAGGGATTAGGGAGAGGGAGGAAGGGTAGGCTGGAGAGGTACTGGAAAGTGAAACTAACCAAATTTTGTTTTTATGTCTATATGAACATGTCACAATGAAACCCATCATTTTGTGTAATTTTCGTAAGATTAAAAAAAATAAGAAAAATATACCAAGTATTGGAGAGGTTGTTGGAGAAAATGGAACCCTGTGCACTACTGGTGGGAATGTGAACTGGTCCCATCATTATGGAAAACAGTATGGGGGTTAAAACTAGAACTACCACAGTGACCCAACAATCCCACATCTGGGTCCACACTTGAAGGAAACCAAATCAGTATTTTGAACTACCTTTATCCTTATGCTCACTGCAGCATTATTCACCATGACAAAGACACTGAAATGACCCCTATGTCATGTCTGTCAATGTATGAATACAGAAAATGTGAGAGTAAAGGAAAAAAAATCTATCCACTAACCAACTGATCAATCCAACAGAGCATTATTCAACTACTAAAAAGAAAGAAATCCTGCCTTCGGTGACACCCTGGATAGACCTGGAGGGTATTATGCCAGTGAAATAAGCCAGACAAAGACAAATACAATCTCACATGTGGCATCTAGAAAAGCTGAACTCACAGATTAGAATGGTGCCTAACAGGGACTCTGGGGTGAAAAAACAGAGAGATGCTGGTCAAATGGCACAAACTGAGTTATAAGTTCTAAGATCTAATGCACAACATGGTGATTATAGTTAAGTAACACTGTACTGAACACCTGCAATTTGCTAAGAGATTTTAAGTGTCCCCCTTACCATTAATTATAGTGAGGTGATAGATGTTAATGAATTTAATTGCAATTATTTCACAATGTACATGTATATATAATCACCAAATTGTTTATCTTAGTTACATATACTTTTACATTTCAACTAAATCTAAGGAAACCTGTAAGAACTTTGGCAGAGGAACCTAATTTTCAAATAAAAGAGTTATGGAAGCACACAAGTACGTATTTCAAAGGAATAATGTGAAGTCTTGCTTACAGAGGCTAAGGATGTGGGGCAGAAAAGCCTTAACTTAGCTTTATGGTCTGAGATACATCAACAAAGGCATTTTTCTTCAAAAAGAGTCCAAAATCCACTTTCAATTATATGAAAAGAAAAAATAATCTGTGACTTCAAATTTTAATTTAATTTTATGGTTCTGGAGCCTGAACCCAGGGGTGTTTTACCACTAAGCTATACCCTCAGATCTTAATTTTTTTATTTTGAAACAGAGTCTTGCTAAGTTACTGTGCACTGCTCTTGAACCTGTGATCTTGTCTCAGCCTCCCAAGCACTGTGACATAGGTGTGTATTATTGTGTATAGCTCACATTTTAAAATTATTGATAAAACAGTTTTTATAAATATATGCTGAAAACAATATATATATATATATATATATATATATATATATATATTTTTTTTTTTTTTTTTTTTTTTTTTTTTGCGGGTCTGGGGATGGAACCCAGGGGCATTCTACCTCCGAGCTACACCCCCTGCCCTATTTTTTATTCTTTATTTTGAAACCAAGTCTCATTGAGTTGCAGAGGGCCTCACTAAGTAGCTGAGGCTGTCTGTGAACCATGATCCTCCAGGTCTCAGCCTCCCGAATGCTGTGATTACAAGCGTGCGCCACCACGCCCGGCCAAAATATTTTATTAACTAACAAAAAAGAACTTTTGGAGAGCTCCTGGCAAAGTTAACAGGAAAAAAAAAACTGTAAGAAAAGGAACTAAACTGAGTTTCCTGCCTTACAATACTGAAGAGCACAATACATCTTAAATTTGAATTTTAGATATATTGCTTACTTTACTTTTTGGCCAGGGAAGTTTCTTAATTTGATCATTCTAGAGCCCATGGAGAATATTTAAGTGCTGACATTTATATGTGTCTATTTCATCAGCAGGAATAAAAGAAATCCCCAAGTTTTTTTTTATCTGTAAAGGAAATAATTCTTACCCAGGGAGACCATGTTCCCAACACTCTCCTTTCTGATATCCCGGTAAAGGTCTGTGTGAGCAGGAATCTGATGCATACTCCTTTTGTATGAAAAGCCTCTCGTCATGTGGACATCTTTCATTGGTTCCTGTAACAACACTAATACCAATGACCACCAAGAGAACCACACAGGTCTTTGAAGGATGAATGATTACAGATGAAGAGGAGAAAGGCCCTAAAGAAGAACTCAGATTAGGGAGCCAGGTGTGTGTGCCAAGCGAAGCAGAAGATAAAGAGTCATTATGATGTGAGAAGGTAAAAGAGATGATCCAGCAAGGAGTTCCATTACTCAAAAGACTGGGGTTGCATCTTTTCTAGAAAAGGAGTAAAGGGTAAAAAGTTTCTTGGAGGAAGTATTAAAATTTGAGAATAGTAAAGCACAAGAAATCACTGTGAATGAGCACCCTAGGAAAGAAGAAGGCCAGAGAGTTCAACTACAATTTACCTGAGACCTAGCAGGGAGACGTGTAGCTGTCACTTCCTCATCTATGGTATTCCATCCATCAGCAGGGGCAGAAACCCAGGGAGAAGACCGAGCTATGAAAAGAGAAAGAAACAATTAGCATTCTGGGCTCTGGCCCTTTAATTCCTGCTTCTTCTCCTTTCAATAAATTAGCATGTATTAATGCCAGGCATGGTGGAGCACTGTAATTCCAGTACTTGGAAGGATGAGACAGAAGGATCGTTCAGGTCCAGAGCTAGCCTCAGCAGCTTAGTGAGAGACCCTGTTTCCAAATAAAATATATAAAAAAATTAGGGCTGGGTGTGTACCTCAGAGGTAGAAGGCTACCACATCCCAGTACCACACACACAATAAATTAGCATGTATTAAAGAAGATAGAAATTTATCACTTTTTCAATGAGTTCAAAGAAATGCCTGCGACGATATCATTCTAAAGTTGGGCTAGTAAACACTAGTGTTTACTCAGGGAGTAAGGGGAAAAGCATCCGGTGAAAGGGGCCAGGCTAGGATCCTGTGGAAGGAGGGCACATACCCTTTGAAGGTCAGAGCCCATGTTCAGCTCTTGCCAATGCTTTGATGTGTAACTTGGTGGGGCCAAAACTTTTAACTTTTTTCAAGAGAAGCCAGAAATCTTTACTTTTGTGGAATCTCAAATCTCAAACCTTGAGAACTAAAAAAGCAAACACAAAATTCTTAAAAGCTCTTTGTAGGTGAAACAAAACAAATCTGACTTGGCATACAAGTTATCAGCTTGGGATCTTTACTACAAGTTAAGTCCCTGTGAATGAATATTGTCTTAAGAACTTAGCAAATGCTGATACACAGTAATGGACAAAACAAGCAGATATACCCTAAAGGCTGGAAGGAAGATAAATTAGCTTTTATATAGCAACATCTAAGGTCTAACTTCATAAAACTATCTAGGGAAAATTTAAAAAATAACTATTACTTGTGATTAAGAACTCAAAAGCTAGTGCTCTATTACTTTGTACAGAAGCAAGTCCTAGTATTTTTTGGGAAATATATTCCCTGACACATATGAAGTCATTTTACTTTAGAACAAATTTACCTGAGATATTCCTCAAAATGTCTGTCCTCTCATAAATGTGGGGAGCCAGAGGCTATCAGTAAGGCAGTAGTAGCCCTGGGGCTTAAGTTCAAGGAATAGTGGCCTTTTCCTGCAAGCCCCTGTTTGCTAGGGCCCAGATGAGTCATGGTGACACCCAATAATACCTGTGTTTATGTATTCATGTTCTCAGATGTTTTGTGCTGATATAGTTGCTTTCTCTGGTTGTGCAAAGCCTGTGGTGGGGTTCATTCATAGCTATATATGCCTATGGCTAGGGAATTTCCAGCTGAAATTTCCTCCTGTTACTGTATAAAACTGAGCAATGAGAACGTAAACTTGTTCTCCTGGGTTGTCGGCCCTTGAGAGTCCTTCTCCTGATCCCGCTTTTCCATGTGAAGTCTTTTCTTTCCCTCTGCCACCTTCTCCCCTCAGGTGATCCACCCAGAGCTGAGCTGGACCTGCAGCACATAACCTAGTCAGCACCTCAAAACACACCAACTTTTCTACTTCAGGAACTCCTTATCAGCCTGGGATGAGAAAATCCAGAAACACTGTAAACAGGCATTTATTCAATTAACTTATCAGATAAAATCACTGAGGCCATCTAATCCATGTGGTTAAAAAATCTCTGATGCGAGCCTGCTGAGGGGTTAGGCCGGTGCTGGGGCCACTGGCCGGCATCGGAGCCTTCTGTGAGGCAAAGCCGCTATTGAGGCCTCTGAGGCCGGGATCGGAGCCTGCCGAGGGGTTAGGCTGGTGCTGGGGCCAGTGAGGCCAGGATCGGTGCCTGCCGTGAGGCAAGGCTGGTGCTGGGGCCAGTGAGGCCAGGATCGGTGCCTGCCGTGAGGCAAGGCCGGTGCTGGGGCCTCCGAGGCCGGGATCAGAGTCTGCCGAGGGGTCAGGCCAGTGCCGGGGCCAGCGTGGTCGGGATCGGAGCCTGCCATGAGGCAAGGCCGTTATTGAGGCCTCCGAGGCTGGGATCGGAGCCTGCCTAGGTGTTAGGCTGGTGCTGGGGTCAGCGAGGCTGGGATCGGAGCCTGCTGCGAGGCAAGGCCGGTGCCGGGGTCTCGGAGGCCGGGATCGGAGCCTGCCAAGGGTTTAGGCCAGTGCCGGGCCAGCGGCCGGCATCGGAGCCTTCCATGAAGCAAGGCCGCTACTGAGGCCTCTGAGGCCTGGATCAGAGCCTGCCAAGGGATTAGGCCGATGCCGAGTCCATCGGCTAACATTGGAGCCTGTCGTGAGGAAGGCCGGTGCTGGGGCCTCCGAGGCCGGGATCGGAGCCAGCTGAGGGGTTAGGCTAGTGTCGGGGCCAGCGAGGCCAGAACCGGGGCCTCCCATGAGGCAAGGCCGCTGCTTGAGCCAGCGAGGTCTGGATCAGTCCACCGGGTAGCCAGGCCACAACTGGGGCCGTCAAGAGTGGGATCAGTATTTGCAACGCGGCATGCACAGAGAAATATCACAGAAAATTAAAAACAGATGCTTCCCCTAATCAGCAATAACTAGGAGGAAAGGGGCAACAGGAAGTGGTCGAGCTATAGGAAGGGCCCTATAGTGAAGCAATTAAGGTGACCAATCAGAGGGTATGGAATAGGGGAGGATGGAGCCTCTTTAAAACTGCAGGAGGTACATAAACATATGTATCAAAGTTAATCAACAAACAAGCATGGGATCGAGGGAGGGGGAGGGAATGGGATGGGGGCTGGATGAGGACTAATTGGATGATGTGTGCTTGTATATCCTCTCAAGTCTTGTATTCCAATGTGATGTATGATTACAATGCAACAATAAAAATAAATTAAAAAAATCTCTGATGCTAATGAACACACTCAGAGTAATTCAGAATCCACCAACACTGGCATAATATGAACTTGGGGAGTAGAAAATGAGTAGTAGTGAATTTTACCTCTTGGTGAAAGGTTGTATAAGACAAAACTGAAATTTAAGAATAATTTTGCCATTTTGAGAGAAGGGAAACTAGCATTCATGGAGCACTATTATATATTGGCCATTTTGCATTGCCTCATTAAATCTATATTAATGATCTTGTTATTTCTTTTTTACATGAGGAAGTTTGAGAAGTTCAGTAAGGGGTAAGGACCACATAAATAATAAAAAAAATTGGAGAGCTAGGTTTTGAACCCAGGTCTGTCTGCTTCTAGAGACTAAGATTGTAACCATTGTACATTAATGCTCTTTTTCCTATTACTTGCCCAAGACCACACACAGAGAAGGGGCAGAGACGTAATCAAAGTCTTGTGAGTGTACGTCCAGTGATCTTTCTACTCCTCTCTTTAATCCTGATATGAAGCCACACTTCAGGGGATGGGCAGATACTGCACGGGGAAGGTCAGGGTGGTTCATTTTCTGTATTTGACTTGATTCATTCATGTCTAGGGCAGCTATGAACACCAGCATCCCTTCTCTGTGAAGCCCTACTGTTTATCTCACTCTCCTGTGCCATTCTATGATACTTTAAGTTGAGAGTCAATTTTGGAACACCAATATCTTGTTTCTGATAGGGAATGGGCCAGTATTGGGAAATGGCTTTGGTACTAATTTCAAAATGTATTGGAAAAAAATGTATTGGAAAATAGCTTTGGTATTAATTTCGAATGTAAAAAGTAGTCAGAGCCTGGGTGCTGTGCAGGCACTCAGGCAGGGAGGGGAAGCAGCTGTTACAGTGCAAAGTCCAGTATACAAAAGAGTTGTAGTCCAGGACCTTTATATTTTAAAGACAAGTTCACATAATAAATAACTTCTAGATAGGCTAAAACTCCTCAAGACATGAGAGGACGGTACAGGCCTTCCTTAAAGAAGGCAGATATCATGTGACCCCTGACTTTGTTAACTAAGCAACACTTCTTGGTTGTAACAAAGGCTTGGGCTTGCACGGAGATAAAAGGTGGGCCAACATCTAGTTGGGTCAGGAAGACTATTGGTTAAGCAAAGATGGGAGATAATAAATCTGTATAAAAACTGTTCTATATTAAACTTCAGTGTCTTATTTTCAAGGTACTCCACTACATTCCTCTGATGTAGTGCTTTATAATTCTCTGTCCCTTCTTTGTACCTTTGTAAAAATAAAAACTGCTTAAGCTTGCAGCAGCAGAGTTCTGGCTATTTTTTTCTAAAATTAGCTAAGAACAAGAAGCTGTGGCTCCATCTCACACCATTACAAACAGGTTTTTTTTTTTTTTTTTGTGTGTGTGGTACTGGGGAATTTAACCCAGGGACATTCTATCTCTGAGCTACACCCCTAGTCCTATTTTTTATTCTTTATTTTAAAACAAAGTCTAAGTTGCTGAGAGCCTCACCAAGTAGCTGAGGCTGGTTGCAATGGCTGAGAACCTGTTGATCCTCCTGTCTTAGCCTTCCAAGTACTGGAATTACAAGTGTGAGTCACCACATCCAGCTTCCAAACAATTTTTAAAGTTGCTACAGTCAGTCAAGAGCACAGATAGTAGGACTAAAAACCAGCTGATCACAGAATGGAGATTTAAAAATAACACTACAAGACTCAAGACTGGCCGGGGCAACCTAAACTTTCCTAGTTTCTTATTATTTAAGTTGCACATATGATCAACTCTTGAGATTAATGAAGTCTTCCTAAATATTCAACTTACTTTCAAATATGTATTGAGGGGATCCCACAAGAAGCAAGTCAGAGTGTTAGGAATAGCATATAAGTCTGCCATGGTCTGCTCTGGGTGTGCTCTGAGTCCTTCTTACCATTCTTGGGTAAGGGCCGATGCTCTCTCTTTCGGTTTGGCTGTTCCTGGTGTCCTGAGTGGAGGCTTCCAGATTCCTCCCGGGACACTAATCTGGGTTGGGTCTCCACCTGCTCGGGTGGAAAATCGGCTACTTCCCATACTGTTCCACGTGGGGGTTGCTTCTCCGACCGTATAGGACTGCTGACCTGGGAAAAAAGTCAATACTATAATGTGAAAGGGGAGGAAAAGAAGTCCAAATCAGGGCCAAATTCCACCAAGAAAGATACTAAAGGATAAAAGATAAGAGAAGGAGTGAAAGTTTCATCTCATGCCACAGAGAGGGGGAATTCCCTCAGGAGTGGACTACAAGTATCCTCATTACTAGAAGAGACACTATTTGGATCCTTACATCTATTAGGTTCACGGAGAAGCTTTCAGAACTCACTAGTGAGCTGAAAACTTATCAATCCCCCACACTGATTTGTCTATTCCTGACCAGCAGAGCAACTTGCTGACAGATATTTACACAGCACAGATTCTGTGCAAGATGAAACTGCACACCTGGCAGATACTGCAGGATTTAAAGTGGAATCACGTTAAGGGTCTTATTGCTGGTACGATTACTGGGTTAATGAGATGGTGTTGAAAAAGAAAAACTAGAAGAGCAAGCAAAGCCATGAGAAATGAAGATCTGGCAGTTTAAAAAAGACCGACAGGATCCTGGCACTGAGGGCACTTTTGAATAGACAGTGCCTGCAATATTAAAGGATTAGGGAAGACTTGAGGATAATCAATGAACTTTTTTTGCATAAAAATTACTCTTTAGGATCAAGCTGCCAAAAGTCAAACCCTGAGAAACGTAACTGTATTGTTCTCTTGTGTAATTTTGCCAGAAATATTATGCTAAAGATTAAAACAAACATTTATGTGCAATGTTTACTTTCATGTGCAAGGGGATTCCAACCCCAAATTTATCTTTTTATTTAGTATAAAATTCGGATCCCCACTTAAATGGAAACATTTTAAGGGTCTCATTACTGGTATCAATTATCTTTCTATAAGCACTTCTTCCGGCAAAGCAATTCTCCTTGACCACCTACCTTTCCCAACCCCTTCTTCCTAAACTACCAAAATTTTTGGAAAACCCTTTCTCACCTGCTGTCTCAGTCTGCCAGTCTCTTTCTCCAAATGTGCTACCAGGGCCACCGCCTCCTCTCCGCTTTCCGGATACTGCTTCTGTGCCCAAACCCGAATCTTCTCGGGTAAAATGGTGAAAAACTGCTCAATCACCAGTAGCTCAAGGATCCGCTCCTTGGAACGTATTTCTGGCTTCAACCACCGGCAGCAAAGTTCCCAGAGTTTACTGAAAGCTTCATGGGGTCCAGTCACATCCTCATAAGAGAACTGCCTGAAGCATTTGCGAAAGGTCTCACACTCAGTGCTCTCCGATCCTTCCAGAATGGGCTCCGATGCCCACTCGGGGTCCTTTTCTACCTTCATTATTAGGCACCCCTCCACCTCCAGGGGCATGCCGATCTGAGCATCCAGGACTGCAGCCATGCTCCTCCGCCCTGGGAATCAACCTCACGTCTAGCTCTAAGAGGGGGCCCCAAGCGGCCCCCAAGAGCTCCCCGCTTAATGCTCTTAGAAGTGTGGGAAGGTTAAAAAAAAAAAAAAAAAAAACCACCAAAAACGGCAGTGTCAGCAGGAACTGGGGACGCCAGGTTGATTAATCAAATCGTCGCCAGGCCCTTGAAAAGGTAAATGTGTACCCCAAAGTCCAAAAACCCGGCCTCTTCGCCAAGCGAGATGTGTCCCGCAATGTGGGTTTCCAGGGTGCATCCCGTTTAGTGCAATGTCGGAAACGGGGGCGAGACTGGAGGGTAGTAGGAAGCCGAGCGGACTGGGGAAAGGCACGGGCAGGAGCGGGCGGCGGGCCTGGAGGGGGTGTGTCAGCCACCTCCGCCTGGCTCGGGCTCCTCGGCAGGCAGGCGAGGCCCGCGCGGGTGGGGCCGGCCTGCGGGCCCCGCCCGGCCCCAGGTTCGGGGCTCGGGTCCCCGCGGCGAGCCCAGGCCGCTGCAGGTGGCCAGTGGTCGCGACCGGCCGTGCCCGAGGGCAGCGCCAGGCTCTTCCGGCCCGGCTGTTCTTGGACAACGTCCGCAGACGAGAAAAAGCCCAAAGGCGGCTCCGCCCCGGAGGAACAGAAAAGCCGCTGGATGAACTAAGGCCTCCCGGGCGCTGCGACCGCCGCTCGGCCCTCGGGCGCGTCCGCTCGGCCCGCGGAGAGCGCGGGGGGCGCTGGGAGTCGCGGCCGCGCATGCGCCGCTGGGGGCCGCGCCGAGGCTTCCTCGCGGGCGCGGGGCTGGGCGGGGTGGGGGGGGACCCGCGCGCGAGTCTCGCGAGAGCGCGCCGCGCGGTGACTCGCCGCGAGGGGCTCGGGCAGTGAGAGGGATGCTCAGGCGGCCGCGGAGGGACACAGTGGGGAGCCCGGGCCGTCATTACTCAGAGGCCGTGAAACAGGGAGGGGAAGGGGAGTGAGAGTCCTGCCCCGGGTGCAGATCTGGGCAGCGGGGACAGCCCCCAGGCGGAGGGGCAGGACAGCGAAGGCCTCGTAAAGTCCCTTGCTCAGCGGGAGGCCGCGGGGAGCGGGGACTCCTTTGTCTTGCTGAGAGATGGCGGGCCTGTGTTCTCCGCCTCCTGCGTGGTCATTGGCCACCGGGCACGGAGCCAGGGAGTCAGTGCAGGACCTTCCCTGCCCATGGGGTGCAGGGCGGCACAGAGGCTTCTCTTTGGAAGGACTGAGCCCCCCTGTCCATCTCTGTGGCCGAGTGAGGCGTCTCCTTTCATTTTGGGGCATTCCTATTGCCCGGGGCATTCCTATTGCCCGGCCATTGGAGAAGTCAGCCTGGCTGGGCAAGATCAAAAGATAATTTTTATATTTTTGATGGTATTTGGGACTGAAGCTAGGGGCATTCAACCTTTGAGCTATACCTCCAGCCGTTTTAATTTTTATTGTTTTGAAACAGGGTCTCACTAACCCGTGATCCTCCTGCCTCATCCAAGTACTGGGGTTACAGGTGTGCGCACTAGAAGGGATCTCTGGGACAAAGTCCATAGGACCAGGCCTCAGTTTCCCTTTCCCCGGTGCTTCAAGGGCATAGGTGTGTACTTAACACCAGTAGTCCACTTTCGGAAGAACCATTTCTGTTCTTCCTTCTGTCCTTGTTTACTAAGCACCTACTATATTCCAGGTAGTGTTTTAGGCCTTTGGCATGTAGCAGTGGGCAAAACAGTACTAGGGGGTAGGTAGCCTGTTAGAAAACAACTTAGTGACCTTTATTGCTGAGAAAGTTGTAGTTAGGATTTGATGTGTAACTTCTATCAGCCCGAAGGCTGAGTTCCATTTACATAACAGATACAGGGTCAGAGAATCCTAGTTGGGCACCTAGTTGTATCAGGGGTTGTTTCAGAGTCATTGTACAGCTTCTACTTCATTCTTGTGTCTTTTTTCAATAATATTTATTGAGCACTTACTTTGTGCCTGACATTGGTGCTAGTTGGTAAGCAAAACCGGATTCCCTGCCATTATTAAGTTTTCTGATTGATGGAAGAGACAGGCTAATTAACCAAACCACAAACTGATGTGCAGTGTTAACTGTGGTGGATACTACTAAGAAGAGAAACACAGAGGGGTTTGGTCTAGTCAGAAGGTCTGGAGACGTTTCCTTGAGGTATTGCTAGGGATGAGATCCAAAGAGCTAATTAGGCAAAGCCTAGTCCCCACAGAAATCCAAGAGAATAGATGCAATCCCTTCTATCTTGAGAGTTGGGGGTAGTGAGACCTCAGCAAGGTGATATAACAGCCCAGGGGTACTTCGGGTTAAGTGGTAGCCAAGGATTTAGGTTTCAGTAAGAACAGGATCTTTTTTTGTTTTTATGTTCTTTAGGTCATTTGGTGGTTTTAGGAGAGGGAGTATCATAGCAGCTCAAGGACATTAAGGGACAAGGACCACAGACTCAGAAACCTGCCTGGCTCAGGCAGGTAACATGAACTGAGTGAGGTAGGCAGAGTGCAAGACAGTAAGAAATGATGCGGATTGTTGCGAAGGGTGGGGGTGGGGGTGGGGGTGGGGGGTGGAGGAGTTCTCCTTTCCTGACTGAAGGAAGCAGCCATTAGTTCCAACTTCTTGCTCCTATGTGAGAATACTGACCAAGCCTTGTCACATCTTCTGACTTTGAAAGAAACAGGCAGTGTTTTAAATGACAGGAAAATGCATTTATCTGTTTGCCTCACTAGAATATTCATGGTGTGTGTGTGTGTGTGTGTGTGTGTGTGTGTGTGTGTGTGTATGTATGTATGTGTGTGTTAGTTACTGGGGATTGAACCAAAGGGTGTTTTACCTCTGAGCTATGTCCCCAGCCCTATTGCTGCTGAGGGCTGAAGTTGCTGAATTTGGCTTTGAACCTTGGATCCTTGTCTCAGCCTCCTAAGTATTGGGATTACATGTGAGAACCACCACACCTGGTTAGAATATTAATTTTTTTTTAAGCTCCTGTGCCAGGAGCTTAGAACTGTGCCTTACACTTAGCAGGCACTTAACCAGCCTTCTCTGCTGAGCCTTTCTTCCCAGCCATACAGTTTCAGGTTTTTTTTTTTTTTTTTGTGTGTGTGTGTGTGTGTGGTATTAGGGATAGAACCCAGGGATATTCTACCTTTGAGCTATACCCCCAGCCCTATTTTTTTATTCTTTATTTTGAAACAGGTTCTTACTGAGTTGCAAAGGGCCTCACTAAGAAGCTGAGGCTGGCTGCGAACCTGCAATCCTCCTGTCTCAGCCTCCCAAGTACTGGGATTACAAGTGTGTGCCAACACGCCTAGCTTCAGTTTCAGGTTTTTTTTTTTTTTTTTTTTTTTTTTTTTTTTTTCGGGTCTGAGGATGGAACCCAGAGGCATTCAATCTCCAAGCTACACCCTCTGCCTTATTTTTTATTCTTTTATTTTGGAAACAGGGTCTCACTAACTTGAAGAGGGCCTCACTAAGTAGCTGAGGCTGTCTGCGAACCCCGATCCTCTGGTCTTAGCCTCCAGAATGCTGGAATTACAAGTGTGCGCCACCACGCCCAGCAGTTTCAGTTTTGAAAGCACTTTTACATTCAGTTATTTTTTTTCCACTAGTCTCTCCACTGTCTACTTATTTGCTTCCAGCATGGCCGTTGGATGAAAAGCCCCTAGGAGGATCCCCCAAAGAAAACTTAAGCGTGTCTTCCTGTTATACCTTTTCACCCTTTTATATTTTAGTTCCTCTTTATCACAGTGTGCTTCACATTGTATCTTGAGTCCTTCTACTTCTATCTCTTTATATGTATTATAATATATATACATGTATATTATATTCATATACATATACACACATACACACACACGGAGTTGAACTGAGGGGCATTTTACCTCTGAGCTACACCTCCAATCATATTATATTTATTATTTTGAAACAGGGTCTCACTAAGTTGTGAGAGGCTGGCTTTGTTTTTTTTTTTTTTTTTTTTTTTTTTTTTGGTGGTACTGGGGGTGGAACCCAGAGGCTTTCTACCTCCAGGCTATACTCCCAGACCTATTTCATATTTTATTTGGAAACAGGGTCTCACTAAGTTGCTGAGAGCCTCACTAAGTAGCTGAGGCTGGCTTTGAACCTGTGTGATCTTCCTGTCTCAGCCTCCCGAGCGCGGGGATTACCAGCGTGCGCCACCACGCCCGGCTCAAGAGGCTGGCTTTGAACCTGCTATCATAACCCTTCTGGTTTCCTGAACTATCTTGCTCCAGAAAGACTAGGTTAGGGCTTCAGAAATTATTGTTATGTTTTGGTGGCCTCTCAGTAGCACACACTCATGTCTAAGTATATTTTTACTGGGAAATTTCAAGCATTTAAAAAGTGGAGCTAATTCTTGTTCCTGTCCTCCAGGTTTAACACTTAGCAAATCATAGTCTTGTCCCTAAACCTCCACCTCCTCCCCTAAAACTGAATTACTTTAAAACAAATCCTGAAACATCTATTTTACTCGTAACTATCAGACTCTACTGCCAAAGGACAGGAATCCCCCCCCATCATTTTTTTTTTTTTTTTTTTTTTTTTTTTAGGTGCTGGAGATTGAACCCTGGGCTGTTCTACTTCTGAGTTACATTCCCAGCCCTATTTTATTTTTTTATATTGAAATAAGGTTGTGCTAAGTTGCAGACTCGCTAAATTGCTGAGTCTGACCATGAACTTATAATCATCCTATCTCAGCCTCTCAAGTACTGAGATTACAAGCATACGCCACCACATCAGGCTAGGAAATTACTTCTTAAATATAACTTCAATGCCACAAACCCTTTACAATTGCATCAGTAACCTCTTAGTGCCATTGATTGATTGATTGATTGATGTACTAGGGATTGGACCAAGGGGAATTTTACCTCCAAGCTACACCCTCAGCCTCCCCCCCCCCCCCGTTTTTGTCAAATAATTTGAAACAGTCTCATTAGGTTGCTGAGGGTCTCACTACATTGCTGAGGCTATCCTTGATTATCCTCTTGTCTCAGCCTCCCAAGTACTTCAATTACAATTGTACAACCATGCCCTGCTCCTTAAGGCTATTTACAAAAACACCTTATTTATTTATTTATATATTTATTTATTTATTTATTTATTTATTTATTTATTTATTTTTGTGGTACTGGAGATGGAACCCAGGGGCATTCTACTTCTGAGTGACACCCCCAGCCCTATTTTTAATTCTTTACTTTGAAACAGGGTCTCACTGAGTTGCAAAGGGCTTCACTAAGTAGTAGCTGAGGCTGTCCGTGAACCACGATCCTCCTGTCTCAGCCTCCCAAATGCTGGGATTAACAATTGTGTGCCACCACACCTGCCTAAAAATGCACCTTATTTGTTTGAAGGGTGGTTTGCAAAGAAAAAAGGTTCATAGATGCTGGGCAGGTAAAAAGAACAGATGTCCTCCACATTTGCTAATTAGATGTTTACATTTAGTTCAGCATGAACATTGTGCCTTGGGAACAGAAGAGCAGATTGTTGAAAAAGGAGTGAATCAATATAGGTCAATAAATGAAGCAGGTTATACTACTCAGAGACATCTTAGGGGAGTGGTTATTTTTCTCAAGACCTCTCTCCTCTGAGTTGATTGAAACCCAGAGGCACTCTCTTCCCACGATCCAAGAAGAGCACTCATACTAATGTTTCCTTGGTAAAATATCTGTTGTCACAGCTATCATTTTACCAGCAGCCTTTGAGTTACAACTGCCCATGTTCCTCTGTCCATGGTGCTGACATGCCAGCCATTTCGCCGTGACGAAACCCAAAGAACTATAACTTGGTGTTGGCCAGTGGAATTTAATGTCGAGTTACCTTAAAAATGAAGATTAACTAATGTTAGATGCATAGTGAATGTATTAGTATTAATCTCACTATCATGTACGGTTACAATAAAAATTAAACGTGAACATTAAATATGCATCAAGTATTTTCGAGAGGTGCTATTCATATCTTTTTAAGTTAAAGAAAAGCTGGAAAAATTTCTAGTAATACTAGTTTTTTCTTATTTCTTTTATATCCTGAAAATTCAATCCATTTCATTAAGAATGAAAAATGGGCTGGGCATGGTGGTGCATGGTACTTGGGAAGCTGAGACAGGAGGATTGCAGGTTCAAAGCCAGCGTCTGTAACTTTGCAAGGCTTTCAGCAACTCAGTGAGACCCTGTTTCAAATAAAAAATAATAGGGCAAGAGTGTAGCCTGAAAGTAGAATGCACCTGGGTTCCATCCCCAGCACCATTGAACTGTATCCCCAACCCTCAATTATTTCTCAGTATGTCTACATAGAACCCAGTGATTTTTGCCATATACCTCTTCATAAGGCACCATACTAGCCAAGTGTTATGTTGGATGCCTGTAATCCTGGTACTTGGGAGGCTGAGACAGGAGGATTGCAGGTTCAATGTCAACCTCAGCTGCTTAGTAAAGCCCTGTTTCAAAATAAAAAAAGGGCTGGATGTGTACCTTTGAGGTAGACTGCCCCCAAGTACAATTTCTGGTACCAAAATAAATAAACAAATAAATATAATAATAAAGTACCATGCTAGTCACTATTGGGATACGTAGATACATGACACATAACTTACTCAAAAGAATTACCAGTAAAATGGAGGAAAATTAGAATTGTCATGTATTAGAATGAATGTGGTAATCTAAGTAAGATGGTTTCTAGGTTCTATTGATTTTTCACTCATTCACCCTTTCTACACATATATAAATGCTTATTATGTTTCAGTTAAAGTATTGAGTTCTGTAGACATAGTGGTGAGACAGGTCATATTCCTTCCCTTAAAAACTTACACTCTAGTAAAGACTGGAGAAGGAGGCCAATAATATACAAAACATACTCTCATGTAAACAGGATAAATTAAAATTGTAAATGCTAGCTGGGAGTAGTGGTTCATGCTTGTAATCCCAGTACTTGGGAGGCTGAAACAGGAGGAATGCACGAGTTTGAAGCCAGCCTCAGCTACTTAGGCTCTAAGCAACTTAGTGAGACACTGTTTTCAAATAAAATATAAAATAGGTCTGGGAGTATAGCCTAGAGGTAGAAGGCCCCTGGGTTCCACCCCCAGTAACACACACACACACACACGCGCGCGCGCTGTAAATGCTAAGAAAATAAACAGGCTGATGATAGATTTAGAAACTGGGCAGGGAAATGTGATCAGGAAATTTTTTTCCTAAGGTTTGATATTTGAGCTGGACTCTGAAGGAGTCTCTATAGACGCAGAGTTTATGGAAGAGCATTTCTGGGAGGGAAAAAAACAAGTGTCCACAAATGTCTCAAATTGGGAAACAATGTGAAGTGTTCTACAGACTGAAAGAACATCATAGCTGGAGCATAGTGGGCTGGGGGAGAGATGGAGCAGAGTGAATTTTAGAGCCAGACACGACAGCTTGGATGTAGAATTGGAGAGGAATGGATGTATTCTGTATGTTTTGATATAGAACTGTTAGGACTTGTGCAGTTTTGGTGAAGGGGCATAAGAAAAAGGGAGAAATTAGGAATCAGTCCTAGATTTCCATTTGAGCAGCTGGATCAATGGCACCACAGTTTTGATTCAAGGAGAACTGGTAGGGGCCTGTTTGTGAAGTTGGAGTGGATTGGTGGTGGGGAAAATCATTAATATTTATTTATTTATTTACTTATTTATTTATTTATTTTTGCAGGTCTGGGGATGGAACCCAGGGGCATTTGACCTCCAAGCTACACACCCTGCCCTATTATTTTTATTTTTTATTTTGGAACAGGATCTCACAAAGTTGCGGAGGGCCTCACTAAGTAGCTGAGGCTGTCTGTGAACTGTGATCCTCTGGTCTCAGTCTCCTGAATGCTGGTATTACAAGCGTGCACCACCACACCCAGCTTAGTTTTGTTTTAAACACAATAGTTTTGGCATCCCTACTAGATATATGAGTGTCAGATGGTTGGGTATACACCAAAGGAAAAGTCAAGAGTAAAGATACAAACCTGGAAGCCATCAACATTTATTTAAAGCCATTAGGCTTGGAAGGAGGAAAATGGAGACTCTGGGATGCAGCACATCTCAGTAGCTGTAACAAACAAAAATCAACTATTGAGAAAGCAGCACCTTGACAAAACAAAACAAAACAAAGCAGTGGAAGATATTTACAAACAAAAACACAACAGAGGGAACCACAGCAGAAGGAAATGTAATACTCTGAACGTGAGATCCTCAGCAAAAAGCCCAAGTGCACAAGCGACCTGGTGTCATGGCCGGTACCATCTTGGGCTGCTTGCCTAAACCATGACTGCTGGCTCTGTAATCCCAAGAAATTCTGACAATCCAAGGACTTGAAGTGCAGAAAGTGCTGGCAGAACTCCAACATCTTAAGCGACCAGCACTGCACTTCAGGGATGGAGAAAAAGATCCAAAAGCCTGTGCACTCATCAGAAGCTGGCACCTGCAGTGGCAAACTATGCCCTTCAGAGCCCTGGCCCACAAGACAGCAAGGTAACTATCGTCCCCTAAGACTCCGACCCGCAGGGGCTTAGAGAACGACACAGACACCTCTTCAGCTGAAATATGAATTCTTCTTTAATGGATCCTTAATATGTCTCAATAATATGTCTCTTCTTCCTTCTCAATGCGTACAGCAAGCACAATATATATCAGCATCATAATCCCTCCCTCTATTCCCTACCAACCCCAAGCTTCCCACGGCTAGGGCATGCACATTTCTGACTCTCTCATAGGTAGACTGGTGGTAGCACAAGGTGCTGCGTCACTGATCATTCTGCAGGCACGTAGCATGGCACACTGCGCATGCTCAAGGAGACATCCATCTTGTGAGTCTCATGACTTGGCTGCAAGCCTAGGCGCCATCTTGAATCCACGCTGGCAACAAGCCTGGGTGCCATCTCGGTCCAGCCGAGTGGGCCCCGACAGGTAACCACATTGCATTGTTTGACAGACAACTGCCCAGAGCACCCACAGGTACCCTAGCAGGCTAAGATATGGTGGCCCATCTCTGAGGTAGCCCAGTTAGAACCTCTAGAGATACAGAAAAGGCCCATAGTGCCCAGGGCACAGTAGCGGCATAGGGTCACAGGGGGTTGCTCAGAGACTACACTGGAAACCCTCCACCTGTATGGGTAGGAAGGTGCAGCCCCAGGGCTGGAAGGTGCAGAGACCAGGCCTGGAAAGCACAGAGCTGAGGGCCTGAAAGCTCAGAGCCCAGGCCTGGAAAGTTCAGAGTCAAGAGCCTGAAAGTGTAAAGCACAGGGCCAGAGCCCAGGACAAAGAGTGTGGTGCCAGGGCCAGAGGGCATGGAGTTCAGGGCCTGAAGGCACAGAGTTTAGAACAAGAAGGTGCAGAGCACAAGGCCAGAGAGAACAGAGCCTAAGGCCAGAGAGTGCCGAGACCAGGGTGGGAAAACACAGATCCCTGTGCTTACACAGAACTCACTTACAGTGACACCTGACATCCTGACACCTGAGCACAAAGGTGTCAGAGGTGAGAGAGGGGTACAAACACTCATAAAGTGGGTCACTAGGTTACAGAGCAAATGAGAGACATTGGAATATACTCCAGAATCTACTACAGTGAACAGACATACAGACATTATATGGGCCTGAGCCCTATATGTGTAAATTAGCAAGACTGCTTTTTTTTTCTTTTTTTCTCACTGTTACTAGTTCTTTTTCTTTTGGTTGGCTTTTTGTCTTTGATTTATGATTGTTAGTTTTTGTTACTTGTTTTGTTACTTTATGCATGTTTGTTTGCTCCTCCTCCAATCCTTTTACAAGCTTCTTTTCTCTAGCCTATCTACTCTCTTCTCTCAAAACTTGTTTTTCTCTATTTTATTTTCCTGTCTTATATTCAAGCTATTTCATATCTCCATACCTAAATACTCTATATTAAGTCTAAGAATCCTACTATCTTACCTTCTTTCATTCTCAAACAGATATTACCTTATTATACTTAAATTCTTACTCAACTTAATCATAACCTCTACCTGACTCCTATACCCATCACCCCAGCTCCTCCCCCTTTACCCAACCGTCACCATTGAAAAAAAAAATAGTCCTTACCTGTACATGAACCTGCTGACACTTCTAAATCCCTATTGCTCATGTTGGATCAGACAGATTATCCACAGACTCACACACACAAAGTAAGAAGATGCTAAGACAACAGAAAAACAAACCTGAGAACTCTGAAAATATGAGAACAAGGAACAGTGAGGAAATAGGGAAATCATGAATACTGACCTACAAAAAATGCAAGAATTCTGAATCCTGATCTTCAATATGATGAAAGACCTCATAGTAAGTGAGGAAATGAAAGAGGAAATGGAGACATTGGGAAAGAATCAGAAAGATGCCTAGAATGAAATGAGTCAATAAATGAAGACAGCAAAAGAAAGAAATTCTGGAAGATTAGAGGAAATGGAAAACAGAACATCACTGTTAGAAGACAGTTCATTCAAAACCGAAAGCACAGTCAATAGTATACAGGAGACATTATAATGACAGAATCTAAACATCCAACAACTATCAGATAATATGAAATGCCCTAACTTATGGATAAGATGCATTGAAGAAGGGATAGAAGTAAAGACCAAGGGTATTCATAATCTCTTTAGAGAAATAATTTCAGAGAATTTTCCAAACATGGAAAGACACTTAGATATCCATGTACTGAAGACATACAGAACACCATTAAGATGAGATCAAAGAAGGACCTCCTCACTTCATGTAATATTCAAAATGACCAACGTAGAGGCTAAGGAAAGAGTCTTAAAAGCAGTGTGAGCAAAAGAATGGGTAAAATACAGGGAGAAAACAATAAAAATCACTCCAGACTTTACAACCTAAGTCATGAATGCTAGGAGAGACTGGTATGATGTAATCCAGACCCTGGAAGAAAACAGCTTTCAAACCAAACTGCTATATCCAGCAAGGTTATTATTCAAAATTGATGGAGAAACAAAAATGTTTCAAGATAAGCAACATCTCAAAAAATTAATGAATACAAAATCAACACTTGAGAAAATACTTAAAGAAATAAACCATAAATAAGAAAAAAGAAGCAATTTTTAGAACCAGAGAAGAGATGAATTTGATCAGCGGGGCAACTAAGCAAAGAAGAAATAACATTATATCAAATAGAAGACAGAACACAAAATATCAGGGAACAAAAATCATATCTTAGTAATAATACAGAATGTCAAAGGACTTAACTCACCAATTAAAAGACATAGACCGACAATGTGAATTAAAAATATAATCTTAATATATGCTGCTTGCAAGAAACAGCCAAAGACATTCATAGGCTGAAAGTGAAAGGATGGAAAAAGATATGTTAATGGAGACCAAAAATGAGCAGGGGTAGCAGTGCTGATAGCCAACAAAACAGACTTTAAGCTAAAACACATCAGAAGATAAAAAGCAAAGCACTTCCTTGTATTAAAAGGAACAATTCACCAAGAAGATATAATGATAATAAATGTTTATGCCCCAAATGTGCATGTACCCACATTTGTAAAACCCTTCAGGACATCAGATCTTAAATAGACCAAAATACAATAATATTGGGAGACTTCAACATACTACTCATGCCACCAGATTGATCTTCAAGACAAAAAATGAGTAAAGACTCTTCAGAATTAAAGAAAACTATAAACCTAATGGACCTAATAGACATATACAGAATATTTCAACCAGGAACAACAAAGTACACATTCTCCTCAGGAGCCCATGGAACCTTCTCCAAAATAGATCACATCCTGGACCACAAAGCAAGCACCAGCAAGTTAAAAAAGTGTAATATAATTACCTGCATTTTTTTCAGATCACAATGGAATAAAAGTTGAAATCAACAAAAGGAAGACCAAAAGAAACTATTTAAATACATGGAGATTGAATGATACACTATTGAATGAGGAGTGAAATAAGGGGAGAAATAAAGAAATTCCTGGAACTAAATAAAAAAGAGATACAACATACCAAAACCTATGGAACACTTTGAAGGCAATGTTAAAAGAAAAATTTATAGCATGAGTGCCTACATAAGAATAACAGAGAGTTGTCAAGTAAACAACCTAATGACACATCTTAAAAACCTAGAAAACAGCAACAGTTTAATCCCAAAGCCAGCAAAAGACAGGAAATAATTAAAATCAGAGCAGAAATAAATGAAATAGAGAATAAAAAACAATACAAAGAATCAACAAAACAAAAAGCTGGTTCTTTGAAGAGATTAATAAGATTGACAAACCCCTGGCCAACCTAACCAAAAGAAAGAAAGAAAGAATCAACTCAAATTAGAAGCCTATTGCTTCTTGAGCAATTGACACTTTATTACAAGAACCCAGAAAATTTATATCCTTAACCAGTGAGATTAATAGTAAGAAAAAGAGAGGAGTGCAATCACTGCAAAACAATAGTGAATGACTTGTAAACAAAGTAAAAAAAAACTAGTCCGGCATTCAAGAGATTAGCTCCGGATCTTCTCTGGTTCTTTCAGCAGATCCAGCTGCCCTTGCAGACAGGGAGTTCCAAAGGGCAAATTCCAGAAGACACAGGCACGCCCAGGGCTTGGAGAATAGGCCTCTCATGGAATCTTTAACTTTTTTGGAACTTTCCATCTCTAGGGCTTAGTCCATATGGCAGGCATGGGGAGATATGGCGATCCAGGGGGATGTGATGGAAGTCTCCCAGGTTTCATCTGCATTACCTTCTAAAGTCTGAAAGCTTAAGCAAGCTCATAACACAGTTTAGCAAGTAAACACAAAAAAATAACATGAAGTTTTTAGATTTAGTTGTCAGATGTACTTCTCTAGCTGCTGAACACTTTTCCTCAACCAATAGGCTTATTAGAAGCCTATTCATCTTATAAATAATCCATATTCCTATCACAGACCTTTTGCAATATCCTGATTCTCTCTTTCCCATTTGGGACAATCTTAGGATAAGCTCTTCTTCATACAAAAATCCTTTCTTATTCTCACCATATTTCTTTTCTTTCACACTTACACATTTATTATATCTATCCTTTGTTCTGACATATTCATTTCTTAGCCATGTGGCGCTTCCCTGTGTCGGGAAGCACTCATACTGGGTATAAAGGTCAAGAATCTTCCTAGCCTTCAGCTCTATTGTATTGGACAGTATTAGCTGTTCATAAACTAGGTTGCTTTGATGTCACACCCAAAGTTTATCTTCTCTGTATCTAGGCAGGATCACAAGGAGAGGGGTAAACAGAGGCACCGGGTTGCTTCCCTTTTAGGGCTTTTATTGTAAGTTAATGATTAGGATGAAGGTCAGAGATAGAGGGGAAATCTGCATTTGTAATTACTGTGACTGGAATGCTGCCACTGCATCTGAATTCTAACTAGATTTTATTACCATTTGAGCAAAGCTGAGGACATTTAGAGGTTTAGACAAATTACCAGAAAGTTTATTTTCCACGGACTCAGTTTCTCTCACAGTCCTGATCTTACATCACTGGAGCAATTCATGTGGAAAGTTAAAAGAATCATTACCAAAAGAATAATAGTTATGAAAGAATATCTAAGAGTGGGGGAGTGCTTTGGCCAGAGACAACACTTTCTCTTGGGGCTTTGCTCACGTTGAGAACCAGCCAATTAACTGCGTGGGAGACCATCACACAGATGCCGAGAAGAAGTGAGTAATCTGAGTAATCTTGGCACAGGCCCAGATGGGTTTCCAGCTGAATTCCACAAAATTTTCAGATAAGAACTAATCCCAATTCTTTACAACTTGTTCCAGGAAATCAAAGAGATGGAATTCTCCCAAACTCCTTCTACAAGGCCAGTATCACATTAATGCCAAAACCAAATAAAGATACCTCAGGAAAAGAAAATCACAGACCAATATCACTGATTAATATAGATGTAAAAATTCTAAACAAAATACTAGCTATACACATTCAAAACCATATAAAGAGAATTGTACACTACAACTAAGTTCGTTTTATCCCAGAAAAGCAAGTCTGGTTCAGCATATGCAAATCAATACATGTTATTCACCCCATAAATAGAACTGAGAACAATAACAGCATGATCATATCAATAGATACTGAAAAGGCATTTGACAAAATCCAACACCCATGCAGAAAATTGGAATAGAAGGAATGTATCTCAACATATTAAGGCAATATGCAAAAAACCCAAAGCCAACATCATATTGAATGGGGAAAAACTGAAAGAATTTCCTCTAAAATCAGAGCCAAGACAAGGATGCCCACCATCACCACTCCTTTTCTTTTTTCTTTCTTTCTTTTTTTTTGTGGTACTGAGGATGGAACCCTTTTACCTCCAGGCTACACTCCCAGACCTATTTTATATTTTATTTGAAAACAGGGTCTTTTAAGCCAGCGACGCTGGCTTCGAACCTGCGCTTCTTCCTGTCTCCACCACCCAAGCGTGGGGATTACAAGTGTGGGCCACCATGCCTGGCTCACCACTCCTTTTCAGTATTGTTCTTGAGACTCTTGCCATAGCAATAAGACAAGAGAAGAATATCAAAGGAATTCAGATAGGAAAAGAGGCATTAAAATTATCCTTGGCAGATAACATGATCCTATACCTAGAAGACCCAAAAAACTCAAGCAAATGACTACTGGAGCTGATTAACCAATTCAGCAAAGTTGCAGGATACAAAACCAATGTAAAGAAATCAGTTGCTTTTCTATATGCCAACAATGAATTCACAATGAAAGAAAGAAAACAATTCCATTCACAATAACCTCAAAACGGATAAAATCCCTAGGAATAAACCTAACCTAAGACATACAAGACATCTACAATGAAAACTATAATATAATCATTAAAGAAAGAAATTGAAGACCTTAAAAGTTGGAAATATCTCCCTTGCTCATGGATAGGCAGAATAAATATAATCAAAATGGCCATTCTGCCATAATGAGCTATAGATTTAATGCAATTCCTATCAAATACCAAAGCCATTCTTCATAGACCAAGAAAAATTAGTCATAAATTTTATATGGAGGAAGAAAAGACCCAGAATAGCCAAAGCAATTCTTAGCAATAAGAACCATGCAGGAGACATCACAATTGCTGACTTCAAATTATACTACAGAGCAATAGTAGTTAAAACATCATGGTATTGGCACAACAGGCACACAGACTAATGGAACAGAATAAAAGATATAGAAAGAAAGCCACACACTTATAGTCAATTGATCTTTGAAAAAGGGGCCAAACTCATATGCTGGGGAAAAGACAATCTTTTCAACAAATGTTGCTGGGAGAACTGGCTATCCATTTGTAGAAAGATGGAAGTAAATCCTTACCTCTCACCATGCACAGGAATCAACTCAAGATGAATCAAAGACTTGGAAATTAGGCCATAAACTGTGAAGCTATTAGAGGAGGGCATAGGCTCAATACTCCAATATATAGGCACAGGTACTAACTTTCAACAAGACCTCCAAAGCGCAGGAAATTAAAACAAGAATTTACAAGTGGGATGGCATCAGACTAAAAGGTTTCTGCTCATTGAAGGAAACCATCATGAATCTAAGGAGAAAGCCTACAGAATGAGAGAAGATCTTTACCAGCTACCACTCTGATAGAGGGCTAATATCCAGAGTATACAAAGAGCTAAAAAGACTTTACACTAGCAAAATAAATAACCCAATTAAGAAATGGGCAACTGAATTGAATAGACAGTTCATAAAAGAAGAGATACAAATGGCCTATAGATACATGAAAAAATGTTCAACACTATTAGCCATCAGGGAGATGCAAATAAAATCTACACTGAGATTTCATCTAACCCCAATCAGAGTGGCAAGCATAAAGAAGTCAAATAACAACAAATGCTGGCAAGGATGTGGGAAGATAGGAACTCTTTTACACTGTTGGTGGGAGTGAAAATCAGTTCAGCCACTATGGAGATAATTGTGGAGATTCCTTAGAAAACTGGGAATGGATCCACCATATGATCTGGCTATACCACTCCTGGGTATCTTTCCAAAGAGGCTGAAATCAGAGAACTATAGTAACATATGCATACCCATGTTCATAGTAGCACAATTCACAATAGCCAAAATATGGAACCAAACTAGGTCTTCATCAACAGAAGAATGGATTACAAAATTATGGGAAATACACAAAATGGAATTATACTCAGCAATAAAGAACAAAATCATGTCATTCACAAGAAGATGGAAAGACCTGGAGAACATTATGTTAAGTGAGATCAGCCAAGCACAGAAAGAGAAAGGACATAGGTAGAGTTTCTCTAATATGTTAACTCTAATATGCCCAAACTAGGGAGTATTAGGGATACGAGGGACTCCAGATAATGGAGGGGAAACCTCAGCAAAGCTAGAAAGGAAGGGTAGGAGAGGAAGAAGGCTGAGGTTGATTAATGGAAGAGCTACATTTTGAATATGTGTATAAGTATGAATGTAGCATGGTTAAGCTGGACACTCAGTGTTGGGAGGGGGAAGAGGAAGCAGGGGTGGGAGGACGCCCAGTATTGTGTGAATGTACGCCATTGTCATTATTATTATTATTATTATTATTATTATTATTATTATTATTATTTTGGTGGTACCGGGGTTCCTGGAAGCCCTTCTACCTTAGGGACACACTCCCAGACCTTTATTTTATTTTATTTTATTTTATTTGGAAACAGGGTCTCTTAAGCCAGCGCGGCTGGTTTTGAACCTGCACGATCCTCCTGTGTCTGCCTCCCAAGCGCGGGGATTACAAGCATGCACCACCACGCCCGGCATCACTGTCTATATGATTATGATGTGAGACTATTGGGTACCAATAAAAAAAGCCATCAGACTTGACAAAGACATATATGAAGAGAGTATAGACAGAAAGAAAGAGAAGGTAGGCTATGCCATAGTGTACCCCATCATTCAGCTAACAGTAGGGAATGATAATTGATATGGGTTGACTTGTACCCCAACACTTTCCTGTGACACTCACCCAGGCAATCTTGTACATGTAGATAGAGAACTTTCCATGAAGGAAAAATTGCTGCTTATATAATAGCTAATATGTGCTGAGTGCTTAGTATGAGCCAGTTTTAACTATTTTATATGTGCTAACTACTTTCCTTCTCATGCTGGCAACTAGAAGTAGATGCTAGTGTTTCTTCACTTAACCAACAGGGAAATGGAGGCAAAGAGAAGTACCATGGCCAGGATGTTTCAGCCTACTGAGTCAGGGATCCTGGATTCAAATCCAGGTGACTTGACTCCAGAGTCTGTGCAGCATCTAACTCTGTTCCATAACCTATGATGAGTGGAAATGTTAACTCACTCAGCTTATTATCAGAAGGAAGTTAATGCCATTTGAGAATAGATTCAGAGTCCACAAGCTGGTACTAACATTTCTGTTTTTATATGTATTACCTTCCAGTTAGGCTAGCTTTGCCTTTCTTAGAAACCAGGAAATAGTCTCCTTTGTCTTGACCTCCCTTCATCAAGGTGCTAGCCTTTTTCTACACCTGCTCCGTTTATCTATCCCATTAAGACCCATTTGCCCTGAACTGTCCTGAAGGAATCTAGACTATCAGACTTTCATGGCTAATACTGATCAACTCTCATAGGATAATCCTGATACAGCATCATACTAAAAGACCTTCACGCCACAAGTTGAGAGGAGGGAGAGTGGGAAAAAAAAGGTGGAGAAAAGGATCTTGCCCAGTGGGATGGGGCAGTGGGGCTCCCTGATTATGTAGAACAATGGGCTCTGTACATTTGAGACTGGAATCCTTGTCTGCAGCATTATTAGAATTACCCATAGGGAATCCCACAAGCTTTCAGAGAAACTTGAAACAAAAACTGGCAAATGACTAGCTTAGCCAGGTGTGCCCAGGTTTGAGTCTGTGAACCACTCACTTTTCACTGTTGGTTGAAAACTGAAATGCATATGTAGGAAGGGCTAACCAGCTCCTTCTGGGTTGAGCAAATGTGTCTTTCTCTTGTCACTTCTCAGTTTGTATGGAAAGCTGAGTCTTGGATTCGGATCTTGATGTTGGAATCCCAACACTGTCAGGTGAGGCTGAGTTGCTCTTGAAAGTGTCATATTTTATTTTGGAGTTAGAGGTCTAGCTGTGCATGTGCCAATCTTTGGATTTGGAGTACATCTCAGTTAGCAGATACCCCAACATTAGACAAACTAAGTGGTCTGAGAATGAGCTTGAGGGTCGTTTTCCAAGTGAGGTCTGATCTACACCAGTTCTCTATGGCTGCTGGGAACATAACATTACCATCGGAGCTGCTGATTTTTCTACTGGCTTTCCATAAGCAAAGTTGGCCTGAAAATGAGCAGGACCCAAAACTCCACAAACAATAACAACAACAACAAAACACAAAGAAAGAAGAAAGTCAAAACTACAAAAGACAGAGAAGGTGCTACAGTATTCTGAAGTCATCTGAGTCCCTAGATCCATCTGCACCTGAAGCCAGAATCCAGAAACTGTTTTTCCCTCCCCACAAGTTTTCTTGTTTTGCCTAAGCTACTCTGAATTGAATTTCTACCAGTCACAAGGGTTCTGATTAATATACTTAATGAGCATTTCACATATGACCCCTGGTGACTTAGCAGTTATTCTTTCAAGTTTTAAAGAGGAGGAAATGGGGGCACACATCATTTGTGTGGATATCACTGGGAATTAGGGGAAGGACTGGGATTAGGCCCAGAGTTCCTGAATCTAAAGAAGAATGTGCTTTATCCAAAACTTAAAAATATTCTGAGGTTTGGTGTCTCCAAGAAACACAAGTACCAAACAGCTGCCTCTCTGTTCCTGAGCCCCAGAATTCAGCTAGTGAATTCCCAAGCTGACTTGACTTATCGTTTTTACAGTCTGTGAACTTGCAGTTTATGGTGTTCCATAATTTTGTTTTCCCTGCCATTTTGCTAATGTAGCTTTGTGAGCAAACATCATTGGGTGATTTAAATCCATTGCACTAATGAAATACACACACACACACACACACACACACACACACACACACACACACACTTCCTCTGAACAGTCTGCAGCTCTGCAATTAATCACATGTGTAAAGTGCAGTGTTTACAGGAAATCCGCAGGTGGCAATTAGCATCTTGAAAATGATCTGGGAAACAACTGGAGCCCCTGCTTCAGGAAAGAAATGTGGCAGGAAACAGCAAAGTGACAAACTCCTTGGAGCTAGAGATGAGTGGGAGCTGCTGGGCATACAGCAGCTGGTGGGGGGTGCAGAGGTGTGTCACAGCCATGGGATAGCTACCTGATGGAGTGTTTTAAAAGGACCTTATTCAGACCTCAGTCTAGACATAGGTTGCACTAACACTACTGTACTTGTGTTAAAATATTGAATTAGCTGAGCATGGTGGCATGCACCTGTCATTCCAGTACTTAGGAGGCTGAGGCTGAGACAGCAGGATCACAAGTTTGAGACCAGCCTCAGCAATTCCCCGAGACCCCTCAGCAACTTAGTGAGACCCTGTTTCAAAAATAAATAAGAAAGGGCTGGAGGTGCAGCTTATAGGTAGAATTCCCCTAGGTTCAATCCCCAATACAGGAAAAAAAAAGATTATTTCTAGATTAGTTGGTAAACATTTGTCATCATGAGCCCTCTGAATGATACTCCACTGCTACCTTCTTTCGGGAACCTTGACTTTCTCAGTGATCAAAGTGTTGAAGCCTCAGTCCTGCCTCAGTGCTAAATCCAGGACCCATGATGTTTGGCCAGTGTGCTGTTTGTTTGTGAACCAATCAGCCCTGGCTGCCCATCAGAAACACCACGGGGGGCTTTCTACACAATGCCTACACCTGAAAAACACCCACAGAGATTGTGATTCTGTAGATTTGGAATGACACCCACTCGTGAGCATATTTTTAAACATAAGCTCTCTAGGTGATTTTGACATGCCATTGAGACTCACTAACTTAAGTCTTCTAAGCTTTAGATGAACTGAAAGCCATTAGATTGAATATGCATACAAGACTGTTGAAAATGATTAGATTGAATATGTGTGCAGAATTGAATCCTATACTCTCTTCTGTTCCATTGATCTATTTGTCTATCCTTACTTTGAGTCTTTGCCATTGAAGTGGAGATTATTGATGTCCTTTGTTGACTCTCTCTAGATAGCCTAATTTTTAAAAATGAACCCAATCAGTGCCCATCTCATGGAATTTAATGAAATGTATACATAAGGCTTTTAGCACAGAGTATGGAACATGGCCTTGAAGAGTTTTCTTTTCTTCTAATTACATTGATAACAAGCAAGTTCATTCTAGTGGTCAACATTTCAAATAACATAGAACCAGAGTAAGACTCAATTAAAGAGTGCACAGAGGTAAACACTGCTAAGTTTCCATTTTATTCTTCCAGAAATCTACCTTTGCCTTTATTTGCAAAAGTGAGTATTCACTGAAGTCTTTAACAATATAAATAGGATCATTTACATGTACAGTGCCTTCATTCTTTCCCCAAACCCCTGCGCACACAATAGGTCTTTCTGTGTATCTTAGAGATTTCTCCATGTCAGTAAGTCTACCTCATTATTTTAACAATTCCATCTATTACATGAATAATGGATATATTAAAAGTTATTAAACCACTCCCTTTACTAGTGGGCATTTTAGGGAGTTTCCACATTTCCACTCTTCCAAAATAAAACTTCAGTGTGTCAATTTATATTTTAAGTAATGATAAATGGAGTGTGCTTATTTTAAATTCCTTTTAATTTAAGTTTTTGGGAGTATTTTTTTTTTCTGTACTAGGAATTGAACCAGGGGTGTTCTGCCTTTGACCTACACTTGTAACCATTTTTATTATTTTTTTAAATTTTGAAGCAGGGTCTCACTAAGTTGCTGATAGTCTTGCTAAGTTACTGAGGCTAGCCTCAAATTTGAAACTCTCTTGTCTCAGCCTCCCAAGCACTGGGATTACAGGCATGTGCCACGTGTGTGGCTTTTGGGGGTTATTTTTGTTCTAGGTATGTCTTTTATAGCTCAGAGCTGGATGGCAGGATTCAAAACAAAGCTGGGCGTGGTAGTGCACACCTGTAATCCCAGTACTTGGGGGCTTAAGACAGGAAGATTGTAGGTTTGAAACTAGCCTCAGCAACTTAGTGAAACTCTCAGCTACCTAGCAAGACCCTTTTTCAAATCAAAACAAAACAAAACAAAATTAATGAAAGGACTGGGTGTAGCTCAGAGGTGGAGCACCCCTGGGTTTATTCCCTAGTATTGTAAAACAAATAAAAACAGACCAATGAACAATGAATTTCTATTGTTTGCACATCCTTCAGCGACTCACACTATTGAACATTTTTTCATGTGATTACTGGCAAATGATGTCTCTGTTCAAGTGTTTTGACCTTTCAAAAAGTGGGACTTGGTGCCTTTTATAGTTTGGTTTATGGTCCATTTCAAGTAATATTTGTATATGGAGAGAGATAGAGGCGGAGATTCTTTTCTATTTTTTTCCTGTGTGGATATTGAATAGTTCCAGCATCATTTGTTGAAAAGTCTTCTCTTTCTCCATTGCATTGACCTGGCACCTTTGTTGAAAATAGTTAGATTGAGTATGTGTGCAGGACTGAATTCTGTACTCTTTTCTGTTCCATTGATCTATTTGCCTATCCTTACTTTGAGTCTTTGTCATTTAATTGGAGATTATTGATGTACTTTGTTGACTCTTTCTTGATATCCTAATTTCTTTAAATGGGCCTAATCTTTCTCAGTAACAGCAAGAAAAAAGAAAAAGAAAAAAGCAAATAAGGCTTTCTGACATCAAGAAAACCAATTCACAAAACCTCCATAAGAATGAGCTCTGCTTTCTTGTGCCCTGCGATCCTTCCTGCTGACCAATGGTCATCAGTTCAAAGAGCAAGACTGTAACCTGTATTCGATCAACATTTTCTACCCAAGTCTGTATCCCACGACCACTGTCCACTCTCAGATTTTTTCACTGTTCAGAAACCTCCAAAATTATTCCTCAGACCTCCTGCTGAGGTGGACCTTGAGAGACTATATATTGCTCTGCCTGCTATTATGGTCCACTCTGTTCATTTCATTTGTTTTGCTAATGATCAGGATCCTCAGTATTAGACTGTAAGGGCTGGTGTAACAAATGGCCACAAATTGGCTGGCTTAAAGGACAGAAGTACTTGGGAGACTGAGTCAGGAGGATTGCAGGTTTGAGGACAGCTTTAGCAACTTAGCAAGCCCACAGTAACTTAGAAAGACCCAGTTTCTAAAAATATAACAAAATAAAGTAAAATAAAGTAGGCCTGGGGGTGTAGCTTGGAAGTAGAATGCCCCTGGGTTCAGTCTTCAGCACCACAAAACGAAAACAAAAACAAAAGCAAAACAAACCAAGCCAGAAGTGGTTTTCTTCCCGTTCAGGAGGCTTGAAGTCCAGGGTCATGCTGTCGGCAGGCTGGTTTCCTCTGAGACCTCTCTCCTTGACCTATTGATCACTATCTGCTTCCTGTGTCTTCACTTGGTGTTATGGTTTGGGCCATAAGTGTCTCCTAAAGGTCCCTATGTTAGAGGCTTGGTTGGCAGCCTGTGGTGCTATGTGGAGGTGATGGAACCTTCAGGTGGTGGACCTAGAGTGACGGATGAGGTCACTGAGAGTGTGCCCTTGAAAGGGACTCTGGGGCTCCAGCCCTTTGTTTTCTTTTTTCTTTTCTTTTTTTTTTTTTTTAGAATGGTTGCCAAAAACTTTATTTTTTATTTTTTATTTTATATATATATATATTTTATTGGTGCACTGTATTCATACATCTTAGTGATATACAAACTTTTGTAGACATACATGCACACATCGTCCAGTCAGCCCCCACCCGATCCTCACCCCATTCTCTCCCCATCCCTCCTTCCCATGTTTGGCTTAGTGGTTGACATCTAGTATTATAGCAATTTATCCAAAATTAAAAATGATAATTTCACATAACAGTTTCATTTGTCTGATACCAAGCTTTTGATGACTTAAAGATAACATTTCAATATTTCTTTTTGCTTTCTTTCTTACCAGAGAATATTTTTTTCTATTTTTTAGGTGAAACTATCATATATTTATATATTTATTTTTCAGAAAAAAATCTATCCTAATATGGAATATGGACTCTAGGTACCCAAAACGATCTTGAAAAAGAACAAAGCTAGAAGATATATATTTTCTGATTTCAAACCATATAAAGCTACAATAATTGAAACAGTGTAGTACTGTTCTAAAGGCAGATATATAAACCATTGGAGTTAAATACAAGCCTAGAGCTAAATTCTTCCCTATATTGTCAAGTTATTTTTGACAAGGTTTCCACGAACATTTGGTGGTGGAAATATTAATCTTTTAACTAAATATTGTTGAAGAATAATACTTACATGGAAAAGAATAAAATTGGACCCTTACCTAATCCCATATACAAATATTAACTCAAAATAGATAAAAGACCTAAATATAAATCTTAAGACTATAAACTTTTAGAAGAAAATCTGGGTCATAAAACCTCACAACATTGAAATTGGCAGTGATTTCTTGGATATGATTTCAATGGCACAGGCAACAGAAGAGTATACAAACTCCCTAAAAAATAAAAAAAATATTGTATATCCAAAGACAATGTAAACAGAGTTAAAAGTTACTAATAGAATGGAATAAAATATTTCCAAATGCTATATCTGAAGGTATATTAATATTCCAACTAGACATCCTAAAAATTAACAACAATAAAAGCAAACAATACAATTTAGAGATAGGTAAAAGACTAACATAAATAATGAATCTCCACAGATAACCAATCTTAGTTGTCTGTTGGATGGAAAATCTTGTTTCTCTGGTTCTGGTGTGTGTTACCTATTTCTTCTTTGTAGTTAATCTCTTTGAGTATTTTCTCTAGCGCTGGTTTTGAAGACATAAATTACTTCAGTTTCTGTTTGTCATGGAAGCTTCTTATTTCTCCATCTAATTTGATAGAAAGTTTTGCTGGGTAGGAAATTTTTGGCTGGAAGTTGTTTTCTTTCAGAGTTTGGAATATGTTACTCGAAGCTCTTCTGGCTCTCATGACTTGGTTTGGGAAGTCTGGAGTGATTCTAATTGGTTTGCCTCTGAATGTCACTTGGTCCTTTGTTTTTGTTGCCTTTAAGATTCTCTGCTTGGCTTCCACATTGGTCATTTTGACAATTATGTGGCGTGGGGATCCTCTTCTCCGATCCTGTCTAAAGGGAGTTCTATAAGTTTCCTGGACCTGTGTATCAACCTCTTGCTCTATGTTTGGAAAATTTTCTGCTATTACTTCCTTGAAGAGATTGTTGATCCCTTTGGTTTCACTTTCTTTTCCCTCCTCTATTCCAATTATTCTTAGGTTAGCTCTCTTAAAATGGGCCCATATTTCTTCAATGTCAGATTCCTGCTGTTGGATTTTTTTTCTAGATTAGAAACTATGCATTCATTTTTGGAATGATCATCTTCTAGGAGCAAGATTCTGTTCTCCATGTGGTCTAATTGGTTGTTCATGCTTTGAATTGAGGGCTTAACTTCATTAATTGCATCCTTTATCTCTTTTTGGCTCTCTCTGAATTCTTTTCGAAGCACCTCTATTATTTCTACAGTTATTTTCCTGATTTGATCTTCTAGAAATCTCTGATTTTCTGTTTTATCGGGTTCTGATGTTGTGGGGTTGTGAGCATTCATTGCTCCAGTGTTATTCCTCTTTCCCATGATTTTGGAAGTTTGTGCCTTCTCTGGGTTCTTCCCTTGGTTCACTATGACTTCGCTTAAGGTGCTCTGGATCTTGAGTCTGTGGTATCTCTGACCCCACTACTCCTTTACTGGGTTGTATCACAGAGTCTCTGACCCAGGGAGTCGATAGAGGCTGCTTTAGACTATGGGGGGTGCCAGGTTGCACATTCTCCTATGGTGTGATATCTCTGCCACTGCCCCTCCCCACTGGGTCAAGTCCCAGGGAGTACAGTACTGGGATTTCTCCTCTGTGGCCCGCAATTTGACTCACTGTTCTTGAGTACACAGATGTAGCTGTACTGGACTCGGTGAATTCACTGCTGCTGCCGCTGGTGGCAATATTGCGCCACTGCCACGCCCTCGGCCGTGAGGCTGGCATATTTTTTCTTCTCTGGTTTTGAGTTCCACTCTGAGTCCTGAGCTCAGCCACTGGTACTTTAGATGTTCCCTGCGCCGAAAGATCCCGCCTGGCTGTTCTGCAGTGGCTCACCTTGGCTTGCTATAGCCGTCCAGTGATTTCGCCGCTGCCGCCAGCAGTAAAGTGCTGCTGCCGCATCCTCGGGCGTGAGGCCGGTGTATCTCCTCTGTGGCTCTGAGCTCTGTTCTTAGACCGCTTTCTCTCTGGAGCCTGGTGATTTTTTTTGTTTCTCTGGTGATGGTGTTTTCTGGCTATGAAAGGCGCTGATTTTGTGGTAATGGAGATTGGTTGTTAGTGGGGCTCTTAAGCCCCGCTTTTCTCGGTTGCCATCTTCCCGGAAGTCCCCCAGCCTTTTGTTTTCTATTGGCTTCTTGGCTACCCTGTGGTATCTGCTATGATCTGTATCACCACAGGCCTCAAAATGATGGACCTACTTGACCATGGACTGAAACCTCTACATCTGTGAACCAAAACGATCATTATTCCTCTTTTAAGTGGATTATCTTGGATGTTTTGTCTCAGCAGTGGAAAGCTGATGAATGCACATGGTCTCCTCTCAGACATGTCTGTGTCTGGATTTCCTCTTCTTAGAAGGAGACTACCTTAGGATTAGACCTAATTTTAGGATGATGACCTCATTTGAACTTAATTGCCTCTTTAAAGACATTATATCCAAATATAGTCATATTCTGAGGTGAGGACTTCAACATACAAATTTTGGGAGGACCCACCTCTGCCCATAGTCTCTTGTAGTAGAGTGATCAGAAGTGTTCCTGGAGCCAGGCATGGTGGTGCACACTTGTAATCCCAGTACTTGGTAGGCTGAGACAGGAAGGATTGCAGGTTTGCGGTTAGCCTCAGCTACTTAGGGAAGCCCTCTGCAACTTAGTGAGACTCGGTTTCAAAATAAAGAATTAAAAATAGGGCTGGGAATGTGGCTCGGGGATAGAATACCCCTGGGTTCAATCCTTAGTACAGCAAAAAAAAAAAAAAAAAAAAAAAAAAAGTGTCCCTGGCTCCCACTGAGTCACAGTGCAGCTCCCTGTGGTACCTGGCTGGACTCCAGCTGTGTGTTGGGCTCACCTTGCCTTTGTGGTCTCAGAGTATGAAGCTATCTTTCTCTCTTATTTTCTAGTCTTTTTCTTTCAAGGTCTTTCCTGAATTCACAACTTAATTTTATCACTATTAAGATGAGCACACATGGGAGCTGCAAATCAAAACTACAGTGAGGTTCCATCTAACCCCAATCTGAATGGCAATCATAAATAAGTCAAATAACAACAAATGTTGGTGAGGCTGTGGGGAAATAGACACTCTTCGACATTGTTGGTAGGATTTCAAACTAGTCCAATCACTATGGAGATCAGTGTGGAGATTCCTTAGAAAACTGGGAATGGATCCACCGTATGATCCAGCCATACCACTACTGGGAATCTTTCCAAAGGAGTTGAAACCAGAGAACTACAGTAATATATACATACCCATGTTCTTAGCAGCACAATTCACAATAGCTGAACTATGGAACCAACCTAGG
Organism: Muscardinus avellanarius; assembly: GCF_963383645.1. Taxonomy (NCBI): domain Eukaryota; kingdom Metazoa; phylum Chordata; class Mammalia; order Rodentia; family Gliridae; genus Muscardinus; species Muscardinus avellanarius. Next base: position 93,075,393 of record NC_137796.1, on the reverse strand, counting down.
TGTCCATCAACAGATGAGTGGACTACAAAATTATGGGAAATACACACAATGGAATTCTACTCAGCAATAAAGAAAAATAAAATAACATCATTTTCAAGAAAATAGAAGGATTTGGAGAACATTATGTTAAGTGAGATTAGCCAAGCACAGTGAAGGGTCCTATGTTTTCTTTAATATGTGCAGGATAGGAAGTAACTGGGATTCAAGAGAGACTCCAGATGATGAGGAGAAATCTCAGTGGGGTCAGGGAGAAGATCTAAGGGTAGGGGTGGAAGAAGACTTAGGTTCATTAATAGATATACTACCATAGACTATGTGTATACATGTGAATATATGCCTAATATCGATCTGGGTAGTCTGTATTGGGAGGGAGGGAAATGGAGAGGGGGCACCCAGAGCATGTGCATGCATGTCATTGTCAGCAAGATTTTCATTATGATGTGAAACTATAATGTACCAATAAAAGCACAAAAATGATGAATATACAATACCCAAATACCTTGTCAAATCCTTTGTAAATTTATTTCTTAATATGTATTTCATTTAATATAGTAGGTTTATCTCCCAATCAAAGAGTTTCATCAGTTTGTGGCTTTTTGCCATTATATATATTTTTCTACATACTGTACTTTCTTATTTTTAACCCCCCCTTCTTTCTTCTGCAAATTGTTACATTGATTGAATTTCTTTGGTTCATTTTTTTCCATATTGGGTTTTTGGAAGTTATAGATCTTATTCTATTCTTCAGTGGTTGCTCTAATATTTTAACACATTAAAAAATCGTTACTAAATTAGAACACACACACACACACACACACACACACACACACACACACAGAAAGAAACTCTAACGAAATTAAGCAGTATAGAAAGGTATAACACGAAAAGCAAAAGTCTTCCCAATTCTCATTCCACTTTTCAGAATAATCTACTTTTTAGCCATTTCTCATCTTAATGATTTTGGTTGTGACTTCCATAACTTAAAGAGTATTTCTAAATTTTTACTTTTTCTTTTATAATATGTGGACGGTATTTACTGAAGCTGCATTTTGAAAGTTAAGAAATGGTCTTATTAAAGTTCCCTTAGTCAGATACTCTATTATTTGTAGTTTTTCAAGCAATAATTCTTAAATGTTAACTGTGTTCTTTAAACGTTTTTGTGTGGATTAAAAAGATACTGGGATTAAATCCAGGGGTATCCTACCTCTGAGTTATACCCCTAGCTCTATTTTTAATTAAAAAAAAATTTTTTTTTGAAACAGCATCTCACTAAGTTGTGGAGGGACTCAATAAGTTGCTGAAGGCAAACCTGGGATCTTTTCTGGGTTTTTAGTACTGGGGATTGAACCTGGGGATGCTCTACAATTGAGCTATATCCCCAAACCTCCTCATTTTATTTTGAGATAAGGTCTCATTAAATTACCCAGGCTGGCCGGGCGTGGTGGCGCACGCTTGTAATCCCCGCACTTGGGAGGTGGAGACAGGAGGATCGTGCAGGTTCGAAGCCAGTCGCACTGGCTTAAGAGACCCTGTTTCAAAAAAAAAAAAAAAATAGAAGGGCTTCCAGGAACCCCAGTACCACCAAAAAAAAAAAAAAAAAAAAAATTTACCCAGGCTGGTCTCTACTGCGAGCCTCCTGTTTCTACCTCCTGAGTATCTGGGAATATAAGTGTGCACCATAGTACCAGGCTAACATGTTAATAGGCTTGAATCAGAAATAGAAAATGAATAAATACCATTTACAATATTGTATTAGTATTAATATCTTCCATTAAAAGTCAAGTAATATGATTGGATTGTGGAAAATAAAATTTGATCTCTATTGCTAAGCCTGTGTGCTTGAAGTGATTTTTCCCAGAATCCATCACTTGATCAAAAATCACTCCATACTTTCCTCAGCCCATATCTGAAGCCTGATTATAGTGTTTTCTCTTCCTTTCTTCCTTTCTTTTTGATCCTACAATATCACATTGCCTTTCTTTTCTTCTACTTTTTTTCTTGATCTAGGAAGTAGGTCTTCATGATTCACCTAAGGTTAATTGTATTTTTCTTTAACATGCATTAGTTGTACATATTCGTGGGGTTCAGCATATTTCCACTTGCATGTACTGGCTGTCAGCATTTTCCTCCTCCGATCACTGTTTTATGTTTAGAGCTTATGAGCTACTCTCCTCTATAAAACATATAATAGGTTCTTAGGAACTCTAGTCAAACATCAGAACTCTTTCCTTCTATCTAACTGTGATTTGGTATTCATTGTCCATTCTCCTTTTTTATGACTTTCTTCCCCCTTCCCAACCTCTGATAATCATAAGTCTACATCCAGGTTGATTTTTTTTTTAGCTTCTGCATATGAGAGAGAACATAGGGTATTTGTGTTTTTATGTCTGACTTATTTGACTTACCCAAATGCCTTACAGTTCTATGTACTTTGCTGCAAACGACAGGATTTCATTTTTCTTGATGGCTGAATAATATCCCGTTGTGTATATGTGAATGTATCTTCATGTGTACACGTGTATATGTAATTCATATTTATTAGACAAGGAATAGCATTCACAAAACATTTTATAGGCTGATATGAACAAAACATTAAAGGTCTTAAAATAAGCACACTGACATTAAAAACTCAAGATAGATTAAGTCATTGAAAATAAAACCTGTGCTGGTTTGTCTCAGCATGAAGTGTAAAAGGTCAACAAGGAGAGAAAAGGAATTATGAGAGAGAAGTTAATAAACATGAAGGATAAGTCTAGAGGCACCTGGAAGACAATTTAATCAGTATTTCCAAATTTGTGAGGCGAGACAATTTAGAACCTAGGATTTTATGTTTGAGTACACTAGCATTCAAATGACAGGCTCTTATGCTTTTTATATTTGTGATCTGAACTTGGGAAAAGAGCTGATTTGCTGAAAAGAGCTGTTTGATACCTGTGATAGCCTTCTTTAGTACACTGTTTGGGCTATCCTTTTCTGTCTTGTTTTACTATTCCCCCCCTTTTTTTAAACAAAAATCCAAATCAATAGTCTCTTAAATTTCAGAGACTGAACTCCTTGTTTTAAAAAATAAACAAGCAGGGCGTGGTGGTGCACACTTGTAATCCCAGCACTTGGGAGGCTGAGACTGGAGGATCGCGGATAGCCTCAGCTACCTAGTGAGGCCCTCTGCAACTCAGTGAGACCCGGTTTCAAAATGAAGAATAAAAAATAGGGCAGGGGGTGTAGCTTGGAGGTCGAATGCCCCTGGTTTCCACCCCCAGACCCGCAAAACAAACAAACAAACAAACAAATAAATAAACAATTTGAAATGACTTGATATATTTTTTCTTTTTCTTTCTTTTTTTTTTGGGTACTGGGGATTGAACCCAAAGACATTCAGCCTCCGAGCTATACCTCCAGTCCTATTTTTTTATTCTTTATTGTGAAACAGAGTCTCACTAAGTTACGGAGGCCTCACTAAGTAGCTGAGGCTGGCTGTGAACCTGTGATCCTCCTGTCTCAGCCTCTCAAGTACTGGGATTATAGGCATGCACCACCATGCCTAGCTATATCTTTTGTTGTGGTGTTGTGGATTGAACCCAAAGGCATTCTTTCTGCACTGTAATGTAATCCCCATTGACACAGGGATTTATTTCAGTTTTATTCATTTTTGTGACTTTAGGATCTAGAATAACATCAGACACATAAGCAGGTGCTCAACAAATGTCTTTGGACTGAGTATATTCACAATCTCAACTTCATTATTTATATTGTTTACATACTATGTATTCTTATGTTTGTCTACTTCATCTGCTGTCATGGGCTAAGAAAATTAAACATTTATTTTCATTTTGTTTTTGTCTAATTCTACTTGCAGTTTATTTTTCTTTCTTTATTTTTGCTATAGCATTTTGAAGATGTAATACTTGGGCCATACACATTTGTGATGGCTAGGTCTTCATGTAGGTTACACCTTTGTCATGGTCAAAAACCTCTTCTCTTTGCCTAGTTATTCTTTTAGTTAACCAAATCTCACAATAGTAATGTGATTCATGCTCTAGATTTTTGCTTTATATGTGTTTAGTGCTTTCAGTCATTGCCTGTACTTTTATTTCTGTCAACCTGTTTTTCTAAGACTCTTTTTACCCTCTACGTCAGAGAGACATTATTCTGGGTAGAATGATTTTTCTCTTTCCTTCTCACCATTTTGAACGACAATTTCACCTCATGAAATGCTCCTCAATTTCTAAGGCCGAGTTTGTCATTCCATCTCCTGTGGATACCATAATTTGTGTGTATCTCTAGGAGTGCCTGTACTATATTTATCAGATGATATTTTAATTATTTCTTTAACAAATCTGTTTGAGTTTCTGTACTTTGTACTTCCTAAAGGTGTTATGGTAATCTGAATATTGGCTTTTCCCTATATATTGCCTACATTGTTAAAAGTTTTATTTTGTTTTTCATTGAAACACAATAATTATGCATATTTATGGGGTGGCATGTGATGGCTTGATATATTTTCACACTGTATAATAATAATAATAATAATAATAATAATAATAATGTAATCCAGTCAGGGTATTAAGCATACACACACAATTGAATACTATTTGGCCATAAAAGTATATAATCATGTTATTTGCGATAATTTATCATTTTTCTATTACCTCCCACAATTATCATTTCTTTGGGGTAAGAACGTTCAAAATCCTCTTGTCTATTATTTTGAAATAAACAGCATAATATTGTTAACTGGAGTCACCCTACTATTACACAGAATATCAGAAATTATTTCTCCTATCTAAATGTAATTTTGTACCCATTGACTAATTTTTCCCATCCACTCACCCTTCCAGATGCTGGTTACTACTGTTTTACTCTGTATTTCTATAAGTTTAGTTTTTTAGATTCCACAAATGTGTGAGATCATGCAGGTTTTTAATCTCTCTGTGCCTGGCTTGCTTTACTTAATGTAATGTCCTCTAGGTTCATCTGTGCTATGGCAAATGACAGGATTTTATCCTTTTTATGGTTGAATATTATTCCGTTGTGTATATATATGTATATATATATACACCACATTTTCTTTATCCATTCATCTGTTGACGCATTGGTGAATAGTGCTTCAATAAACACGAGAGAATGCAGATATCTCTTGGTCATCCTCACTTAATTTCCTTTGGGCAAATGCCCAGTCATGAGATTTCTGGATCAGGTGGTAGTTTTATTTTTATTTTCTGAGGCCCCCTTCATACTATTTTCCATAATGTCTGTATTAATTACGTTAGATGGTGGGAGGCTTCATCTAGGCATACAGTTACAATGGGGCTTTCTATGTCTTCTTCAGATTTTCTAATACTTCCCTAAGTGTGAGTACAGAACTCAGTTATTAGTGAGTAGTGTAGAGCTTCACATGACGGGGAAGCGATGAGGAGTTTCACACAACACTCCAGTACTGCCAAGTGCCTTTCTGTAACAGTTTTCCTTGTCTCTATCTTCCAGTGTGGCGAGCTTCAGTATCTCTTCTCTCTCATTTTCTGTAATGATTATCTTTTCTTCCCTAGCTCAGATGTCTTTTGGCTTTTATAATCAAAGTTGAAAACCATTGACATTGATTGACACTGCCTTCATGCTTTCCAGAGGCCAGACAGTTTTCTATTGGCAAATAAAAAAAGTCCAGCCAGATGTGATGATGTACCCTTGTAATCCTGGTACTTGGGAGGCTGAGACAGGAGGATTGCAGTCTTACAGCCAGCCTTAGCAACTTAGTGAGACCTTGTTTCAAAATAAAAAAGAATAAAATAGGTCTAGGGGTGTAGCTCAGTGGTAGAATGCCCCTGGGTTCCATCCATAGTATCACCGAAGGGGTGGGGGGAAGCATCCTCCAGTTACACCCTCTTCAGAGTGGGGTAAGGTTATAATGACTTTTTTTTTTTTTGGTATGATACTGGGGGATGAGCTCAGGAGCATTCTACTTCTGAGCGACATCCCCAGCCTTACTTTATTTTTTATTTAGAAATGGGTTCAATAAGTTGCTGGGGGCTCCACTAAGTTGTTGAGGCTGGCTGCAATCCTCCTGTCTCAGCCTCCCAAATACTAGGATTACAGGTATGCGCCACAATATCCTGCTCCATTTTTTTTTTTTTTTTTTGGTATTGGATATTGATCCTGGGGGAATTCCACCTCTGAGCTACACCTCCGCCCCTTTTATTTTTTGTTTTGAAATGGTGCCCTGCTAGGTTATTGAGAGTCTCTCTGCATTGCTGAGGCTGTCCTTAAGTCTGTAATCCTCGTGCCTCGCCTCCTAAGTACTGGGATTAGCCATGCCTGGTGAGTTTTCTTTCTTTCTTTTTTTTTTGAGGATGGTCATATTAGTCTCTTTGGTAGCTTGTCATAGTGTACAGTGTTTACAAGAAAAGTTACATTACCAGGTTCACGGAAGCCTCTTGAGGTATTATTAATCTCAGAAAACCCAAGGGCAAGTTTAAGGGATCCGTCTTAAACCACCTCCGCATTTGTGGGGAAAGGCAGTGTTAGATTGCAGGTCTTTCACGTTCAATTTCAGTGCTATTTCTCTTTTTCCTTGGGGCGCACATTTCTCGGGCTCCAAAACCCCAGTGTGCTAACATGCCACCTCCTCTTCTATTATAACCCAACTTGACTTCTATTTTGAGTCCCATTGTGCTGGAGGTGAGAAGGGAATGCCGGTCAATTCTCACTAAACTCCTTTAAGCTTTTCTCCATTAGTTCAGACTAGTTTCCATCAATCCACAGGCTCTCTCCCTCCCCTGCGTCTGTGCTCTGGGGGCTCAAGCAGTTCCTCAGCCTGGGTGATCGGGCTTCCTCTGGACTGTCCCCTCTCTCATCCATGGGGACGCCCATGCTTGCTGGTTCCTGTGTTTAGGTTGTCCTCAGTAGACTGCAGGGCCTCTTTGGATCCACCTGCATTTCCTCAGCTTTCTGCACTTCCTTCTTGGGCAAAGGCAGAGGCAGGGAATAGTGGGAAACCTCAGAGGGTCCCCTGCATCCACGGGGGTTGGAAGCCTAAGGCTTCTCAGTTTCACCTGACCTTCCACCATTTCTATTCTGCCACTGCTGTCTGAGGTTGGCAGTGGTGATAGGCTGGGATGTGTGGTCACCGTGAGACTTGCTGCCACCCTAGAAAGCATGAACGTAGCTTTCATCCACTTTTGGTTTCCAAAATTGATCTGGGAGTTTATTCTCCCATCTCCCTTCCCTATAAAGACAGCCTTTGGCAGGTAGACAGTGGGCAGGTGAAGGCCCCTTCCTCATGGGTGAGAATTCGCCATAACCTTTTGCTCTCTCCCCAAATCTGCACTCTTCCCTCAGTTGGGGGAGTTTTGTGGCCTCGGGAGCAAGAGAACGCAAAGCCTCACTCTCTAACTCTGGAATCTGTGGCCTAAACTAGAGGTCCTGAGGCTTTTTTCGTTTTTGAGTGTTAATATCCAAATCTTAGGCTTTGGAGATTCAAAGCCTTTTCTCTCAAACGATTCCCTCTGTGAGTTTCAAAAGCATATTTTATACTAAAAAGCCGAGTACAGAAACTCTTCTTTCTCCTTGCATATCTGCTTTAATGATTCTACCCCGAGGGCATGGGTATAGAAAGCATTTGCTACTTCCAAAATGGGAAAGCTGGATAGGGGAACAGGAGATTCTGAGGACAGAGGCACAGATTAAAATTAGAAATCACTACCCAACATGTACTGTGTGATGTACACCTACTGTCTCTCCACCCTACCATCAAAGACCACAAAGCCCTCGCCGGGCATGGTGGTACACTCTTGTAATGCCAGCATTTGGGAGGCTGAGGCAGGGGGATCGCAGGCTCGAGACCAGGCTCAGCTACTTAGTGAGACCTTCAGCAGTTTAGCAGGACCCTGTTTCAAAATAGAAAAAAATATTAGAGAAGGACTAAAAAGTGATGTGTTCATGTATGCCTCTACCATCTGTACTCTGTTAAGATGTATGACTACAATGCACCAATAAAAATTTAAAAAAAGACACTGGGCGTGGTGGCGCATGCTCATAATCCCCACACTTGGGAGGCAGAGACAGAAGGATCGCGCAGGTTCGAAGCCAGCCTTGCTGGCTTAAGCGACCCAGTTTCCAAATAAAAATATAAAAATAGGTTTGAGAGTGTAGCCTGGAGGTAGAAGGGTTTCCAGGAACCCCAGTACAAAAAAAAAATAGAATAGGACTGGGGCGTAGCTCAGAGATAGAGTACTCCTGGGTCCAATCCTCAGTGTACACACACACACACACACACACACACACACACACACACACACACACTACAAAGCCCTTCATATCCCCAAATAGAGACTCACTTATGGGCTGACTCAAAGCAGGTAGGAAGGACTGAGGTACAATAGGAAAAATAAGAAAGATAGGTAGGAAAGCAACAGAAGGAACGAGAATACTGTAGCCTGAAAGCCGCGTGCGTACTCTCTCACACCTGCGCTCCCCCTGCCAGTTTTCTCTCCCCAGCCTGTTGCTCCAAAACTTCTGGGAAATCTACAGATCTTCACTAACAGTCTTAAAGTTACTGGAAATTAGACCACTTATGAAAATTGCCCTGTGTGCTATCAGCCAGCCTACACAATAAGTAGATTAAGCAGAGAGAGATGCTTACACTATGTTAAGAAACTTACAATACAGGGTATTTTCCAATGCTATTGACCGATCAGATAAAGGAAACCCCGTCCATCCTAGGAGCCTGAGAATTGCCAGACTGCCATAAACTATCACCAGACGGATGTCTCCCTCACATACCTTCCCGTACCCATGCATCATCAAGGTTCCTTTAAAAGATGAATCCCGGAAGCATCTCTCACCCTCAGGATGGCTGAGATTACAATGCCAAAGTGAACCCTAAGGTACAGTTTGGACTCCCAGAGATAACGACCAGCCCCTCGGTTGTAACAACTGAACCACTCCAGGGGGGATGTTGATCATGGCGGATGCTGTGCGTGTGTGGGCACCTGGGGAACCTCTGTTCCTTCCTTTCACTTTTGCAATGAACCTGAGAACGCTCTAAAAATAATGTTTAGACAATCTTAGAATGGCAATATACAGATGGACGTAAATGTGTGAGGGTTTGGGGCATGTTTTCTCCTTCGATCTTGTCCTTCGAAGGCCTCCTGAGATAATGAAGCATACTGGCCAGGAAGAATTTCAGGTAATTGGTCATCCACTTTGGCATGGTGATTTTGTTTCTTCAGGTGAGACTGGTGCATGCTAATCTAAAAGGCAACAGCAGGGGGCAGCCTGTGCCCAAAAATGGCTGGACTCTCCAGCAAGCTTCAGGGATGAAGTCTCCAGCAAGCTTCTCCAGCAAGCTTCAGGGATGAAGTAGTCGAGGACTGTGATAAAATACATGTGCCATCCTCTAATGTTAGAATTGGGGAGCACAGCTCAGGATTGCTATGGTTTTGATCTATGCACTTATATTTATTTATACTTAGGTGGTGCAGGGGATCAAACCCAGGGGCATTCTATCTTTGATCTACATCTCCATCCCTTTTCCTTTTTCTTTTTTCTTTTGAAACAAGGTCTTGCTAAATTGCTGAGATTGCCCTCTAAACTGTGACCCTCCTTCCTCGACCTCCAAGTACTGGGATTATAGGCATATGCCGCCCTGCCTTGCTGGATCCAGGCACTTACTTAAAATGATCATCCTGAAGGAACATACATATGTGTGTGCATGTATGCGTGGCTAAAAAATTAGAACTATACAAACATCTATAACAGACTCTTCATGGTGGCCACAAGACCCCACACAATCTGGCCCCCTTTTATGTCTCTGACTTTCAATTCTATACTCACCACGAGCACCAGACCATCCTTGGGAACTTTGCTTTTGAGTTTCCGTCACTCTGGAAGATGGTTCCCTCAGATATCAACAAGGCTCATCTATCCCCTCCTTCATATCTTTATTAAAATATTTCCTCCTTATAGAGGCCCTGTTTGATCTTCCCACTTAACATTTAAACTCCTCTCAACATTCCTACCTCATTTGAAAGGGACCTGGAACATGGTACACACATTACTATTATTTTTCTTCAAAGCATCTATCACACTTGCTCGATAACCTACTGTGTTTTGTAATTAGAATAAGAAGTCTTGCTGGGTGTGGTGGCATATGCTTGTAGTCCCAGTACTTCAGAGGCTGAGGCAGGAGGATCGCAGGTTCACAGCCAGCCTCAGCTACTTAGTGAGGCCTTCACAACTTAGTGAGACCTCGTTTCAAAGCTAAAGAATAAAAACAAGGGGCTGAGGGTGTAGTTCAAAGGTAGAATTCCCTGGGTTCCACCAATAGCATATTAAGGTGTCGTATTAGCTTCATGTTGCTATAATAAAATATCTGGGATAGCTGTCTTATGAAGAAGAAAGGTTTATTTAGCTCATAGTTTTGGTGATTCAAAGACCAGGATCCTTCAGCCCCACTGGTTCGGCCTCTGATGGGGCCTCAGTGGAGGGCATTACACATGGCAGGGCTCATGTGACTGGAAGTGCCAGACAGGAAGTTGGGGAGGATCCTTTCCCAAAATCTCAAGGGTTGCTATAAAATCTTTAGAACTCAATGGTTGCATGAGCAATACCTTAATCTCTTTGGAGGGCGATGCCCCTAATACCCAAGTCTCCCTCACTATATACCTCTTGGAGATTCCACAGTACCTTCCAATATTCCCTCCTGGAAGCAACCTCCAGCACATGGATTACCGGGGGACACCCAAACCATATCCAAACCCTAGCAGGTACCCGTTTCTTGGCCATGTTATGAATTGTGTCTTACCACATTAAAAAAAATTCACTAATTAGGTGAAAAGCAGTATCCGATTTGCTCAGAGACTTTTAAGAGACACCTCAAAGTTGTATAGCTGGAAAAAGACAGAGCTGACCTCAGAACACAGGCTCTCACTCGGCTTGTCCTGCCTTACTGTCAGTCCCGTCATTGACTTGGGGCTGGGCCCTGTGGTTTGCTTTGGCTGAAGGTGCCTTAGCAGATGTGATGCAAACAGAGTCTTGAAATAGGCTGGCAGCCTGGTGGTTGCTCTCCGCAGTACCTCTGCCAATGCCATGAGAACACGTCCAGACTCGTGTGATGAAGAACGAGATGCTTGGAGCAGAGTTTAAGCACCCTGGTCACCCGGCAGAGGCCAGTCCAAATGGGCGGACAGCTAGCTGACGCCCAGACACGTAGGCAAGTTGCCCAGAATCGACGGAGCTGCCTGGCTGACCCCCTGCGGATCACAGGTGCATGCACTGATGCTCCCCTTTCACCAGTCTCCCCCAAGGGTCTAGGGGGTCTCACAGCTCTGGGTGACAGAGGAGCTTAGTTAGGTCCCAGGGTCCCCGGCTCTGGGGAGCCCCTGCTTCTCTGCCTAGATCTCTGTGTGGATACTCTACTGTAGCATCTTTTATAAGTCTGATGATGCCTTCCTGATTTCTTGTAGTTTTCCCAGATGGAAAGCTCTGATGTGCAGAGGCTTTTTTGGCTGGGTTAGAAAAATCTTCATAATTGTCAACAAGCTGGCCCCAGCCAGACCCTGACATCTGATGGAGAGGTCATGAATGGCAGAAAAAGAAGCTGGCGGCTGCTGCCCAGAGCCTGCCTAAGATGATGGATGGGAGGCCTGGCGGGCCGGAAAGGATGGAGATGTTTATGTTTCCTAAGGCAGGGCATTTCCTCCCAGGGCACAGGGTTAGTGGAAACAGGGTCAGAACAAATCGCTTTACATTTTCTCTCTCTTTTATTTATTTTCTTCTTCTGATAAGAAATAACTCTTATTCCCAAGGCATGATAGACCCAGGAAACTGTATCAGAGCTATATTTATTCTCTCAAAACCTTTTTTTCCCTTGAATTTAAATCTTCGTATGTGACTTTGGCCTCCCTAAGAAAACAATGGGGGGACATAGACCCCCTTTTCCCAGGAAAATACTCATAAATACAAAATTGTATTTATAATACCAAGAGATTTATAGTTTTTCTGAAGCCCACTCAGGCACCTAGATTGATGTTAATAGAGGAATGGAGGAAGGAAATGAAGAAGGAGGGAGGGAGGGAGGGAGGGAGAGAGAGGGAGAGAGAGAGAGAGAGAGAGAGAGAGAGAGAGAGAGAGAGGGAGGGAGGGAGGGAGGGAGAGAGAGGGAGAGAGAGAGAGAGAGAGAGAGAGAGAGAGAGAGAGAGAGAGAGAGAGAGGAGGGAGGGAGGGGGAGGGAGGAGAGAGAGAGAGAGAGAGAGAGAGAGAGAGAGAGAGAGAGAGAGAGAGAGAGAGAGAATGAATGAGGTTGGAAGATGCCATGATTTGATTGTGTTCCCAAAGGTTCATGTGCTTGGTTTCCACTGTGGTGGCATCAAGAGGTTGTGGAACCTTTAAGGGGTAGGGTCTTGTGATGTTGGCCTGGTCATTGGGGATATCAGAAGGGATTACTGATCATCCTCAGAAGGGATTACTGCTGGTCTTGTGGGGTGAGTGAGTCATTATGACAGTGGATTGTTCTTAGAGAGCACACCTGGCCTCTGGGTCCCTCTCTGTCTCCCTGTCTCACGCCGTGACCTCTTGTGTGTGCTCACAACATGGCAATGCCATCTGCCACGAGGCTGAATGGATGGTGTCACCTGTTCTTGGGCTTTCAGCCTCCAAACCTGCGAGTTAAAGAAACTCGCTTTCTCCGAAATACCCAGCTTCAGATATTTTGTTATAGCACCAGGAAATGGACCAATAAAGTCGGGATAAAGATGGTGAGGAGTGAGTTGGAAAGCAACAGAAAACATATAAAAACAGATATGGTGAGGAGTTGGAACCAAGCTTCCTCCAGTCCCCACTATATCCCCTGTTCACTTTGCACCAGTCCAAGAACCTATACTTATCCTGCAAATTACACCTCTCAGACCAGGAGAACCAAAATCACGCTTTGTGCATCCTTCTGCCATCACATTTCCCCGTCAAGGCTGTCTATTTGCGATCTATTGGTGGTGGTGCTCAGACATCCAGCTCACTCACTTAAACTGCGAGCAATATTCTATAGTGTGAAGTTACCACGCTTTATGCATTCATTCTGTGATAATGGACATTTAAATGGTTTCCTTTTGTTCCGGTTATGGACAGGAAATATCCTTGTATATGTCTCCCTGTACGTGAGGGAGAGAAGTGTGTCTGTGGATTGGACTTAAAAGTAGAACGGCATGAACATTTTTTCCTCCTGTATATCAACTTGTTTCTTTTTAAAGAAATTTAATTATTAGCTCATAGTGATTGTAACAATTAGTGGCTTTAGCTGTGACAGTTCCTTACATTCATATATGCCACTTTGGTTCTATCTACTCTCCCTCCTGCACCATGGGCATTAATTTGTTTAATCTATATAACTAAGGATTTTCACTAAATTCTCATACATGCAAGAGGTTCTGGGGCTGGACCTCTCTCCTTCTCTAAACCCCTTCCTTTGTAGGTAGGAACGTTATTGCCTAGGAGTATTACATTATGAGAAGAAGGATTTTTTTCCTCCTAGATGATGGTTAGATTTTATTTAGCTTTTATTTACCAGTTAACATCTTTCAAAGTGCTTTCATCTGCATTCATTCATTCATTCCTCGAAGTATCTCTCTACAATAGTTGTGTTAGCCATCATTTCATCGCCATGACCAAAACACCTGAGAACAACCTAGGAGGGTGAAGGCTTATTTGGGAAATACTTGCACAGAATTTATCTACTGACTATCTGAAGTTTAAATTTAACAGATCACCTTTTATTTTTATCTGGCAACCTTCTCCCTCCTACTCACTAAAGTGCCTGGTCAGATGCACAATAGGTTAATAATAAATGCCAATAAAATGTTGAATGCATTCAGAGAAAGCAGCAGAGCTAGGGAAAGGACCTTTGTCACCTTTCCCCTGACACCTTGAGGGTCACATTTGCCCTCTGCTCTCCACGGTCCCTACACCCAAGGCATCACGAGTCTATTCTTCATTTCTAAATTTCTATCTTTTTGAAAATGCTATACAAATGGAATCATAAAGTATGTGACCTTTGGAGAGGAGATTTATTTTTTGGTTCAATATAATGCCCTTGAGATCCATTGAAGTTGTGTGTACCAAGAGTTTATCATTTTTTTTAATATTGTTGAGTTATAATCCATGGTATAAGTACACCACGAAAGAGGCTGGCAGATTGTTTAATCACTGTTTGTTTAACCAGTGTCTTGTAGAGAGACATTTTGATTTTTTCCAGTTTTGGGCTATTATAAATAAAGTTGCTATAAATACATATATATATATATATATATATTTTTTTTTTGGTGGTACTGGGGTGGAACCCAGAGGCTTTCTATCTCCAGGCTACACTCCCAGGCCTATTTTCTATTTTATTTGGAAACAGGGTCTCACTAAGTTGCTGAGAACCTCACTCAGTAGCTGAGGCTGGCTTCGAACCCGTGCGATCCTCCTGTCTCAGCCTCCCAAGTTTATGTTTTCTTTGCAGGTAAATGTCCAGGGTCATCTGGTAGGTATATATTTCAACACTTTAAGGAAAATGTCAATCTATTTTTACAGAGTGGCTATACCATTTTATGTTCCTGAAGCATAAAGGAATCTAGTTTGTTACAGCCTTGCCAGTATTTGGTATTGTCATTAACTTTTACTTGAGATGTTTTAAGTGTGTAGTGATACCTCATTGTGTTCTTAATTTTTTTTCTTATGGACAACGATAAAAATAATAATTTATCTTATTTAACATAAATAATTTATTTCAATACACAATGATATAGATAAATATAAATATTAGGGATAGTAGACATCATTTTGTGCTTATTAGCCATCCTCATATCCTCTTTAGTGAAATGTCTATGTCTTTTGCCTATTTCCCAGCTGGCTTATTTGTATTTTACTGTTGAGTTTTTACTTCTTTATTTCGAATGTGATTTTTTTTTTTTTTTTGGTATTGGGGATTGAACCCAGGGGCATTCTACCTCTGAGGTACAACCCCTAGCCCTTTTTATTTTTTATTTTGAAACAAGGTAGGTCTCATGAAATTGTTGAAGCTGGCCTCGAACCTGTGATCCTCCTATTGGATCTTCCCAAGTACTGAAATTACAGGCATGTGCCATTGCCCCCAGCTGAATGTAATTCCTTTGCTAGATATGTGGTTTATGTGTGTTTTCTTTCACCTTATAGCCTGTTTTTTTAAAATATAAATAGGTTATTTTGCAGAATAAAATATTTACATTTTGAAGTCCAATTTATCAATTTATTCTTTAATGAATCATGCTTTTGGTGTCATGATTAAGAGTTTTTCACCAAACTTTATCCCAAACATTTTTTATTATCTTCTAAAATATTTAGTTTCACATTTTACCTTGAAATCTATGATTAGTTTTTTGTGGTACTGGGTACTGAACCCAGGAGAATTCTACCTCTGAGCAATACCCGAGCCCTTTACAATTTTTTTTGGAAACAGGGTCTCATTAGGTTGCCAAAGGTCTCGTTAAGTTGCTGAGGCTGGTCTTGAACATGTGATCTTCCCATCTTAGCCTCCCAAGTACTGGAATTACAGGTTTGTGCCTGTGCTTGGCTCTATGATACATTTTGAGTTAGTTTTAATATAAGGTGAGATTTTGGTCAAGATACTTTTAAAATTTTTTCTTGATTCAGAAACATTTCTTTTTTGGCGGTATTGGGGTTCCTGGAAACTCTGCTACCTCTGGGCTACACTCCCAGACATATATATATATATTTGTTTTTTTTTTCTTTGTTTGGAAACAGGGTCTCTTAAGCCAGCGAGGCTGGCTTCGAGCTTGCAATCCTCCTGTCTCTGCCTTCCAAGTGCGGAAATTACAAGCGTGTACCACTATGCCCGGTGTCAGAAACATTTTTTGAAATTGCACTTTCTCTGCTGAATTCTTGGATCTTTGTCAACATTTAGTTATGTGGCCCCATTTCTGGTTTTCGGCTGCATTCCATCGATCTCTATCCCTTAGCCAGTCTCACATAGACTTGATTACCATAGCTACATAATAATAGGTAGAATAATTCCTCTTGGTTTATTTAAGTCTTTTCAAAATTATTTTGGTGATTTCTAATTCCCTTGCCTTTCCATATATATATATATTTTAGAATAGTTTTGTCTTTAAAAAAATCAAATCTTTCCGAGATTTTGATAGAAATTATGTTGAGCTTGTATATAAGTTTGGGGAGACTCAGATCTTTACAGTAACAAGTATTCTACTCATGAATATGCTGTTTCCCCATTTACTTAGACCTTCGATTTTATAACTTTCAGCACTTAATTCTTCTACCTGTTTATTTAGATTGGCACCTCATTTTTTAACCAGTAATAAGAGGTATTGCGTTTTTAGTTCCAGTTTCCATGTGTTCATCGTTAATACACAGACACCCAGTTTTTGTATTTTTTTCTCTTGTACCTTGTAAAATTGCCTCACTCATTTCTTCATTCCAGTTGTTTTTACAAGTTCCTTGCAATTTTCTATGTAGAACATCATGTCACAGATAAATACGCATTTCTCTTTTTCTTTCTTCCTGGCTAGTGTGCCTTTTATTTCCTTTTCTTACCTTAATGCACTGGCTAGGACTTCCAACATTGTGTTGAGTTGCAGTTGTAGGTATATATCCTCCTCTTCCTCTTCTTTCCAATCAGCTCATATTTTTAAACAGATTTACATGATGCAATAGAGAGACCAAACATAGGTCTCAGAAGAAGTCTAACCAGATCCCACAGCACGCTGTCTTTGTGATCTTGGAAACATGGTTGTCTCCTCACGTTTTCTCATCTTCAAGGTTGAGATAATAATATCTCTGCCTTGGCTTTGTTAGCAACCACAGCAGAGTGCAGAGGTTAGGAGCACAGACTTTGGAGTCAGGTCACCTAGATTCAGGTCCCAGTACTGCTACTCTCAGTTGACTGACTTTGAGCAAGTTATTCATCTTTCGTGTCTCTGTTTGCTCATCTGTTAGTTGGATAAACTACGACTAATGACTTCCGAAGCTCGTTGCAAAGACTGAATGAGTTAATACATATTAAGTGCTCAGAATATTTCCTGTCACATAGTAAACACGAGAGAACTGCTTGTTATTGTGAGATTTAAATGAAATGAGACGTATAAAATACTTAACACAGGGCAGATGCTCAGTAAAACGCTATCTGAACTAAGTCCCATGCTAATTAAAAGAAATTAAATGGCTGTGTGTGGTGGTGCATATCTGTAATTCCAGAACTTGGGAGGCTGAGACAGGAGGATTGCAGGTTCATGGCCATTCTCAGCAGCTTAATGGGACTGTAAGCAACCTAAAGAAGTTAAATACCACCAAAGAGCTTGACTTATAATGAAAAGGGCTGATCTTCTGGAGACTACCATTTTTAATTGTTTAAAGTTTTTTTTTTTTTAAAATACGTAATAATCTCTGTTAACCATTTTTAATTTTTTTATTCTTAAAATGCTTTTACTGGTGCATTAAAGTCTCACATTATAATGTAAATCATGTTGACCTTAGCTATTTTTTGATCTACCAGCTTTAGATATTTTCTGTTTACATCCTGAAACAGTGGGTGGAGGATTTAGTTTTCCTATACTCCCCGTTTCCCTCATCCTTTTGATAAAGGCAGATGACTATTTATGCCACTAGCAAATATCGTGATAGAAATATAACCCAAGGTGTATTGTGGTTATGTTTTTTGAAAACTTTCTTTCTCTCTCACTCTGTAAAATTTCTAATTTCCTTATTGCCTTATTTTTCCTTTTTATTTGTACAACCAACCAGACTCCTACATACAATTTTTTCAAGGGCTTCATCATATCAGTCATTCTAATCAGACTCACTCTTTCTCCCCCCGGGGGATTTCCAGTCTTGTATTGTTTTCTGTTGTATAGCTGTCAGGACAGTAGCAAACAAATTTGTCCTTTTCTCTTTCTCACCCAGCCCACAGCCACTCCCATGGCAATCATTACTTGCTGGTGTTTCTCTCTTTCTCTCTCTTTTTTTTTGTGGTACTGGGGATTGAATTCAGAGGCATTTTACTTCTGAGCTACACCTCCAGCCCTATTTTTTAAAAATTTAAAACAGGTTCTCACTAAACTGTGGAGCACCTCAATAAGTTGCTGAGGCTGACCGCGAATCTGTGATCCTCCTGTCTCAGACTCCCAAGTACTGGAATTACAAGCATGCACCAACATGCCCGGCTGGTGTTTCTCTTTATTGCTATCTGTGCTTTTTGTAATTTCCGCGTTCTTTCTTGGTCCTTTCCTTTGGCCATCTCCACAGTCCATTCATGGTATTGTTATTATTCTGTCAATCAACCTTTGGCTCATTATAAATTAGCATTTAGAAGTGTTCTAATTTACATAGGGCACCCCAAAGATAACTTGATCCATAGCTAAGAGGGCAATTGTACTAACGCATATATGATTGAGGCAAAGCTCTTGCAGGAAGTAATGAGCTAAGGGCAAGCTGATTATAATGAAAGACCTAAGTAAGGTATAAAGCTTCGGGCGCGGCAAGAACGCAGACTGAGAGAATAGAGGCTCTATTTCAGCAAGAAGGAAAAAAATAAAAGAAAAGAAAAAAGATCCATCAGAAGAGAAATGTTTCCTAAAGCAGCACCCCGTCCAGGTGTGGGCCTTAGAAAAGCTGGATCCATATTTCAGGAGACAGCTTCACACTTCGTTGACAGGTCATAAGTCAAGAACCAAGTTTAATAAAGAATTCATTGAAAAACACCATTTCGACACTAGGCTCTCACACTGGCCCCAGAACAGTAGGACGTGGCAAGGTTTCATACATATTAGTGCATGGTGTTGGATGCTGAACTTAGAAGGCTGCATCTTTCAGATTTATTGGACATTTCCAAGCATCGTGTCCTTGGGTCTGATAATACAAGTCCCATGTATTATGTAAATGAGCCCGTTTGGACCAGTTGTATACCTCTTTGCCTCTCATTGTGAATTCTCTCCTCATTAATTCCTGTTGTGCAAAAGCTTGAATTACTTCTGCAGACTGATTCTCACACGTTGGCCACCTGGTTTAGCACTGTGATGTATAAAAACATTGCTTCATATAGTAAATTTTGGCTTTCTCTTTGCCCTCTTTTTGGCATCTGGTCAAGACTTTAGTTAGGACTTTACCGATTCCCTTTGATTCTTCCTGAGCAGCGTGAGTGGGGATTGCAGTGCCAGCTCCTGCTTTATTAAGTCATCTATTCACACTGTTTGTTTAGCCAGTGCCTGAGTTGGGGGCCTAAGGCCAACTCTTCCTTGTCCTGACCCACTCTCATTCTCTGCCATAGGAGGACATCAACAGGTCCTCTGTATATAGCCTAATAATTTCTGTTCTCTTAGCAATATGGCCTAAGGGCGGACCAGGGCCATCATGAAACTTCAGTGAGGAGCGCAGGAGAGGGAGACACTTCGTAGGGCACACCCTCAGGAGTCAGATGTGTGATTTCTTCCTGGACTCCCCTTGCCTTAGTCTGTTCAGACTGCTATAACAAAACGCCTTAAACTGAGTAATATATAGAGAACAGAATTTTAGTTTCTCACAGTTCTGGAGGCTGGAAAAATCCAAGGTCGAGACATTACCAGGTTTGGTGTCTAGTGAGGGTCCAGTCTCTACTTCCAAGATGACGTTTCCACTTTCAAGATGGTGTCGCCAGTTCTAAGATGGTGTCTCCATTTCCAAGATGGCGTCTCCACTTCTAAGATGGTGCCTTCAATGCTGGCTTCTCACCTAAGGAGAGTAGAAGAGCAAGACCAGTGGTGGTTCCTGATGGCCCTTTCATAAGCCCTAATCTCACCCATGAGTGTGGCACTCTCATGCCCTGATCACCTCTTAAAGGCTCTGCCTCTTAATATTGATGCATTGGGAATTAAGGTTTGATGGGAATTTCAGAAGGGGACAGAAACATTCAAACCACAGAGCGCTTCAGTCTCAGGAACTGCTGAACTTAATTTTCCTTTTTCCCTCTTTTGGACATTTTGCCAAGTAATGGCAGTGATCGAAATGACATTGGGGAAGGCTGGGCATTAAAACCAGTTTGTTCAGCCCTGTAGCAGAAAAAAAAAAGTGTATGGAAAAGAGGTTTGAGTTAAATGTATTCACAGGCGAAAGACATATAGTATTGCTAAGCTGCTGAGGGTCTCAGCAGGTTGCCGAGTCTCTCCTTAAACCTGGGATCCTCCAGTCTCAGCCCCCTAAGTACTGGGATTACAGATGTGCAACATCACACTCAGCTTGCTTCTTCTTCCTCCCCCTCCTCGTGTTCCTCCTCCTCCTCCTCCTCCTCCTCCTCCTCCTCCTCCTCCTCCTGTTCTTTCTCTGCATTTTTCGGGTCTTCATTGAACATAAATCTCTATGTCCAGATACTTATAGATATCTTCATTGTTACATGAAACTCAACATAGGCAGCATTGAAAATATTGAACTCATTCTCCTCTCCCCAAACTGCCTACTTTATTCTATATATATTTTTTTCCCATTGGAGATTGAATCCAGGGGCATTTACCTTTGAGCTACAACTCCAGCCCTTTTTATTGTTTAAAAAAAAATTTTTTTTTTTTTTTGCAGGTCTGGCGATGAAACCCAGGGGCATTCGACCTCTGAGCTACACCCCCTGCCCTATTTTTTATTCTTTATTTTGAAACAGGGTCTCACTGAATTGCAGAGGGCCTCACTAAGTAGCTGAGGCTGTCCGCGGATGCAATCCTCCGGTCTCAGCCTCCCGAATGCTGGGATTACAAGTGTGCGCCACCATGCCCGGCTTGTTTTTTAATTTTGAAATAAGATTTCTCTAAGTCACTGAGGGTCTTGCTAAGTTTTCCTGGGCTGGCCTTGAACCTGCTTTCTTACTGCCTCAGCCTCCCAAGTACTGAGGTTAAAGTTACATGTCCAACATCTAAACAACTTCCCATAATTTCGCATCTATTCCTAATATCCTATCCCCGACTTCCAGTTTCCCAGAGAGAGGCGATTTGTCTCTGTGAGAGCCAGTGTCTATGCTGAACTAATCAGCCACCTTAGGAAGCAGGAACAGGGAGGAAGGGTATATTGCTTGAGAGGCCAGCCTCAGGGAAGGGAGTTCTGAGAGAAAGCAATGGATCAGAGACTCACAGACATTTCCTTAGGCCTCTACTTCAAATCCTAGCAAGTTAATTATGCTGGCAAAAAACCCTCTAAATATAATAAATCATAATTAACTGGCTATTGATATAAACACTAAAAATATTTTAAAAGACTTTGGCAAAAAATTCAGAGATTAATGTGTAAATCAAGTTAGCATATTTCTTTGTTGTGTTCATGGTCAATATTTAGTATATATTAAATTATATAATATCATATAATAAATTAAATTATCTTATCTGAGCTACACCCCCAGCCCTATTTTTTTATTCCTTATTTTGAAACAGGGTCTCACTGAGTTGCAGAGGGCCTCACTAAGTAGTAGCTGAGGCTGTCCTCGAACCCTGATCTTCCTGTCTCAGCCTCCAAAATGCTGGGATTACAAGTGTGCGCCACCACGCCCGGCTGGCATTCTATTTCTGAGTTATACTCCCAGCTCTTTTTATTTATTTTTGAAACATGGTCTCTTTAGGTTGTTGAGAGTCTCCCTACATTGCTGAGGCTGTCCTCAAATCTGTGTTCCTTCTGTCTCAGCCTCCCAAGAACCATGCTTGGATTTAACATTTAATTTAACCATAATTGTGCTGCTCGGTCTCAGAAGAGGGATTCTCAAAACTTTCAAGAGTTTACACCTAAATGGCACTTAGCTTCTCTAGTTTGGACTTTACAACCCTAAAGTCTGGAGTGTGTCTTCAAATTTCCCAAGAAGCCTTAGTGACCTGCTTTCTTGTATTGGTGAAGAGAGGTTATTTTGCGTTTTAATTTCCTTATTAGTAGTAGTGCCTATAGCATCCTCTGAGCCTTCTTTCTGAAAAGAACATTTTGGTCCTAGTTAATGTAGTTTTGTTTTCAAACAAGCTGGAAAAGGATAAGAGGCATATTCCTATAAGCTTTTTTCTTCCTAATAACTATTACCTTCACCCAACAAGTATGTATTTATTGAGTACCTACTAGGCACTGGGCATTACAATATATTCAGACTATGGTGATAGCCGTTATTATCTTATTGCCCAGAGGGATTGATCCCAGAGGCATTCTACCTCCAAGATACACCCCCAGCCCTATTTCATTTATTTAAAAAATTTGAAATAGAGTCTAGCTAAGTTGCTGAGGGGTCCCACTAAGTTGCTAAGGCTGGTAGAAAATCTACAATTCTGTCTCAGTCTCCTAGGATTACAGGTGTGCACCACCACACCTGGCGTGGCAATAGATACTCTTAAAAAAAAAACAACATACATTTTATCACGTTTCCTAAAGCACATATTTAAAATATTCAGCACAGGTATACACATGCTCCTTAATTTACAGTGTGCTGTGTCCTTGTAAACCTATCGTAGGTAGACAACATTGTAGGTTATTAATGCATTGAATCCACCCAACCAACCTCACACCACAGGTTAGCAACATCATACACTATGAAGTTTCTCTCGAGTGTCTGCTCTTTTGATTGAATGGCTGGCTGGGAGCTGCAGCTGTCACTGCCTAGCCATGTGTGAGAGTATCGTACTGCCTATCACCAGCCCAGGAAAAGTTCCCAATTCAAAATGGGAAGCACAGTTTCTACTAAATGTGTATTGCTTTTTCACTACCCTGAAGTTGAAAAATCCTTAGTCAAATCATCATTGTAAATTGTATAGTGTATAGTGTACAGTAATTTCTTAAAATTTTTTTTATTGGTGCATTGTAGTCATACATGTTAATGGTCTACAATTTGGTAGAGGCATACATGCACATATCACTCATTTAGCCCTTCCCCAATTCCCTTCCCATTCCCTCCTCCTTCTGTATAGTGATTTCTTTTTCTTTTTTCTTGTTTTGGTGGTACTGGGAGTGGAACCCAGTGGCTTTCTACCTCCGGGCAATACTCCCAGACCTATTTTATACTTTATTTGGAAACAGGGTCTCACTAAGTTGCTGAGAGCCTCACTAAGTAGCTGAGGCTGGCTTTGAACCTGTGTGATTCTCCTGTCTCAGCCTCCCAAGTGCTGGGATTACAAACATGCGCCACCACACCCGGCTCCTGTATAGTGATTTCTAAATGTGGTATCTTGAAAGTTCTAAATGAGTTGAGGAAGCTGGGCGTGGTGGCACATGCCTGTAATTTCAGGCTGAGACAGGAGGATTGCAGGTTTGAGGACAGCCTCAGCAATTTATTGAGATTTTTAGAAACCCAGTGAGACCCTGTGTCAAAGCAAATTTTAGAAAAGGGAAGGGGTGTATGTAGCTCAGGGGTGGAAAGTGTCTGGGTTCAATTCCCAGTAAAACAAAAACAAACAAACAAAAAGTGAGTTGAGGAATCTGTCTAGGTCTCTCAGCCTTTTTTTATTTTTTATTTTTTATTTTTGTGTTTGTGTGGTACTAGAGATGGAACCCAGGGGCATTCTACCTTTGAGCTACACCCTCAGCCCTATTTTTATTTTGAAACTGGGTCTCACTGAGTTGCAAAGGGCCTCACTAAGTAGCCGAGGCTATCTGAGAACCACAATCCTCCTGTCTCAGCCTCCCAAATGCTGGGATTACAAGCGTGCACCACTACATCTGTCTCACTCTTATTTTTTTTTAAAGCAAATACTAAATCTTGTTTCCTCCCCTCTCCTCCCTCTCTCCCCCCCCCTCCTCCTCTTCTTCTTCTTCTTCTTCTTCTTCTTCTTCTTCTTCTTCTTCTTCTTCTTCTTCTTCTTCTTCTTCTCTCTCTCTCTCTCTCTCTCTCTCTCTCTCTATATATATATATATATATATATATATATATATATATTTGTTTTGTAGTACTAGGGATTGAACCCAGAGGCATTCTATACCTGAGCTATTCCCTCAGCCCTATTTTATTTTGAAACAGAGTCTCATTAAGTTGCAGAAGGCCCCACTAAGTTGTTTAGGCTGGCCCCAAACCTGTGATCCTCCAATCTCAGCCCCGCAAATACTTGGATTACAGGTGCATGCCACTATGTCCAGCTCAAACTATATATTTTTAAAGGCTGGACGGACTATACTGTTATGCTTCAGGTAAGGAGGCAGACTGCTTGTCGTTAGCTCTCACCGCCGACTTGCAATCTAACCTGGAGTTAAGTTACCTGTATAGCAAGCTGTTGCTTCCTGTCCAGACCAAGCCAGCCTAGATGGTTTGTGGGGAGGCCCACGACTTGCTATCTGGGTTATTTCGTGGAGCAGCGGGGGAGTTCAGCCCGTGTTTGGTTCTGTTCGCAGAGAATCTCCCACCGTGAACTCTCCCACTCTCCTTGCTGAAAGGGGGAAGGTTGTTGTAGAAGTTGGCGTGTTGCCAAGTCCGCTGAAAAATGTCTATTTACCGCTCTTCATGAAGAGATGCCAATGATTGACTAATGATGCTTGAGCTCTTGACTGCAGTCTGCAGGGGATGCCTCTTTCATTTGCCACCTGAAAAGCTGCAATTACCAAAATTGCTCATAATGCTTCTCCTCCAGGAGTTCGCGTTAGGAATCCCTTCAGGAGAACTCATTCACGCATTCATGCATTCATTCATTTCTTTTCCCATGGCCCTTGAGAGAGCCTGTTCCACCCATGCACCATGATCCTGCCTACCAAAAAAAAAAAAAAAAAAAAGAGATGACTCACAACTAAAAAAAATTATCACTGCATGGCAATTAAACATCAATTGTGAGATTCATAGTGATACACTCGTATCATAGCAGAACTGGTCTGTCTCCTTCCCTGTATCTCCACTTTCTCTCCCCTTTGACCTCTTCCCGTCTCCTCCCATGACTCTACTGGTCTCTCTCCTCTTTTCCTGAGGTCTCTTTTGTTCTCGCTAGCTTGCATACATGAGAGAAAACCTGTGGCCTTTGGCTCTCTGAGTCTGGCTGATGTCACTTAGCATCAGTTCCATCCATTTTCCTGCAGATGACTTAATTTTTGTTCTTTTCTAGGGTTGAGTAAAACTCCATGGTGTCATGGTGTGTATGTGATATATTTTCTTTTTTTTAATCCATTCATTTGCTGGTGGACACCTAGGTAGGTTCCATAACTTGGCTGTTATAAATTATTTAGCCATAACATGGATATGCATGCATCACTACAGTATTCTGACTTTTAATTCTTTTGTATTTGGTCCTAGAACTGCAGGAGGGCCTTCTCCTCCTGGGAGAGTCCAGTCTATGTTTGTATTTTCAGAGATGCTCTTACAGGGGAAGTGGTGTAGCTGGGTCCCAAGGCGGCTCTGTTCCTAGTCTTTTGAGGAACCTCCATACAAATTTTCATAGTAGTTGTACTAATCCCACCAACAGTGTGTAAGTGGTCCTTTGCTTTCATATTCTTGCCAGCATTTACTATTATTTGTATTCTTGGTGATTGCCATTCTAATTAGAGTGTGATAAAATCTCAGTGTGGTTTTGATTTGCATTTTCCTGATTGCTAATGATGTTGAACATTTTTTATGTATTTTTTGGCCATTTGTATTTCTTCTTTGGAGAAGTATCTATTTATCTCAGTTGCCAATTTATTTATTGTAACTTGTGGTTGTTAAAATTTTTAAGTTCTGCTGGGCGTGGTGGCGCATGCTTGTAATCCCTGCGCTTGGGAGGTGGAGACAGGAGGATCACGCTGGTTCAAAGCCAGCCCCGCTGGCTTAAGAGACCCTGTTTCCAAAAATAAAAAATTATAAAATAGGTCTGGGAGTGTAGCTCGAAGGTAGAAGGGCTTCCAGGAACCCCAGTACCACAAAAAAATGATGTCCAAGATGAGTTGCCCTCCTGGAATGAATTCAGTGGTGTGCTGGGACATGTTTGGGAACCAACTTGCTGAAAACATTGAAAAGCTCTGACTCGTAGTATATACCACATTCCCTGGTATACATTCTACCAACATAGTTGATTTGAAGCTACCAATATCATGTCACTGATGTGTGCATGGTGGCTCTCATGAGACATAGGTGCTGCATACCAAATCTCCATCCCCTGGAAAATCTCTTTCCCTCATTCACAGGAAGGTCATCTGCAGCTTCCACAAGACGAGATGGGGTTTGGGGTGAAGGCAGCATTCACGACACAGGAGGGGTTTGGGGTGGAGAAAGCATTCATGAAAGAGAAGCAACCAACGTAGTTACTAAGGGCATGACTCCAGTCCACGTCAAGTGGAGGCTTAAGTTCAAATCTCAGCTCTGCCGTGTG
The DNA here is from genome assembly GCF_963383645.1 of Muscardinus avellanarius. Classification (NCBI taxonomy): domain Eukaryota; kingdom Metazoa; phylum Chordata; class Mammalia; order Rodentia; family Gliridae; genus Muscardinus; species Muscardinus avellanarius. The sequence continues at coordinate 93,049,120 of NC_137796.1, read as the reverse complement.
GTATTGCGTGATCTCGGGTGAGTTACTTACTTTGATGTTCCTGTCTTCTCCTCTTTAAGGCAGAAGGCCTCACTGAGAGAGCCCATGATTAAGTAGACTTCTATTGTGAAGTTCTTAGAAGAGTGCCAATCACACAGTATGTACTGTGCAAATGTTTGTTGAATAAATAAGAGCCATTGCGCAAATATTTACTGCGCACCTCGTTTAGGCCATGTGTATGGAGCAGGCCTCATGGGTATGACGGAGACAGAAGCACAGATTCTCCTCTTAGGAGTTCACAGGACAGTGCAGGAGGGATGGTGCATGCATGTGGATTGTCTGATACAAAGGAATGGAATGGTCAGCATTTATTGAGAATAAGTGTCAGATACTGTGATACATACCTCTTTAAATATATTATCTAATCTCACTTGGTATCCCCTAAAGGATAATCACCTATTCATCTTCATGAAACTTCATTATAAAACTTATATTTAAAAGTTATTAGTAAAACCAAACACTTAAAAAACATTAGGCTATTTATGGTTCTTTTATAGATAGACAAACATTCTTCTCCATTGTTCATTTTTCTGATGGAGCATGCACAATTTAAAATGAATTTTATGGACTTTATTATTTATTTATTTATTTATTTATTTATTTATTTATTTTTGGGTGGTACTGGGGGTGGAACCCAGAGGCTTTCTACCTCCAGGCTATACTCCCAGACCATATATATATATATATATATATATATATATATATATATATATATATATATATTTGAAACAGGGTCTCACTAAGTTGCTGAAAGCCTCACTAAGTAGCTGAGGCTGGCTTCGAACCTGTGCGATCCTCCTGTCTCAGCCTCCCAAGCGTGGGGATTACAAGCATGTGCCACCACGCCCAGCTGGACTTTATATTATGGAAACTTTATTTTATTTTATTTTTGTGGTACTGGGATGAAGCCCACTGGGCTACACTCCCAGACCTACTTTATATTTTATTTGGAAACAGGGTCTTACTAAGTTGCTGAGAGCCTCACTAAGTAGCTGAGGCTGGCGATCCTCCTGTCTCAGCCTCCCAAGTGCTGGGATTACAAGTGTGAGTCACCATGCCCGGCATATTATGGAAATTTTAAATGCACACTAAATAGAGACAGTGATCTAATGTACCCCTATGTGCCCATCATCCAACCGCACCAATTATCAATCGATAGTCAGTTTCAATTCATCCATATCCTTGCCCATTTCTTCTACCTGTGTTGTTAGAAAATTCAAGGCATCATATAATCCCATCTATGCAATCTCTACTTACAGATGAGAAACATGAGGCTCAGAAAGTTTAAAAGATTTGATCAAGGTCACACAGGTAATGAGTGGCAAATCTGGGTCCTGAACCCAGGCTGTTTTGATTACAAAGCCCATACTTTTCACTAGGATGCTAAAAATTGGGAGGGGGGGCACAAGTGTCCCAAATAAAGGAAGAAAATAGAAACACTGAATCTCAAATAGGAATGTAGAAGAGCAATAATGAAATACCAGAGTCAATTAACTTAAAGAGAGAAAAGATTTATTTAGCTTATGGTTCTGGAGATTCCAGCCCAAAGGTGGATGTTCACACTGCTTTGGGCCTCTGGTGAGAGCCAGGGATGGTAATGATGGGGATTGTATGGCAGAAAAAATTGCTTACATCATAAGCCAGTAAACACAAAGTAAGAGAGAAAGGACAGGCTGGGGCTCCACAGTCACCTTTGGAGACACATCCCCAATAACCTAAAGGTCTTTCGATAGGCCCCACCTCCTAGAGGTTCTGCCATTTCTTCATAGCACCGCCCCAGCACCAGGCCTTTGACACACGGGCCTTTAGGTGGCGTTCAATAGCAACAGGTTGTTGACAAGAAGGTAGAAATTTGTCTAGAGCAACAAGGAGCTTACCTTGAAGCACAGAGGAAATCAAGTGTAGGTTGGGCTATGGGTTTTAAGGACATTATTTAAGGGTGAATAGTAGGTTAGCTTGACCAGAATCATCTGGGAGGGTTTTTTTTAATAATGTTGATAGCTGGAATACCCTCTAGACCTCTTGAGTCTAGCTCTCTGTGTTTGAGGCCTCTGGTTCTGCCTTCTTTTTTATTGTTGTTGTTGTTCTTATTTTTTTTGTGGTACTAGAAATTAAACCTAGGAGCATTTTATTTCTGGGCTATATTCTCAGCCCTGTTTTATTTTTTATTTGGAAACAGTCTCACTAAGTTTCTGAGGCTGGTCTTGAACCTTCCATCCTCCTGTCTCAGCCTCCCAACTACTGAGATTACAGGCCTGCACTACAGTACCGGGCTGGATCTATTTTTAACAAGCTTCCCTTGAGTTTCTGATTGTATTATCCTTGTATTGTTGGAGAACAAAGTGGAGCCATTGGCTGGAACCAGCTGGATTGTAGGATAATCATTTGGAAATTAAACCTTTGGCTCCCACTGTGTTCAAACTTATTCTATAGTCTTGGGAAAAATCCCTGGGAAGCCCCATGACTTTTCTGGTCACTCTTCATCAGTTGGTTCTCCAGTCATCTCAAAGCCTCAGAAAATCTCATTTCAACAAATACATGTAAAACGTCAAATTCCATCTAAGGATCTTTGAAAGGGAAGTGAAAGCCTTGGGGCTGGTGGTTCACCACGGGAAAGGTGACTTGGGGACCCGGTTCCCCCTCTCCTGGCCCAGGCTACTCCACCTGCCTTACTCATTAAGCCACCCCCACATTTTCCAGAGCTGTGTCGGAGAGAGGAAAATTTCCATTTGAGGACTGCATTCTGGAGAATAAAAATGTTTAAATTTTACAGCTCACTAAGTTGATTTTTGTGTGTATATTTGTTCTTCTGTTTGGCTTTTGTGTTGGGTTTTTAATTTTAGTGACTATGTTTTTGTTTTTAGGCGGCTATTTCTTTACACTGGTAAGAGCTTGGTTCCTTTCAGTTATCGGCAGCCTCCTTTTGGTTTAAGGATGTGATGTCTCTTCAGATATCCCTTAGCACATTAGTCACACCTTATTTTCTCTTGCTTCTTGTGTTAACTTAGCTTCATTTGGTGTTTGCCCCTTTGTTATTTGTTATTTGATGTTGTTTGCCTCCATGATTTGATTGTCTACAATGATTGGTGTGGATTCTTTACCACAACTAAGAGACACAGTGCTCAGGTACTGAATGTGGATTTTGATTTCAAGGGATTTGATAGATTTAATGGGAGAATGTGCTGGGTGATTGAGGGTTTTTTTTTTGTGGTACTGGGGATTGAATTCAGGGGTATTCTACCTCCGATCCAAACTCCTAGCTCTTTGTATGTATGTATGTATGTATGTATGTTTTTTTTTTTTTTGAGGGTCTGGGGATGGAACCCAGGGGCATTTGACCTCCGAGCTACACCCCCGCCCTACTTTTTATTCTTATTTATTTATTTATTTATTTATTTATTTTTTGGTGGTATTGGGGGTGGAACCCAGAGGCTTTCTACCTCCGGGCTATACTCCCAGACCCATTTATATTTTATTTTGGAAACAGGGTCTCACTAAGTTGCTGAGAGCCTCACTCAGTAGCTGAGGCTGGCTTTGAACCTGCTCGATCCTCCTGTGTCAGCCTCCCAAGCGTGGGGATTACAAGCGTGCGCCACCACACCCGGCTTACTTTTTATTCTTCATTTTGAAACAGGGTCTCACTGAGTTGCACAGGGCCTCATAAGTAGCTGAGGTTGTCTGCGAACCACGATCCTCCGGTCTCAGCCTCTCGAATGCTGGGATTACAAGCGTGTGCCACCACGCCCGGCTCCTTTTTATTTTTTATTTTGAAACAAGGTCTCACTAAGTTGCTGAGGGTCTTGCTAAGTTGCTGAGGCTATCCTCCAACCTATGATCTTATATTCTCATTCCAAGGGCTAGGATTACAGGCATGCACCATTGCACCTGGCTTTGAGTTTTCTTTAAGGAATGCACAAAATCCTTACCTTCTAGGAATGGAACTCTAGTGGAAGAGACTTGGGGACATGGATCTGTTTTTCTCTCAAGTTCCAATTCTTCCTCATAGTATTCTTCCTCCTATGGCAGATATTCTATTAAAAGGATCTCTCTCTCTCTCTCTCTCTCTCTCTCTCTCTCTCTCTCTCTCTCTCGTGTGTGTGTGTGTGTGTGTGTGTGTATGTGTTACTGCGGATTCAACCCATAGGCATTCTACATCTGAGCCACACCTCCAGTCCTATTTTTATTTTTATTTTGAAACAGAGTTTCACTAGGTTGATGAGAGTCTTACTACTTGCTGGGGCTGACATTGAAACTGTGATCCTCCTGTCTCAGCCTCCCAAGTACTGGGATTACAGGTATGCACCATAATGCCCAGCAAAGAGGATTTTTTTTTTTTTTTATCTAGACAGCCTGTAATGGCAGAGCAATTTAGCATTAGGTAATATAAATTACTTGACTGCTTAGGTCTAAATGTTGGTGTTATCCCCACTTTCGTATGTTGGAACCCAATACCCAATGTAATAATATTAAGACGTAGGAGCTGGATTTGGTGGCACTTGCCTGTAATTCCAGTACCTGGGAGGTTGAGACAGGAGGATCATAGGTTCAAGGCCAACCTCAGCAACTTAGTGAGACCCTCTGCAACTTAGTGCGACCCTGTTTCAAAAATAATAATATAAAAGGGGGCTGTGGGGTATCATTCAGATGTAGAATGCCCCTAGATTCAACCCCCAGCACCCCTAGTAATAATAAATAATAATAATAATAATAATAATAATAATAATAATAATAGACGTGGAACCTTTGGGAAGTGATTCAGTTGTGAGGTTCCACCCTCATAAATGGGATTAGTGGCCTTATGAAAGGTGCAGCAGAGAGCTCCCTGGCTCTTCCCACCCTGTGGGGCTGCAGCAACCAAGCACCATCTGTGAAGCCGAGAGGGAGCCCCCAGTTGGCACTGAACCTGCAGAGTCTTGGTCTTGGACTTCCAGCCTTTAGAACTGTAAACAAACATTTGCTTCCATAATGGTAAGTGGGAATGCACTTCACATGCAAAATATATAAAATTTACATGCACAGCAAACACGATAGTCAACAATTTTGCTTCATGTTGAAATATTAAAACATTTCTCTTTACAGTAAGGAGAATGAGGACTACAATCATCATTGTTTTTACCTTTTCTTACTGCACAAGTAATGTATGTTATAATATCAAACCCACACATTACAGAAGAACACAATGAAAAGTAAAAACACCTCCCATGATTCCATAGTTCTAAATAATATAGATTCAATTGTTTGAAGCCTTTCTCCTTCAGTATTATTTTTCTAAGCAAACATGAAGATTTATTATGTGTTTTGAGTCAGGCACGCTGACTCATGACTGTAACCCCAGTACTTGGGAGTCTGAGAGAGGAGGACCGTGGGTTCAAGGCCAACCTCAGCAACTTACTGAGACCCTCAGCAATGTGATGAAAGCCTGTTTCAAAATAAATAAGTAAATAGGGTTGGGTGTGTAGCTCAGAGGTAGAATGCCTGTGGATTCAATCTCCTATACCAAAAACCAAACATTTATTATGTGGTTTGGATGGGTCATATAGTGGGATCAAAGGACTAGCTATCACATTTGGACAAGATTATAAAATTGCATAGCAATTTTAATTTCGGACATAAAATTGCAGATTTTCAGTGACCTATTGATGTATAACAAATTATCTCATAACTACCATTTTATTTGTTTATGTTTCTGTTAATTGGGATTTTTAAAAACTCTTTGTTTATAATGGGTTGGATTTAGAATGTCCCCCCTATCCCTGATGGAAACCAGGCAGCCATGGAGGTGAGGCTTGGTTGTCAAGGAGGGGTGCTTGGGTGTGGTCTTGGGGATTATATAAGGTCCTCATCCACTTGTTCTCTCTCTTCCTTCCAGCATCCTTGATGTGAGAGCTTAGCCCTTTCTCTTTCTATCTCTACTTCCCACCACCATTCCCTGAGCCCTACAGACCCAGCCTGAGAGGGACTGAACCCTGAAATCTCCAAAGCTGTGAGCCAATGTTTTGTGGTCAGTTGTTTTGGATTACGACAGTGAGAGAATGTCAACCAACATGTTATCTTTATAAGGTTTTTCCATGTGGCTTCCAGCAGGAGCACTAGGTGTCCTTACAAGGTGGACCAGGGCTCCCAACAGCATGAAATAGGAACTTCTAGGCTTTCTTAGGCTTAGGGACAGTGGTCTTTCATGTGTCCTATTGATTAAAAGCATTACAGACTCAGCCCAGAATTAAAGTAAGGGACTATACAAGGATGTGAATGTCAGGAGTGATGGTTTTTTTGAAACCACAATTTAACAGACTCACAATTTAACACTCAGTTGTATGATTTTAGCTACAGACATCTCAAGAGAACTGGAGAGTAATTAGGAAAAACACCAGTGTCCAGTTAAGTGACGGGTAACAACAGATTAAAAACAATTATCTACCTACAACAGTGTTACAAACTTCAATGGAATCAAAGATCTATTTACAAAGCCAATGTTTTTTATTTTATGAATATTTATTTAGCCACCACCACATAATATGTGTTACCCCAGGCTCTGACTATAGAAGTACACAGAAGAGACTCAGGTTTTACCCTCATGAAACTTGCAGTCTAGAAATGTTAGGCAGACACCAAATTAGATCCCCGTTACAGGAAAGAACTTAGTGCATTAGTGAGCTATTGGTGTGATGAAAGCTGTGTAATAAATAGTCAGAAGATATCCCTAAATCTTAGTATTTCAAAACAGGAAGCATCTATTATTGTGTGTAAAGATTTGCAGTTTGGGTGGGAGTGGTGCTGCTTTAGGCTATGGGGAGGGCTCAGGTTTATTTTGTCTTTCAGTCTGGACCAGCAGCTAATCTGAGCATGATCTTCTCCTGCCAGATGGCATAAGTGCAGGAGCTGAGCCAGCCTGTGGAAGCACCTCTAAAGATGCTTTGCATCATGTCTCTCTCTATTCCATTGGCCAGAGCAAACCACATTGCCAAGTCCAGTGTCCATGAAGCAAAGGTGTGCAGTTCCACTGCATGGCAGAAGTGAGGAATTTGAAACAATGATCTAATCAACCACTGTTGGTAATTTAAGGAACTGAATAAATCCAAGGGGCTTGGGTGTCATGAATGGGAAAGATGGTGACGGGGAAGGCTAAAGAGAGCGAGGCTTATCCTAGCCACTGTAAGGCCTCTATTCCTGTACGGCCTTTCCAAATGCTCTTTGCAGCAGGGATACCAGGTGTCTTACGAAGTGGACTAGGGTTTTCAATGGCAGGAAAGCAAGACCTCCTAGGGTCCCTTTGGCTTCTGCGAGGTGTCTCTTTCATGCATCCTGTTGATTAAAAGCAAGTCACAGACCCAGCCCAGAGTCAAGGCCAAGGGACTTCAGTCTGTACCAGCAATGAATCCAAGTATGTTCCTGGAACACACACACACACACACACACACACACACACACACACACACACTCCTCGAAAGAGATTGGATTTCACCTAAGTGCAATGCAAAGCCATTAGCAGCTTTTAAGCAGGGAAGTGGTGTGACTGATTTACATTTTTTTTTTGGTGGTACTGGGGTTCCTGGAAGCCCTTCTACCTCCGGGCTATAATCCCAGACCTATTTTATATTTTTTTATTTATTTGGAAACGGTGTCTCTTAAGCCAGTGAGGCTGACTACGAACCTGCGTGATCCTCCTGTCTCTGCCTCCCAAGCACGGGGATTACAAGCGTGCGCCACCACGCCCGGCTGATTTACCTTTTTAAAAAGATGCTGATGTTTAAAGAATAGTCTGGAAGAAGAAAAGAGAAGACAGAAAGTCACTAGAGCTATGCAGCAAGTTAAGATGGTTGTTTGGCTTGGGTAGGAGGACGATAGTACGTGGGAGGCGAAGTCAGTGGGCTGGAGGACCAGTTTAGAGATGGTTTTACTTGGTCATGAGCTGGATGTGGAGTTGTGGCAAGACTCAGGAAAGACTTGGAGCCCTGATGGTGGTGTCAGGGTGAATTCAGGTATCTTAGTGGCATCAGGAAGGGCCTGGCAAAGGAACAGATTTGAGGAGGGAGATCAAAAGTTTGGCTTTGGACATACTGAATTCTATATACTTGTGATCATAAAATATCTGGGGATAAACTTAACAAGCGGTGTGCACAATCTATATGAATAAAACCATAAACCTCTATTGAGGGCCATAAAAGGAGATTTGAATCAATGGAGTGTCAAACTTAGCACTTGGATCAGAAGACTCAAAATTGTAAAGTTGTCAATTCCCACTAAATCAATCTATAAATTCAATGCGATTTCAATCAAAATTTCAGTAGTATTTTTTTTTCCCTTGGAACTTGCAGCAATTATCAGGAACATTCTCTAAAATAAAAATAACAGGAAATAACCGGATCCACTATATATCACATTATGTTATAATGATGAAATTTATAACAGCAGAAGACAGAAACAGGAATAGGCTGATAGATCAATGGCATGGAATAAAATATGGAAATAGATCCAAGAATAGATGAGGATTTAGAATATTACAAAGAGTATACCCAAGTGGAAGAAGAGCTAGTCTGTCTATTCAGTGAGTAGTTTAAGGATAACTGGACAGCTATATGGAGAAAAAAAGAAATGAAGCTGCATCTGTACATCATTCATGGAACTTTACTTCTTTTTATCTGCTATATACTGTTCCAGTTTCACGATAGCATATTAGTAAGTTATATTCATATTGGCGTACTTTTAGGTTTTCCATTTTTGGGGGAGGTCATAAACAATGATTTAAAAAGAAAATGTTTATATAGCACCCTTGAATCAATGTGTGAATTCTTCTCTAGGATAGATTCCAAGGTGTGGATTTGCTGGGTCAAAATGCATGTATGTTTAAGTGGGTGCGATGGCACATGCCTGTAATCTCAGTACTTGGAAGGCTGAGACAAGAGGATTATAGGTTTAAGGCCAACCTCAGCAAACTGGTAAAGCTTTAGCAACTTAGTGAGACCCTGTTTCAAAATAAAAAATAAGCCAGACATGGTAGTGCATGCTTGTAATTCTAGTACTTGGAAGGCTGAGACAGAAGGATTGCAGGTGTGCGGCTAGCCTCAGCTACTTATTAAGGCCCTCTACAATTTAGTGAGACTTTTTCAAACAAAAAGAACAAAAAAATAGGGCTGGGGAGGTGTATCTCAGAGGTAAAATATCTCTGGGTTCAATCCCTAGTAACACACACACACACACACACACACACAGTATGTACTTTTAAATAAAGTACTACTAAACCAGGTGTGGTGGCACATGCCTATAATACCAGTACTTGTGAGGCTGAGATAGGAGGATTGCAAGTTTGAGGCCAGCCTCAGTCACTTAGTGAAACTCTCAACAACTTAGGAAGATCCTGTTTCAAAAAAAAAAAATGTCTAGGGGTGTGTGTAGGTCAGAGGTAGAATGCCCCAGGGTTTAATCTCTAGTAGCCCCTCCCCCCAAAAATGTACTGTTAAATTTTCCACTGAAGTTCCAAACTATACTTTGGCAAGCATAGGTGATATCAATCAATCAATCAAGTCAATATAAATAAAATAACAACTAAAAGCCATAAACATGATTAATGAAACTCAAGTTGGATATTTTGAAAGAATGGCAAAACACACAAACTTTCTTCAAGTGTAATCAAGGCAAAGAAGACGTACAAATGATTAGGAATGAGGAAGGAGATATAATAGAGATTCCGAAGAAATTTTTTAAGTTCAGAGACGACTTTGTTTCATAAGTTAGTTAAGGTCAGAAGGGAAGACAAAAACTGCCCTTGAAATTCCTTTGTAAGGTATACTTATGCTGGAGGCCAAATATAGTCTTGCAAAAATCAATGTTTCTTATTCAGTTTTGAATATCATCGTGTGTGTGTGTGTGTATGTGTGTGTGTGTGTGTGTGTGTGTGTGTGTGTGTGTGTGTGTTTTACTGGGAATTGAACATAGAGGCATTCTACCTCCAAGCTACATCTCAAACTCTTTTTATTTTCTTTTCTCTTTTTGCTTTTGAAACAGGGTCTTGCTAGATTGCAGAGTCTTGCTAAATTGCTGAGGTTGTCTTTGAACCCGCAATCCTTCTGTCTCAGCTTCCCAAGTACTGAGATTACAGGTGTGCGCCACCATGACTGCTTCATGGTTGATTTTTAAATTAGTATCTGACTTGTGCGAGCCAGACTTCTAAACTGTAGAGCCACCTGTGGGGTGGTGAGATGCTCATCTGAGGTTGTACGCACAGCAGGCTCACATCGCTGGTGTGTGGTCCAGCCTCTTTCATTGGAAAAACAGCAGGGCTTGCACTCAGGGTGTAGGATGTGAGCCTCCCTCTCTTCTTTTCTTTCCTTTAAAAATATAAAAGATTCCATGAAACATGTATAGTCGAACCCACATATAATAAATGTATGGATGATGCTATCCAACCATATAACTTTATACCAATCCATTTGAAAACCTGAGATTGAATGGACAAAAATGTCAAGGAAAATATAAATTACCAAAATTGGCCCAAGAAAACCAATCGAAAACACTCATAAAAATAAAAATGGCAGTTAAAGGTACATCTACCAATCTGCCCCTCCCTTTCTCTCATCCATAACACCAGCCTTCTGTAGCTATATTGTAGCTATAAGGGCAAGTTCCACCAGATCACAGGGAAAATCCCAGTCCACCCTCTATTTCAGAGAACAGAAAGAAACAGGGAACCACCAATCTGATTTTATAAGGCTGGCTTATTCCTGATATCAAGACAAGAAAATAAAGTTACAGGTTAATTTAATTTTTAAACACACAGTTAACAAAAAGCCCTTTAAGAATATAAGGTAATTAAATCTGGTAGTACATTAAAAGAAAAATACATCTTGATCAAGCAGGAACTATCTGAGGAACTCAAGTTTGAGAATCAACGAAACTATGAATATACCTCTGTATTTACAGATTAAAGAGGGAAATCATTCAATGGGTATCTGAAGACACTTGCTAGAATGCAATATCCTTTCATGAGTAAAAGCACTGGAGCTGGATATGGTGGTGGCACATGCCTATAATCCCAGTACTTGGGAGGCTGAAACAGAAGGATCTCAATTTCAAAGCCAGCATGAGAAATTTAAACCCTATTTCTAAATAAAAGTAAAATAGTGCTGGGGATATAACTTGGAGGTAAAATACCCTTGGGTTGAATCACACACACATACACACAGACACACACACACACACACACACACACACACACACACACAACTAGAAACAGATATAAAGGTATCTACCCTAAAATATACAACAAATGTTATACTTACTAGTAAATTTTTTAGAAACATTAAGCAAGAAATACCACTTGGGTATCTGATTTGACCACTAATAATTGTAGTTTTAGTGAGGGTTCAGCCAGTGTAATAGGATGAAATATGAGAAAGAAAAATATTGGACAGGAATATAGAATTTTCAGAATGGTGTTAACTGAAACTTGCTAATATTCCTCTTTCTGCCCCCCCTCCCCTGGGTTCTAGGCAGTAGGCATCTCTTCCACTGGCCTTGATCAATCAGCATGTCAGAGACTCTGGGTGCTGCCTGCTGGCTGATGGGGTCTGCTGTGAGCTTCCTGTTGGAGCCTCGAATGGGCTGTCCTGGTGCCTGTGTGTGCAGAGGTGGATGCATGGAGTCTGTGTGTGCATGGAGCCTGGGTCCACTGGGGTGGGTCTGGAGCTAGAGTCTATGTGGGTGAATCTGAGACCTGAGCCCAGAAGAAGGATGGGGCTCAGGCTCTGGTTCTAGGGGAGTTTGTCTGCTTCCACTGGGGCAGGCCTGGACTCTGGAATGCTTCCTAATATATACTCAATTCCCTTGTGAATTTAACAACAATTCACAATTGTTGGAGTGCTTCTGAAAAAAAATATACCTGCTCTCGATTTATTTTTCTTTTAGGTCTTGTTGAATTTGAATTTGATTGACAAATATTTTATTCAGGAATTTTGCATGTATTCTTTAAACTTGAACATGGTCTCACTAGTTTTTATTTTGTTTTGTTTTAGTCTTTTTTTTATATCAAAAAGTATTTGGGGTCCCTGATTCCAACCCTTGTGCCCAGGATATACCTGAAAGTAAAGATCTTTAAAGTGTGTTCTTGTGAGTTTAGTAGGAGAGAGCTTTCCATGTGGGCTTTGGGGATGGAGAAGTGAGTTAACACACCCAAGGAGGGAAGGAAGCCTCTATCGATCTATCTATTCTATCGCCCTATCTCTCTCTCTCTCTCTCTCTCTCTCTCTCTCTCTCTCTCTCTATATATATATATATATATATATATATATATATATATGTGTGTGTGTGTGTGTGTGTGTGTGTGTGTGTGTGTATTCTATCTATCTATCTATCTATCTATCTATCTATCTATCTATCTATCTACTTTCCATTGCTGTTTTGAAAGAAGGGAGTTATAAACCCAATAGCCACAAGGAAGTTAACTCTGGCAACTTCAGGGAGCTTGGAAGCAGATCTATCCATAGTTGAGCCTCTAATAAGAACCAAACCCTAGCAGACATCTTTACTGCAGCCTTATGAGAGCCTAGGCAGAGGACCCAGGCAAGCTATGCCAAGGTTCTTGACCCACAGATACTGTGAAAAAAGAATTGTTTCTTATCTTAACCCATTAATTCCCAAGTTTCCTGTTTTGTGACTATTTCAGTGAAATTGATATATGTGCATTAAAATAGACTTGAAATCATGATCCAGAGCTTATATATTTATTTATTTTTATTTATTGGTGGTACTGGGGTTCCTGGAAGCCCTTCTACCTCCGGCTACACTCCCATGGGCTACACTCCCAGACCTATTTTTATACTTTTTTTTTTATGTGGAAACAGGGTCTCGTAAGCCAGTACGGCTGGCTTCGAACCTGCGCGATCCTCCTGTCTCTGCCTCCCAAACACGGGGATTACAAGCGTGCGCCACCACGCCTGGCATATATATATATATATATATATATATATATATATATATTTTTTTTTTTCCCAACACCCTAGTCATTCACTTGTCTCAAAAGAAGTCTAAAAATGATAATTATTTCAAATTAATCATAAATGTTACATTTGTTGCTTAAGCTTTAAGAGGTACTCCACATCTGGGACAAAGGAACAAATGGGTTAAGCTGCTAACTTTGTAGTATTTGTTACAGAAAAGTAGATAACTAAAAGAGGATGTTTGTCTTCTGGATGTAGAGGCTTCCTTCCCTTCTTGGATGTGTTAACCCATTTCTCCATCCTCAAAGCCCACATGGAAAGCATAAGAGATGCCAAGCTCACTAAATACATAACTGAACTCCGGAGAAAGTAGCAGTAAAGAAGGAAGGGAGAGAAGGAGCGAGGGTGGGAGGAAGGAAGGAAGGAACTGTTAGCAATATTATTAATATTTCTGAAAGAGTTTAGAGGCTAGTACAAATAGAAAAAGCAGGTAAGAATTATAGGAAATCAGAGGACCTAGGAGGTTAAAAGTGTGATCACAAAACAACTCATTCAATAAGTGGGATGAAGTGCTCAAGACTGAATTAAAAAAAAAATGGAGATGAGAAATCTCCCAGAAGGCAGAGAGAAAGAATGAAGAATTATGAAAAAAAAATGAAACAGATTAAAATCAAGGAGGGTAGATTGTTATGTTTCAAAAGCAATCTAATAGCGGTTTCAGGAGGACTTAATAAAGGAGAAAGAACAATAACAAAAAACAATGGAAGAAAATTTCCTAATGCTTAGGACAGATTACACAGAAGACTGAGCAGTGTGAATTAATAAAAGTTCCACTTTAGTATATTAGGTAAAACTCTAGAACTTCAAAAAATAAAAACAAAATTCTTAACTTTTCCAGAGAGAAGAAACAGAGTCCCCAAAAAGTGGGAAAAAAAATCAATAGCAACACTGGAAAGTAGGAGATATAGAGTTAGAAACTCTAAGAGAAAATGATTTTGCACCTGAAATTCTGTTTAGTCAAACTACCAATCACGTTTAGAAAAATTAAAGACATTTTCATATACATTTAAGAATTTAAATTTTTTATACTTTTATCTCAGAGCCTGTCTCTGAGAGTATTACTTAAGGATGTACTCCAGCAAAATGAAAATGATCGGTCAAAGAAAAAGAAAAATCTAGGACACTAAAACAAAACAATACGAAACCAGTGATGACACAACAAACCAGTCAATCATGGTTGACTGATCCCAGCTATTTTTCATGCAGGATGTGGGAATGGGGAGCTGGTGAAAGATGTGGAAATATGCTCAGGGTTCTATAGGGTTTAGAAAGATCTAGATATTGATCCACTACCACCATGGAGAGAATAGAATATAAATTTGTGTCAACTTAAAGATAATCATTAGAAGAAATTTACATACACATGCATGTGTATCTATATCTACATATGCATACAAAACAACCAGAGAAATGGAACAGAGAAGCTCCATCTGTCCCACAGAAATCAGAGAGAGGACAAGCAAACATCAAAAAGGCAAAACAATAGAAAACATGAAATACAGTAGCAAGAAATTAGCTCACGTATTCAGACTCAAGGTGAATGAGTTAAACCTGCCCTAAAATGGCAGAAACTATAGCTACCATCTAGCGAGTGTTAACTATGACTTAAACATGGTGCTAAGCACTTTCAATAGTTTATCTAAAGCCAACAATAAACTCTGTAAGGCAGGTTTTACTCTCATGTTAAAGAGGAGAAATTGAAGTTTACGAGAGATTAAGCCAAATGGGCTCAGTGACCTTTGCCTGTAATCCCAGTCGGTACTTGGGAGGCTGAGACAGGAGGATTGCAGGTTTGATACAGCCTCAGTGACTTAGTGAGGCTCTCAGCAATTTAGTGAGACCTTATTTCAAAATAAAAGATAAAACTGAGCTGAGGATGTAGCTCAGAGGTAGAATGCCTCTGGGCTCAATCCCCAGTGACACACACACACACACACACACACACACACACACACACACACACGGGGGAGGGGGGAGGAACAGAGAAAGTTTGGGATTAAGGCATTTGTTTAAGGCGTAGATGCCAGGTCTAATCTCAACCCTTTTGATGCTCAGGGCCGTGTTCTTAATGATTCTATTATATGATTACTTAGCTTGGTTAGAAAATAATATTTACATGTTATTTGTAAGACCTAAATGAAGGCAAAACAATATATAAATTCTGCAAACAAAAGAATGGAAAAAGATATACTAGGGAAATGATCAAAATGAAAAAAGGCAGGGGCAGTAATATCAATATCTGTGTCATCTGATGTGAGTAAGGCAGGCTTGAGAGCAGTGTGTGTAGATAATTCTGTTTCCATTAGAATTTTAAGCGTGTAAGTGTGCATGCATGTTCTGTGCAATTAGTGGTATGCAAACAAGGTAGGTAATAAAGACCATTCAAGCCAATCTATAGTGTGTTTTACTTGTGTGATTAAAAAAGATCGAAAAATCCTAAGGAATGGATGCTACCCCTGATCTGCAGGACTTTTATCAGTTTAGCTGGGGGAAAAGGCAGGTGCTCACTGGTCAGTAATGACACCCAGAGAGACACTGGGGACAGAGCCTGTGTGCCATGTCCGAAAAGTGGCAGTAAAGTGGGGGGTGCTTTCCAATAGGGGAGTCAGCCAGCACTGTCTCTCATCACACTTTGACAATTTTCCTTTTCCACGAGGGGGCTGAGGGTGGAGAATCAAGAGGCAGCGTCTAAGAATGACAGTGCTAGCCACATGCCTCCTGTTCAAAGCACTGAAATGTTTTCAACTAGAAAGAAGGAAAAGGAAAGGAAAGGAAAACACTCTCAACTTTTCTTATTTCATTCAAACTGGGCTGTCCGTCCCTTTGCAGTTTCCGTGACAACGGCAGCCCTCCTCCTCTTCCTCCTGCATCTGGATCTATTTCCAAACGGAGAACAATGAATGTAAAAGATCAGAAAATGAGAACAGAAAGTAGGCATTAAAGGCATTAGAATTATTTACCCCGGAGAAGAGAATGCTAAGAGGTGGCAATTATATTGTTCTGGGCTATTAAAGGTTACTACTACATAAGTAGTTCTCTGCTTGGGCTCAAGATAAAATCAGATTTATTTTAACTGGAGGGAAATAGCTTTGGGGAGAAAAAGTCCCATTAGAAAGTTCTGCAGGACTGCCGGAGTAGAGAGATGAGGAGGTGCGGGAATTAGGCATCCGTCACGGGTTGTCATTTTTCCCCCTCAAAAGTCCATGATCATCTCAACAAACAATAAACAATAACACACTTTCTCTATGCCAAGGACCAGGCTGAGCTGTATTTATAACTTTATGCTATACTTATGACGTCTGTCTTGGCCATAATCCCGTAAGGAAGGTCCCACTCTCATCCCCATATTACAGAGGAGCTTAGCAACTTGCCCAAGGCCACAGAGTTGAAATAGTAGAGCTGGGATTTGCGCCCTGGTTGCATGTATTTTTAAATAGAAATGGCTTCTTGAAATAATTATTCTATTGAAAGGCTTCTGGAGGTACTGTGGCCTTGGAAGGGATCCTATATCAATCAAGCCTTAGCTAACACGAGTCTCAATCCTATCTGCTAATTCAGGGTTTTTTTTTCCCCTCTCGGGACCCCCTCCCCTTTTGGGGAGCTGTTCTCTCTCTCGCAGGTCGTGTTGGCCCTGAGAGAAGGCAGAGTGCAACTGAGGGCACGTGGCTCAGGCTACTCTTGGGTAGTGACCTGAAGGCCTCTGCTGGACATCAAGGCTGACCAGGGCCCCTAGGGGTGACCTGCACCTCTTTTCTGGCAGATCGCATGGACCCTGGGAGAAAGTAGTTTGCAACTGACGGCACTTGGCTTGGGCGACACTCAGGTAGTGACCTAAAGGCAACTACTGGACTCCAGAGTTCCAACACCCCCTTTGGGGTGTTCGGCCACTTTTCCCTATTCCCTTCTGGCAGATTGCGTGGACTCTGGAAGAAAGCAGCCTGCAACTGAAGGCAGTTTGGCTTGGGCTACTCTCAAGTATTGTCCTGAAGGCAGCTGATGGACCCCAAGAGTTCCAACTGCCCCTTTGGGGTGTCCAGCCTTCTTTCCTCATTCCCTGCTACTTCCAATAAACCTTTTACTCCCCTTCCTGAGGTCTGCGGGTGTCATTCTTTGCTCACCATAGACAAGAACCCTATTTGCTAATTCATGGAGAAATGATTTAACAACTTCCTTCTTTCCTACTTCTTTCCTTCCTTCCCTCACTTCCTCTATCCTTCCTTCCTTCCCTCCTTCCTCCCTCTTTTTTCTCTCCCTTCCTTTCTTCTTTCTTCAGATTAAACCCAGGGGCATTCTACTTCTGAGCTATGTTCTCAGCACTTTTATTTTTTTGGGTACTGGGGATTGCAGCGCAGGGGCATTTTATTTCTGAGCTACATCCCTAGCCCCATTTTATTTTGAAACAGGGTCTTGCTAAATTGCTGAGGGGCTTGCTAAGTTGGTGACACTGTCCTTGAACCTGTGTTTGGGCTGAGTCAGACTCACCACGTGGGGGCGCTACTGTCACCTACTGGATCAGAAGCACAGAGGCCGCGCATCCTACGTTGCACACGACCATCCACCCTCAGTGTCTGTGGGCCAACGCTGAGAAACCCTGTTTGGCATAGTTAAGACTAGCATTGATGGGCCAAGGAAAGGTTTTCATTCTAAGTGAGAGAATCCATCAGATGAACGGAAGCGGCCAAGTTCCTCAATAGGGTTTGCATTTCAGAAGACAACTGGCGGCTGATTAGAAGATGGGTCAGAGGAGGTCAAGAGCAGAAGCCGAGGGAACACTAGCTTCGTTTCCTTCTTTTGATGCTCGTAGTAGGAGGGTGCATGGTCCAGATGAATGGAGAGGGCGGCTGGGTTCACGAGAAGAGCCGTGGGGATGCGGGCGGATGGCAGGCTGAGGGAGGCAGGGCGACCGGTCTCTCCAAAGGGACGGAGGCATCGGCCTGGTTGAAAGCAGACTCAGAGATGACCTGCAGGCCTTGGCTGGAGCGACTGGAGCCTCCTGCAGAGAAGTGAGCTGGTGGACAATGGGCAGAAACTAAGAGTTCTCTCTTGGATACTTACCCTTGACAAAAAGGTCAGGTGTCCAAGAGGTTACAAAAGTGACCGCCCCATGTGGGGGGCCTCAGTAGCCTTCTTTGGGAAGCAAGCAGTGGCCCCAGGAGTCCACGATCCTAGAGCCATAAACCCTGGGGATGAGGTATTTATCTGACTTGGTGGTTTGGGATAGCATCACATAGTTCTGAGACACTTCGGCATTTCACTGGCCCTCCCCTCCAGGTGTGCCTCCACTAGGAAGAAGAAGAAGAAAAAGAAAAAAAAAAGGCAAGAAATGAGGAAACTGGATTCAAGTTTGCAGAATTGGAATTACGGTGTATAAGAATGACATTCCCAAGGAGGCAGAGTGAGTCCATTGGTGAGGCCTGGGAGCCTCCCAAAAGCTAGGTCTGGGATCTCCCCAGCCGCTGGGGGAGACTGATAGGAATATAATTGTACCATGTGTTGAAAGAAGCTATCTGAGCCTCAAGGAGAAGACAGAAGCTGAGAAGATTAGAGTTCGTGATTCTCACCGGTTCCTTTCCCACTGGCCCAAAGGCTGTTCTCTGCATCTTTGCCCAAACTCACTGTGGTCTTGCATTCCAAGTTTAGAAAGACCTGACGCAGGTAAGAGATCTTCTAAATTTGTGGGCTGTTTTCTTGGTATTTGTCCAGGATCTGAAAAATGGCTCAGTCTTTGAGCCAAGTGAGCTGATACTTTTTATTTTTATTTTTCCCCAAAATGGGATGGTATGAGAGGGAAAGTGAGAGAGACCGAGAGTGAAATTCTTCTTGTTTTTATTCTTTTGAGGGCAGGAGAGGGCAGCAGCGATAGGTGGGATGGCACCTCATCTTCCACTCATGTGAGTGACTGAGGAGGGGGGCCCTGGGGAAACAATCCGGCCATATGCGCCTGGTAATAGAAGGGAGAATGTCAATTCTCCTGGAGGACCGTTGCTTACTGGAGAAGCAGATAGCAATTGTTGCTTGTAACCACTTACCAAAGGGTAAGTAAGATGAGGCTTGTTTTGACCAAGTGTCCCGAGGCTGTAAACAGACCACAGAGGATTTTGTCACCAGGACGTGCCACACTTGTGTCATTGAGCCATAGAGTGAAGCTGAAAAAGAATCGCAGCGGTTAGTATATGAGAGAGATAGAGATAAATAGATGATAGATAGATAGATAGAAAGATATTAATATGGACAAAAATTTTTTCAGGGCTGGTCACACACCAAGCTCAGTGATATAGATACAATGATGAAATGAAGGTGTCCAGGGCAACCGTTTTAGATTTCTGGTTCATACAGTTTCTGTCATAACTACCCAGCCTTGGAGGCAGCTATGGACATACACTATAATAAGTATGCCTGTGTTTCTGATAAAACTTTTTTTTTTTTTTTATAAAATCAGATGATGAAGCCTGGCATGGTAGCTCACACCTGTAATCTCAGTATTTGGGAGATTGAGACAGGAGGATCGAAGGTTGGAGGTTAGCTTCAGCAACCTAGTGAGGCCCTCAGCAACTTAGCAAGACTCTGTTTCAAAATAAAAAAAAAAATAAAAAGGGCTTTGGGTAGAGCTTGTATGTAGAACTCCTGTGTTCAATCCCCTGTACAAAAAAAAAAAAAAAAAGTTAGGTGATGAGATGCTTTTGGTCGTAAGCTACAGTTTTCAATCCCTAGCTATAGCATGGTGGGAGTTTTATAGTAATGGTGATGTCAGCTCCATCTCCAGAAATTTCAGGTATGGCCTGGGTGGGGCCTGGGCATCAGTGCAAATTCCTCAGGTAATTTAAGATGCAGCTAGGAATTAGATTAAATGAGATTAGATTTGGGGTGTTTGCTTGGTTACACAAAAAAATTGTGTGTGTGTGTGTGTGTGTGTGTGTGTGTGTGTGTGTTTGTGTTTATTAAGAATACTTACGCCTGGTATTACCCTTAGAAGTACTGACTTAGTACTTAACATAATAGTACTTGGTGCTTCTCAGGTACTTCTGACCTGGGCATCATCTAGGGTTCTGAATTGTTTAAAATTCCTCAAGATGCTACTGTAAAGTCAGAGCTGAGGGCTCTGAAGGGCGAGATAAAAAAGCAGTTCTAATGCCACCTAGTAGTTGTGGAACAAGAGTAATTTCAACAAGTAAATTATGTATTAGTAGCCGGGCGTGGTGGCGCACACTTGTAATCCCAGGATTTGGGAGGCTGTGACCGGAGGATCGTGGTTCACGACCAGCCTCGGCTGCTTAGTGAGGCCCTCTGCAACTCAATTTGACCCTGTTTCAAAATAATAAAGAATAAAAAATAGGGCTGGGGGTATAGCTCAGAGGTAGAATGTCCCTGGGTACCATCCCCAGTACCAAAAGAAAAAATTATGTATTTGTTCATGGAACAATTGTGTGCAGTTCTTGCTGTGTGCTAGGCAAGAGTTGTGTTTGCAGGCATGACTCAGAACTTCTCTAAGGTAGGAGATGTTAATCTCCCCATTCTGCAGTTGAGCATAGGGGGGAACGGGGAACTTGACAGGGAACCAAAGAGCTGAAGTGTGTCAGGAAAGTCTTCCAGGGAAAGGCAAGTGGAAACTTGAGGCTCTGTGCAAGCCTGCCAGGTGGGTGCAGGCAGAGGAGGGAGAGTGAGCGGGATGGCGGAGGGGCAGCCTGGGCCCGGCCCTGGAAGAGTGGTGGTGTGACACCTTGTATAGGCAGTGAGGGTCCAGGGCGGCGGGCGAGACGTGCTGTGCTCTTGGGGACCTCAACATGAGTGCCCCTCCCCTTCCCCTGTGGAGAGTTAGACAGAGTCACTTAAGCAGTGAATGAAAGGGGATGGAAGGGGAGTTGAAAGTGAAGAAAATTCCCAATGGAACCTTCCTGAAGAAGGAAAGAAACAGGTGACAATAACAAGAAGACAAGACGAGAAGGAAGGGCAGAACTAGTTTCAATGGAAGGGACCTGAGCAGGTTTAAACAGTGAGCAGCAGGAGTCAGAGCTAAGGGGAGGTGGAGGCACAGGGGCGGGAGGGCGAGTGTTGGAGCTGTGTCTTGAGAGGAAGACACGGGGGCTGGGATGTGGGAGGAGCTGTTAGGAGCCAGCACCTTCTTCTAGAACATGATTCTGGGGGTGCATATGTTTTGTAGGTAAGTGGGAAGATAGGCAGAGGGAATTCTAGCCAGTGTTTTTTTATTTCAGCGGTGGCAATTTTAGTTGCAAGGAACAGACACCTACTTAAACTTGCATAAGAGGATTTATCAATTAGGACAGCAGGGAGAAATTTCAAATATAGGTGTTTAATTCCACAAGGATCTTATATTTCTTAAATAGTGTGACTATAAAGGTAGGAAGTTCAGGGTCGGCATTAGCTGCTTAAGAAAATGACCACGAATCTCAGCTCTTTCTAGCTGCCTGGTTGACCATACTCAGGGCGCAATTGCTTCATGGCCACACAGTGCCTGTTGTACTTCAAACATCATGTCTAACTCCAGGCAGAGAGACGAAAGGGCAAAACGGACATGTCTATTAAGTCCCTCCTGCTTGTTTGCCTTCTCTTTCTTCTCTGCCTTCTCCTTCTACTCTTCTTCCTCCTTTCCCTTCTCCTCTTCCTTCTTTTCCTCCTTTCTCCTCCTCTTCTCCTTCTCCCCTTCCTCCTCCTCCTCCTCCTTCTTCATAAGCCAGAAACTTTTTTCCCTAGGAACCCTAGCCAATCTTAAATCTTCTTGGTCAGGCTAGGTCACATGACCATCCCATCTGCAAGGAGCTTTGGGAAGGCATGCATATATAGTTGGGTGTGTTCTTTGAACAAAACCAGGGTTGTGTTATTCAGGACAAAAGGAGAAGGGAATTGGATGGGCAAGTAACAAGGTCTACCACAGAAGAATTCACAAGAAATCTCAGGCATCCAAGGAGCCCAAGTAGAGCCAGGCATGACAGAGTTTGGAGCTGGGAGCTCAGAGCCCTGTTCTCTTGAGTGGCAGGTATCGCTGTCTTTCTCCTCAGGAGTTGGCTGTGTTTTCGTTTGTGTCCTGTTTCCAGGTTGTAATTCTTGATAATGACTTAGACTTACCCACAGCTCCTAATGGCCCAATTCACCTTACTTCAGCTGCTTTGATTTCTCAACTCTCAATTCAGGAAAATACCAGAGGAGCTGAGCCTAAGGGTTTGAGCCAGGCTTACGAATTGAATTGTTCCTCACTGTCTAGCTAATGGGCGATGTGAGCTTGGCTGGCCAACAGGTGGGATGGTGTGATTTGAATCTTGACATATATCATACACCTGCAAAGGAGAGTTACCAAGGAGTTCTAGAAAGAGGAGGTAAGAGAATTTTACTTTCTTTGGGAAGTAGGAAGTGAAGTCTTAACCTAAGGCTGAGCTGAGAAGAGGCGGACAAGAAAGTGTAGGAGACTGAAATCTCAAACAAGTACAGAAAAAGCAAACCTGGAAGGTTTTCAGAGCAGCATTCAGGGCCCAGATGAATTTTCAGACCAACAATTTGCAATGAGTCCATTTTTTGTGATTTTGCGAGTTCTCCTAGCAGAGCTCACAGCCTAGTAACAATGCAGGAGGCACAAATGTTGGATTGATCCAAGGCTGGAATTTTTCTAGGAGGGTGAAAAGGTCAGATTATGACACAGAGGATTAAAATATTATATGAAATAATAAAATAGCTGAGATGCTTGTCGGCTATTACCAAGAAGAAATCTTAGAACTTGAGATTTCAGGGGATCAGGGTTTCTTGTTGGTTGGATGACTGTGGGGTCCTGGATGTAGTCACAAAAGAGGATGCTTAAAGAGAAGTGGAGGCGAAGGCCATGTATGGTATTGAGGAGGCAAAATATTTAAGAGGTGTAGGGAGTGGAAAGGTGGCTGAAATGGAGACTAAAGTCACTTGGGAGAGTGGCAGTGCTGGACAAAGAGAGGAAAATGGTAGACCAGAATATGGACTATTAGTAAATGAAGAGGGTGGCTGGGAGTGAGTGAGTAACCATGATGTTAAACTCTAGAAAGTTTAATTTGGCATAATTTTTTATTCCTTTTTCTTCCTCATAATCCATGTGTCTTTGTCTTCTGGTCCTATAATAATACCAAAGGCTGGTTGCTATGGTTTGGGTCTGTGATGTTCCCCCACATTCTCCTGTGTTGACAGCATGTCCCCAGTACAGCAAGGCTCAAAGGTGGGGCATGGATGGAGGAGGCAGGTCATTGGTCACCAGGCCTTGGGGACTCTCTATGTGACCCTGGGGCCCCTCTTCTCACAATGCTTCTGGCTGCCATGACTGAGAGTGGCTTTGCTTATCACCCACCCTGCCACCTTGCCTTCTGCCTTGAAGCCAGCCAATCACGGACTGAACCTCCCAAACTTATGAGCCCACACAAACCTTTCCTTCACTGAGTTGTGCTTTTCAGGTACTTTGGTCACAGTGATAGCAAAGCTGACTATAACACTGGGTAACTTATGATTGACAGGCTCGCCGTTGTTGAGGCTGGAAAGCCTAAGAGCATGGAACCGGCCTCTGGCTGGGGCTTCTATGCTGGGTTTTAACATGGCAGAAGGGTTAGTGAGCATAAGCAAGAGGCAGAGAGATGGAATTGGGCCCTGAAAGGCTCTGAATGATTTCATGATTTTTGTCTAACTTCCCTAGCTTTATCTTTCATCCTTTTAATCAGGAAGCCATACTTGGGAGATAACTAACCTATTTTGGAGATAACTAAACCACTTGCTTTAAGAGCCAGATATATGGCTCCTCATTTTTCTTTTTCCTCTATTTTATAAGACTGGCATGGGCCCAGATAAAAGCAGATCTATCGGGCACGAAGGCAATGAGGAGACAAGGCCCTCACGGACATATAATATGAGTGGGAAATAGATTGCTATTGTAAGCCCTCGATATTTATCACTGCAGCAAAACTTAATATGTTATCTGTAAGGCTCTGAATGATTTAATGATGTGGTCTGACTTGCCCAGCTTTATCTATCAAGCATCTCCCCCATTACCTAACTCTTATTTTTCTTCCAGAACTCAGCTTAAATGTCACTCCTCCAGAAAAGTCTTTTCCAAGTTCCTTTCCCCCCACCCCACCCCAACATAGGTATGTCTCATAACACCTGTCTACTTCCTTTGTACCGCGCAAACACAATCGGCAATGTCCTTGGGACTGTGGTTATCTGCTCACCCCAGCAGAATGTGAGTTATAAAAGGGCCAGCACGATGCCAGTGTAGCTCTCCACTGAGTCCCAGGGCCTCGTGCACAAATAGGCACTCAATATGCTTTGATCAGGTGGGTAAATCTGAATCCGGTCACAGGTGAGCCCAGAAGCCAGAGGCAATCTGAGATGCATCAAATAGAAGAGATGGGTGGAAAATAAGAAATGGATTGAATGCAAACAGAAACAGGTTATGGAGAGAAGGGGGTGTTGCATGGAGAAAGGACCAGAGGTAAGAGCTGATGCAGGAGGAACCTCTTACAAGATGCCTGATTCCAGTTCTGCAGGAAGAGAGATAGCTGTTCAGGGTGAAAAGAACTCATGCACCAAGATAACCATCCTACCCTCTCTCTCCATCTCTCCTTCTTTCTCATTTTATCAAATTGTTGAGCGTCTTCTAGCTATTGGGATTTTCTAGAAATAAAGTAGTGAGTTAATTTCTAGTTTTCATGAACCCACCAGGTGGGAAAAACAGACGTGAACCAAATAATGATGAGGGATAGATGAATCTTTCAAAAGTTGAATTCAGCCAGGTGTGGTGGCACATGCCTGTAATCCCAGCAGTTGAGAGGCTAATACAGGAGGATTGTAGGTTTGAGGCTAGCTTCAGATATTTAACAAGACCCTTAGCAACTTAGTGAGACCTTGTTTAAAAATGAAAAATGAAAAAGGGCTGGGGGTATAGCTTGGAGGTAGAATGACCCTAGACTCCATAACCAGGGGGATGGAGAGAGATAGAGATAGAGATAAAAAGGGAGGGAGGGAGGGAGAGAGAGAGAGAGAGAGAGAGAGAGAGAGAGAGAGAGAGAGAGAGAGAGAGAGAGAGAGAGAGAGAGAGATTGGGATTCAAAGGCTATGGGAAATCCCCCAAAGAAGCCAACCCATGTTCACCTTTCCTATCTCTGTGCTCTCTACTCTTTCTTTTTGCAATGTCTTTCTCCTTGGTCTTTGTCTGGACCAACTGTACCCATTTGTCAAGGTCTCAGCCTAGTGGGTACCTCAAAAGACCAAAGTCCTGTGGCCACTGGGAAATCCTCTATGACCCTCCGGTGGCCATGAGAGGCTCTGGTCTAGGATCACTCCATTGTATTTCTGCCTGGGTTCTCTTCACCTCTGTGTGAAGAGCCCCAGGTGTATGCAGTGGGATGCTGTTGGGATATTCTGGGATGGAGACCGTTGAAGGGATGTGGGTGGGGCACTAACAGCATCTGCTCCGTACCCTCATTTCTCATATTAAATCTCATAGCCAACCCCCATCGGCCACTGTATCTTGACAGAACTATCTGCCTTTAGTATGTTCTATTTTATCTCCTTGTGTATTCATGTTTTTTTATTTTTTCTCTTACTTTCCTAGGAGCTCCTGGGGGCAGGAACTAGGTCTGATTCATCTTTTTATCTTTCCATGGCTTATAGCAGAGGGCCTGTCACAGAGAATCTATTTACTCAATAAATGTTTACGAAATTGAATTGTGGGGGATACCATAGCTCCCCAGGGCGCTATTCAATCAGGTCCATCCTTTTCCTTTAACACCATCAAAGGATATTGTCAAGACATTTTCATTGATTCAGAGAATCCGTTCCCAGAATTTCATCTATTAAAATTAAAATTTTTGATCAAAGCAATAGACATGCACAGTAACCTGTCACACAATACAGAGGCGCTTATTGACAAAAAGCAGTAGCCTTTCACGCCACCTGCAGTCTCCTCTCTGGAGGTAGCTTCTTTTGCACTATTTCTGTTTTTAGCGGTTTTGCTTGTTGCTACCAGAACTCTAAAAAATACAATTACATCTCTTTTTTTTTTTTTGGTTTATCAACTGCTGGTGATTTTTATTTCTTACTTACTATGAAAGATGAGGATTTAGTTAGGACACACTAACCCTTTCTCTTTTGTCCTCCTCCTCCCAGTAGTTGGCACATTTTTTTTGGTTCTCCTAAAATGACCTTGGTAACTCCAGGCCATGTACACTGTTCTATTCTTCTGTTTCTTATCTTATCAGCGTTGCTTTCTGATCTTCTCTGCAAGACCAGGGCACAAGTGATCTCTTTCCTTTCCCCTTGTTCCTCAAGCCTGCTTCTCCATTTTCCTCACCATGACCCTTCTGCTTTCTTGTGGCCAGCATAGCTAATAGCCACTTTGTGTTCTCCAACTGAAGTCAAGTTGTTCTTTGCAAGCAGGTTGACACTAAAAGCTGAATGTGAACCAAGGCTTTTGTTACTAGAACTGTGTTAACTCTCGTGCCCTCCTGGTCCAAGGATTGGGCAAGGATTACGTTTTATGCTCTACTGATCTAATGACACAGTGCTGGAATCCCTCAAAGATTTTAATAAACTCCAAAGTTAAAAGATTTTTTTGGAATATAGAAATATAAAAGATTTTTGCATTTTTAAAATGATTCCACATTTCACTAGCTTCACAGTTAGACCATGACATCTTATTATATATAAGATGTACACATTATATATGTGTATAAACAATAGCAAATAAATAATTCATGATAAATCAAAATGCACATGTATGTGCGTGCATGTACATTATTTTGGTGCTGGGGTACACTAAGCATGTACTCTCTCACCAAGGTTCTCTCAGCCCTATTTCTAATATATGTATTTATCAGTGATTAGTGCTTTATATTTATATTTATTTTTATTTTTTAGTATGTTATTGGTGCAATAACATTATACATGGGATCATAAATTAGTACAACCATGGTGGATATCAGTATGAAGTTTCCTCAAAAGAATAGGAATGAACAGCTTTAAGATGCAGCTAAACCATTGATATCTTATAATTTTTTAACCCTGGAGTTTCTAATTGCTGCTTTACTTGTGGCCCAAGACACAATGTTCCTTTATTGTATCTTTGGCTTTTCCACTCTCTCAAACCATTTCTGAATGTCATTTCTTGGTAAGTCCTTTCTTGCAAGACCCTCTTTTGAAGATGGAGAAGCAGCAGCAGTGTATTCTGACTGCCAAGATGAACCATGAACTCATCTCTCTTTTTTGATTTCCTCCTTTAAAAATATGATTTTTTAAAAACTGGAATTGGGACCAAGGTTTCCTCTAGATTCAGAATGATCTTTATTTAGACTAGATGCTTCTCTCTCTCTCTCATCAGCCTTTCTCATATTTTCAGTGTTGTTATTCTTTGTGCCTTTGTTTTACCAGTAAAAGGAAGGTAAGAAACCCAAGTTGTGTCATAGGAAAAATACACTCTTAAGTGGCTTGCTGCTGCGTGTGAGTACAGTTAAACTGTTGCCAGCCATCTATCCCATGATAGAAATGGCTTTTGCTTCTACTTCTGCTGTGACAGCCTAGATGGTGACATGACAAGTCAGTTCCGGGACAGAATAGAATGTGTGGCATGTGTCCTTTGCCACCTGCGCCAGAAGTATGTGGCGGTGGACAAAAAGCAAAATTTGAAATGTGCAGAACTAATAGCTGGTTTTTGGAGGAGTCTTTAAAATCTTATATCCCATAGATGAAAGAAAGTTAATAGAGAATTGTCTTAAGACAAACATTTAAACTTCTTCTTGACATCACCAACAATACATTAAGAAGCTCAAAGAAGTAATTGATTAAAATAAATTTAATCAGCCATATTGGGGAAAAGCCCAAGTTATCTTTTAAAATGTGGTCTCTGTAATGGTTGGATTTAGAACGTCCCCCTATCCCCTCATGGAAACAAGGTAGCCATGTTGGAAGTGGGGCTAGGCTGCCAAGGAGGAGTCCCTGGGTATGTGTCCTTGGGATTTTATAAGGTGTCTCCTCTCCCTGTGTGCTCTCTGCTTCCAGCCTCCATGATGTGAGAGCAGCGCCCACACTCTCCTGTTTCCTGCCACCCTGCCACACCATGACTGCATACCTGGCCTCACATGGACCGAATCCTGAAATCTCCAAAAGCTGTGAGCAAATAAGTCTTCCTTCCTCTAAGTTCTGTGGTCAGGTTTATTGGGTCACAGCAGTAAGGATGTTGACTGAGACAGTCTCCATAGAAAATGATGTTACCAACATTGTCATCATATGAAGAGGCACTCAGAGCAGGCAGCTGAAAATATGGGAAAATGGGTATAAATATTAGAATGTTTTTTCTGGATTTTGTGGTTTATGGCAGTTGCTACTTTTTAAAAAATTATAATTTGTTGAAGATTCTTAACTCTTTTTTTTCAGTGTCGGAAAAACATTTAACACGAGCTCTATCCTCCTACTAAAATTTTAAGTGTGCAGTCTTGGTAACTATAGATACATGTTGTATGGAAGATTTCTAGGACTTACTAATCCTGCATAGCTGAATCTTTATGTTTGTTGAACAGCAATGCAATGGTTCAAACCTTAATGTTTCCCCAAAGGCCCATGTGTTAAATGAAGGCTTGTTCCCCAAAGATGAGCTATTGGGAAGTGGGGAAACTTTTATGAGGTGTGGTATGGTAGAGGAAGGGGACTTTAGTCAGTGTGGGCAGACCCTTGAAGAGGATAGGGTGACCTCACTTCCTCACCATAAAGTGAAGACCCCTGCTCTGATACTTGTGCCCAACCACGATGGGCTGCCTTACCATAGGCTCCAGAGCAGCTGACTATGGACTGAAACCTCCAAACTATGAGCCAAAACAAAATTTTTCTGTTTATAAGTTTATTACCTCGGATATTTGTTATGGTAACAGAAAGCTGACTAGCACATTCGATTTTGCATTTCCCCTAATCCTTCAGTAACCAATATTATACTCTTTGTCTCTATGAGTTCAACTATTTTAGATACCTCATATACATGAAGTCATGGAGTCTTTGTCCTTCTGAACAGGCTTATTTCAACCAGCATGAAGTCTTTCTGGTTCATTCACATTGTTGTATATGGCAGGAAATCCTTTGGTAAGGCTGAATAATATTCCATCATAAGTATATCTTACACTTTTGTTACTCATTCACCCATTGATGACCATTTAGTTTTTTTTCCATATCTTGTTTGTTATGAATAATGCTGGAGTCAACAAGGAAGTGCGAATATCTCTGAGATCCTATTTAAAATTCTTTACCCAGAAGTGGAAATGCTGATCAAATAGACAGCAATACAATACAAACAGGAGACTTCAAACCTTGCCTTCAATAATAAATAGAAAACCCAGACAGAAAATCAATAAGGAATCAGCAGGCTTGAACAACACTATAGACCAAATGGACCAAACAGACATGTATAGAACATTCCTCTCCACTGTAGCAGCTTACTCATTCTTAGCACATATTTACTTTTCCCTTTGCAGACAGTAATGCAATAAAAACTTTATTGAGTGATTACTTCTGTGCCACACACTTATTTCTACTTTTTAAAAAGAATTTATTTATTTTTTCATTTATACATGCTTTTTGACATATGGTCCTAGGAGCTTGAGGAGTTCATAGACATTGACCTTTGTATCTAATTTTGTATTTGCAATTTTTGCATCTTTTTTTTGTACTGGACCTAGGGGCATTCTACCTCCAAGCTACAACACCAGTACTTTTATGTTTTTGTTTTGAAACAGGGTTTCACCAGGTTGCTTAGAGTCTTGCTACACTTCTGAGGCTGTCCTTGAACCTGCAATCCTTTTGTATCAGCTTCTCAAGAACTGGGGTTACAGGTGTGTACCACCATGCCAGCTGCATCCTTTTTTTTTAAAGAGGCCATCTTTCCCCCAAGTTATATAAGCCTTGGGACCTAGAAAGCTTGAATTCACTGGACTCAATTTCCTTGTTTCTTGACTGCTTTCATGTTGGATCTCAAACTTGATCTTTGTTTTCCTGATTTATCTTAACCCAATAGCTAGCACAGGGCCTGGGACAGAGTAGGTGCTCAATGCACAGATAAGGGGAAATTCTGGGACTAACGAGTCCCAGCAAAACCTGCTACTTCCAGACCAATCATGGGGCATACACAGTCCCTTTCATGAGAGTGTAGTGTGGTAAGCCAGTGCGACACATGTCCCCAGGAGCATGAAGCCTCAGGGTCTCCTAGGTTACTCTGCTCCCACATTATCTTTTGCCCTTCTTTCCTTCCTTCTTTCCTTCCTTCTTTCCTTCCTTCCTTCTCTTGTTCTTTCTGTTACTGAGTATTGAACCCAGGGGCATTGTACCTCTGAGTTACTTCCTCAGCCCTATTTTGTATACTTTATTTGAAACAGGGTCTCACTAAGTTGCAGAGGGCCTCACTAAGTAGCTGAGGCAGGCTGTGGACCTGTGATCCTCCTGTTTTAGCCTCCCAAGTACTGAGATTACAAGCAAGCACCACCATACTGGCTACCTTTTGCCTTTTTATCAGTAGGCTTTTGATATCCAAATTATCAAGCCTTAGCTGGGCATGGTGGTACACACCTGTAATCCCAGTACTTGGGAGGCTGAGACAGGCGAATTCTAATTTCAAGGCTGGTATCAGCAACTTAGATCTTCAACAACTTGCCAAGACCCTGTTTCAGAATAAAAAAAAAATTAAAAAAGGGTTGGGAGTATAGCTCAAAAAGTGAAATGCACCTGAGTTCAATCACCAGTACCAAAACAAACAAACCACCACCAACAGAATGTCAAGCCTTATTTTCCCCAGAAGGAATTTGCAAGATCAGAATTTTACCTTGATCCTTCTTGCCTTTCTGCTCTGTTTGCTTAGAGTCCCAGTTTCCAAGTCTCCAGGCCTGAGATTTTGAATCTTAGTACTATCAAAGCATTTCACAAACTTGAACCAATCTCTCTGGTGTCAACTGTCTTGTCTTAATTCTAGGAAGTGTCGAATGTGAAGGCTCAGACATGGGGAACTTGTTTGGACATTTGGATCTATTTCATTTGGATCTATTTCATTTCTTAAAATAAACTTTATTGACTTCCGGGAAGATGGCGATGGAGAAAAGCGGGGCTTACCAGCCCCACTAACAACCAGTCTCTATTACCACAAAATCAGCGCCTTTCATAGCCAGAAAACACCATCAGCAGAGAAACAAAAAAATGTATTACAAGGGACAGAGAAAAAGAGGGCTGGAAAAATGAGACACCAGAAAGAAACCAGACTGCAGTGCTGCGGCTGGAGCCGTAGCATGAAGCGGCAGGCGCCATCTTCCCTTGCATCACCAGGCCCCAGAGAGGAGGGGGACTCAGAATGGAGCTCAGAGCCACAGAGGAGATACGCCGGCCTCACGGCCAAGGATGCAGCAGCAGCGCCTTACTGCTGGCGGCAGCGGCAAGTTCACCAGATGGCACCAGACCAACGCACTCAACAGCCCACCAGGTTCCAGAGAGGAGCGGCAGACAGCAAGCTGAGGTGAGCTGCTGCGGAACAGACAGGCGGAATTCAGCAGGTTTTTCGGCGCAGGGAGCATCTAAAGCTCCCAGGGGCTGGGCTCAACACACCCTGCAGGGACTCAGAGCGGAGCTCAAAAACAGAGAAGAAATATGCCAGCCTCACGGCCGAGGGCATGGCAGCGGTGCCATATTGCCACCGGCAGCAGCAGCAGCGAATTCACAGAGTCCAATACAGCTCCATCAATGCACTCAACAACAGTGAGTCAAATTGCGGCCTCTAGAGGAGAAATCCAAGTACTGCACTCCCAGGGACTTGACCCAGTGGGGGAGTGGCGGTGGCAGAGATATCACACCATAGTTACAACTCCCAGCAGGAGAACGCCCAACCTGGCACCACCCATGGTCTAAAGCAGCCTTGATTGACTCCCTGGGTCTGAGACTCTGCGATACAACCCAGTAAAGGAGTAGTGGGGACTGAGATACCACAGACTCAAGATACAGAGCACCTTAAGTGAAGTCGTAGTGACCCAAGGGAAGAACCCAGAGAAGGCACAAACTTTCGAAATCATGGGAAAGAGAAATAACAATGGAGCAATGAATGCCCACAACCCCACAACATCAGAACCTGATAAAACAGAAATTCAGAGATTTCTAGAAGCTCAAATCAGGAAAATAACTGTAGAAATAATAGAGGTGTTTCGAAAAGAATTCAGAGAGAGCCAAAAAGAGATAAAGGATGCAATTAATGAAGTAAAGGCCTCAATTCAAAGCACAAACAACTGATTAGACCACACAGAGAACAGAATCTCGCTCTTAGAAGATTAGACCACACGGAGAACAGAATCTCGCTCTTAGAAGATGACCATTCCAAAAATGAACACATAGTTTCTAATCTAGAAAAAATTATCCAACAGCAGGAATCTGACATTGAAGAAATATGGGCCCATTTTAAGAGAGCTAACCTAAGAATAATTGGAATAGAGGAGGGAAAAGAAAGTGAAACTAAAGAGATCAACAATCTCTTCAAGGAAGTAATAGCAGAAAAATTTCCAGACATAGAGCAAGAGGTTGATACACAGGTCCAGGAAACTTATAGAACTCTCTTTAGACAGGATCGGAGAAGAGGATCCCCACGCCACATAATTGTCAAAATGACCAATGTGGAAGCCAAGCAGAGAATCTTAAAGGCAACAAAAACAAAGGACCAAGTGACACTCAGAGGCAAACCAATTAGAATCACTCCAGACTTCCCAAACCAAGTCATGAGAGCCAGAAGAGCTTCGAGTAACATATTCCAATCTCTGAAAGAAAACAACTTCCAGCCAAAAATTTCCTACCCAGCAAAACTTTCTATCAAATTAGATGGAGAAATAAGAAGCTGAAGTAATTTATGTCTTCAAAACCAGCACTAGAGAAAATACTCAAAGAGATTAACTACAAGAAGAAATAGGTAACACACACCAGAACCAGAGAAACAAGATTTTCCATCCAACAGACAATTAAGATTGGTTATCTGCGGAGATTCATTATTTATGTTAGTCTTTTACCTATCTCTAAATTGTATTGTTTGCTTTTATTGTTGCTAATTTTTAGGATTTCTAGTTGGAATATTAATATACCTTCAGTTATAGCATTTGGAAATATTTTATCCCATTCTATTAGTAACAGTTAACTCTGTTTACATTGTCTTTGGATATACAATATTTTTTAATTTTTTAGGGAGTTTGTTTACCCTTCTGTTGCCTGTGCCATTGAAATCATATCCAAGAAATCTCTGCCAATTTTAATGATGTTAGGTTTTATGACCCAGATTTTCTTCTAAAAGTTTATAGTCTTAAGATTTATATTTAGGTCTTTTATCTATTTTGAGTTAATATTTGTATATGGTATTAGGTTGGGTCCAATTTTATTCTTTTTCATGTAATTATTATTTTTCAACAATATTTAATTAAAAGATTATTATTTCCTTCACCAAATGTTCGTGGAAACCTTGTCAAAAATAACTTCACAATATATGGAAGAATTTATCTCTAGGCTTTTATTTAACTCCAATGGTTTATATATCTGCCTTTTTAACAGTTCTACACTGTTTCAATTATTGTAGCTTTATGTGGTTTGAACTCAGAAAATATATATCTTCTAGCTTTGTTCTTTTTTGAGATCGTTTTGGGTATCTAGAGTCCATATTCCATATTAGAATAGATTTTTTTCTGAATAAATAAATAAATAAATAAATAAATAAATAAATGTATGATAGTTTCACCTAAAAAAAAAGAAAAAAAATATTCTCTGGTAAGAAAGAAAGCAAAAAGAAATATTGAAATGTTATCTTTAAGTCATCAAAAGCTTGGTATCATACAAACATAACTGTCATGTGAGATTATCATTGGTAATTTTGGATAAATTGCTATAATACTAGATGTCAACTTCTAAGTCAAGCATGGGAAGGAGGGATGGGGAGGGAATGGGGTGGGGATCGGGTAGGGGCTAACTGGGCGATGTGTGCATGTATGTGTACAAAAGTTTTTTTTTATCCCATTATGATGTATGAATACAGTGCACCAATAAAAAATCAGTATTGTTTTTGATGTTCCAAATAAAATGTATATAATAGCAAAAAATAAATTGTATCATTTAAAGTTAAAAAAATAAAATAAACTTTATTGTGCATTTTTTTGGTGGTACTGAGGATGAAACCCAGGGGTCTTCTATCTCTGGGCTACACTCTCAGAGTCCTATTTTATATTTTATTTGGAAACAGGGTCTCTTAAGCCAGCCGGGGCTGGCTTCAAACCTGTGCGACCCTCCTGTGTCAGCCTCCCAAGTGAGGGGATTACAAGCATGTGCCACCACGCCCGGCTTATTGTGTATTTTTGAGGTTTGCATCATGATGTTATGGGATACATGTAGATAGCAAAACGGTTTCTATAGTGAAGCAGATTAACATATCAGTCATAGTTACTTTTTTATTATTATAACAACTAAAATCCACTTATGTAACAAAAATCTCTAGCACAATGTAATTTAATCATTCAGTTAATTACTTAATTTATGTTACTGGGGGTTGAAGCCAGGGGTATTCTACCTCTGAGCTACACTTTGGCCCTATTTTATTTTATTTTATTTTTATACTGAAACAGGGTCTTGCTAAGTTTCTGGGAGCCTGGATACATTGCTGAGGCTGGCTTTGAACTAGTGACCCCCCTGCCTTAGCCTCCTAAGTACTGGGATTACAAGCATGCACCCACCCCAACCCCTGACTGTTATTAACTTCAGTACTCATTAGCTCTCTAGGGTTATTCATCCAATATATCTGCTATTTTGCATCTTTTGAGTGCTTTATACCTGCCATTTCCTCTTCCCTCTTACTGTTCCTCTTCCCTCTTCCCCCTTACTGTTGTGGTAATAACTTTTATTCTCTATTTCTGTGTATTTGAGCTCTTGTTTTTTATTCCACACATACTTGAGATTCTGCAGCATTTTCCTGTGTCGGGCTTATTTCACTACGCATACAGTCCTCCAGATCCATCCATGCTGTGGAAAAACGTTTTAAGACAGTAATATTCCAGGGTATACACACAGATTCCATTGTAATTCATCTCTTGGTGGAGATTCTGGCCCTTCGATATCACAGTTCTTCTGGATTATGCTGCAGTGAGCATGGGGTGCAGGTAGTTTTGGAGGCGTTGGCATTTTCTTTCCTTTGGGTAACCAGTAAAAGGATTGCTGGATTGTATAGTAGCTTTATTTTTAAATTTTTAGGAACTTCCAAACTATTTTTCATAATACCAATCTACATTCCCACCAGCAGTGCACTAGGGTTCTCTTCTCTATATCCTCACCATTTATTTATATTTTTGGTCTTTTAAAGATATTGGATTTATGATTAATTAATTCCCTCCACAATTTTTTTATTGTATGATAAGTACCAGCATGGGGTGTAAGTGGTGGACAAAACAAATATTAAGAGGCGAATAGGAGCCAGGTTGGTGGCTCAGGCCTGTAATCCCAGTACTCAGGAGGCTGAGACAGGAGGGCTGCAGGTTTGAAGCCAGCCTCAGCAATTTAGCAAAACCCTTACCAATTTATGAAATCCTATTTCCAAATAAAGAATACAAGAGGGCTGAGGATGTATCACAGAGGCAGAATGCCTTTGGGTTCGAGCCCTAGCACCACAAAACAAAAACAAACAAAGAAACAAAGACAGGAGTATAGCTGGGCGTGGTGGCGCATGCCTGTAATCCCTGTACTTAGGAGGCTGAGACAGGAGGATTGCAGGTTCAAGGACAGCCTCAGGAAATAGTGAGACTGTCATCAACCTAATGAGACCCTATTTCCAAATAAAAAATAAAATTGGGCTGGGGATATATCTTGAATGTAGAATCCCTCTGGGTTCAACCTCCAGTAACACGCACACACACACACACACACACACACACACACACACACACACCACAGCAGGAGTGGCAGGAGAGGTCTACTTCAGACAGGAGGCCTCCACATGTGCTATATATACTCTACTCCCCTGACGGCTTTCAAAGCACTCTGAGACCCAGCTTCACTTCCAACCGGAGGCTGCAAATCAGGACCTCTGGGTGGGGCCTGACAGCAGTGTGCAGCTCCTGTCCAGAGCAGCTGCTTTGGGAGGTTGTCACACTGGTCTAGGCAATGAATGGACAATGGTTATTTGGCCCCAGAGAGAGGCAGAGAGGAGGCTGGGGTGGGGGATGTAGAGCATGGCTGGATGCAGGGAGGAGACAGTAGGAAAGATCAAGGGTCATACCCTAGTTTCTAGTACAGACACGATGAGCTCCATGGTTCTCGAATTTGAGCATGCTTTAGTCACCCAGACGACTTGCCAAAATGGGTGGCCGGGTTCCAGCCCCAGAATTTCTAGGGGGGACCTGAAGATTTGCCTTCCTAGTACTCTCCCATTTGACACTTGGCTCAAGGACCATGTGTTAGTCTTAACATTCACCAAACTGCAGTTCATACTAGCCAAATTCAGGAACCAACCTAGGTGTTCATCAACAGATGGGTGGATCACAAAATTATGGGATATACACACACAGTGGAATTCTATTCAGCCATGAAGAAGAAGAAAATTATATCATTTGCAGGAAAATGGATGGTCCTGGAGAACATTATGTTGTGAGATTAGCCAATCATAAAAAATGAAGGGTCATTTATTTTCTCCCAAATGGGGAAGCTAGGGAGTAATTGGGATACCAGAGAGGCTCCAGATAATGAAGGGGAAACTCCAGTGGAGCCAGGAAGTGGTCTATGGGAAGGTGGGGGAGGAAGAGGGAGAATTAATGAAGGAAACACTTCCATTGACATTATTCACATATGTGAAATTACCAGTGCCAATCTTAATATCATGTATGGGTGAGGGGAGGAGGTGGGGAGGAAGCCGGGGGAGGGGGCAGGGGAGGAGCTCATCAAGAACTATGTGCATGTATGTCACTATCACTCTGAACTACATTATAGCGTGGGACTACAATGCATCAATAAAACTATATTAAAAATCACTGAGGAAATTTAAGAACACCCGATCAGGCCACACACAGATGAATTAAGTAAGACTGTCTGAGTGTGGGATCCAGGCATCAGTACTGTGGAATAACCTGGGAGCTTGTTTAATGTTAGTCTGAATGACTCTCCAATGCTGAGTTAACTGGTCCAGGGAAGGTCTGAGCACTGATCTCCCCAGGGGATTTTGGAATCGTGCCTCAGCAGCCTCAGGAGCCATTGCACCAGGTGGACATGGTGCAGGGTGCTGAGACAGGTACAGCTGTTGTCTAAGTCTCCAACGTGGTTTCAGAAGACACCTACTTAGAAGGAGATGACTATGCCACTGCTGTGTATCAGAGGTTCTTAAAACATCTGCACCAACAGATGTCCCTCTTTTTCTTTTCTTGTGCAAACAAATAGTGATGCATGATAACCCAGCGAGCCAACTGATAACTCCAGCCCTCAAGCTCCATATCAGAAGACAGTGGATAATGACACATTTTAGGAATGACTTTTCCCTGTTGCATCCCCAGTGCCTAGCCCAGTGCCCATGACATAATAAGCACTAGGTGCATATTTATTAACTAAGTAGTTAATTTGACTTGTATAAACTAAACATTCAGAAGTTCTGAAACTCTCTCTCTCTCTCTCTCTCTCTCTCTCTCTCTGTGTGTGTGTGTGTGTGTGTGTGTGTGTGTGTGTGTATGTGTGTTACTGGGAGTTGAACCCAGAGACAGTCTATTTCTAGTTATATCTCCAGGCTTTTTTTGTTTTGCTTTGTTTTGAAACAAGGTCTTGCTGGGTTGCTGAGAATCTTGCTAGGTTGCTGAGGCTGGCCTTGAACCTGCCATCCTTTTGTCTCAGCCTCCCAAGCACTGGGATTACAGCATGTATTATTTTGCTTGACACTGGAACTTTAAATATTGGTAGTAACCAACGAGTTCAAAACATCTTACACTGGCGGGAAAATATAAAGATTTGGATTTGAAACTATCATGGGAGAAGGGGTTATTCTGTGAAGAATCCAGAGCATTTCCCCATCTGGGAGATAGGGGAATGTGGCTCAGAACATCTGGGATCCTTGGCTTATGAGAGGAAAAGGCATCTCAGCATAAGCCAGTCAGAGACATAGACAGAGATTTGTTTAGGCAAGCAGGAAATACTCCTTTGAGGAAGATGCAGGCCACCTCCAGAGTGAGAGACATTTTTGGGGACTTGATTCTTTATGGGAGACTTTTGTGAGGGTGGGTAGGAGGAGGTATGGGAGGATGACCGCAGTCTGATAGGCGCAGACAGCTTAAGGTTTTTCATCATGGGGTTTTCACTTGTTATTAATAGGTATCTCTTTTGTTTAAACTATTCAAGGACAGCTAGCAGAACTCAAGGAGACTACTCTCTTGTGTGACTTCTGTCCTCTGACCATCAGACATCTCTCGGGCTTAACTATTTCTAGGTTGGATAATTAATAGTTGAAGGCATTTTACAAGTGAATTTCCTGTATGTATGTTATCAGGCCACTTTTCTTGATCTGGGCTGGGCGTGTGGCTGAGAGGTAGAATGCTCTTGGGCTTAATCCCTCGCACCACCAAAACAAACAAACAAACAAACAAACAAACAAACAAACAAAGTTAATTAATTAATGTCCTTGCTTTCTACTCCATTGAACCTCATTCTCACTGTTGTGATCCAAAACACTTGACCACCATAACTTAGAGGAGGGAAGATTTATTTGCTCACAGTTCTGGAGATTTCAGGGGTTCATTTTATATTAGGTCAGGTTATTTCTCATTTGTGGAGCTCAGGGCATGGTGACAGAAAGCAGATGTGTGTGTGTGTGTGTGTGTGTGTGTGTGTGTGTGAGAGAGAGAGAGAGAGAGAGAGAGAGAGAGAGAGAGAGAGAGAGATCTATATATAATCCTCAAGGCCACACTCCCAGACACCCCTCCTCAGCAACCAAGCCCGCCTCCAACATTGCATTGTCTCTCTAAGGTCTAGGAGGACATTCTAAGTCCACACCACAACAACTGGCAAATTTCTTTTTTTTCCCCCCTGTGGTACTGGGGTGGAACCTCTGGGCTATCCTCCCAGTCCTATTTTATACTTTATTTGGAAACAGGGTCACACTAAGTTGCTGAGAGCCTCACTAAGTAGCTGAGGCTGGCTTCGAACCTGTGCGATCCTCCTATCTCAGCCTCCCAAGCGCTGGGATTACAAGCATGTGCTACCATGCCTGGCTCACCTGGCAAACTTTTGAGAGCGAACACTCAGATTCTCAAGCAGAAATGCACTCTTATTTTTATAATTCTTCAAAGCATTAATATCCCAATAAATTGTCTTGCCAAGATGGTAAATTGGGATGGAATGTATCTCCTGGCATCCATCTGTTCAAGAAGTTTATGTGGTAGAACTCTCCAGGGTTTCTGTAGCTGTGGATGGGACTTGTCCCCAAATCTCCTTTCCTGTGTTAGTAATAAGTTTTCTGTTGATTACACAGACTTCTTGTAAAACCAACAGCCACAGTCCTTTGCAGATGAAATGTTCCAGAACCTTTCTCTTAGCATTAAATTGGTATTCCACCAGAACATCTCTTACCCAGCAGAAACATTTCTAAGCAAAGTCAACAGAGTCTTTTTTTTTTTTTTTGCAAAATTGGTCAGGTTGTACTAAGAAATCTTTCTAGAGGAAAGATCTAACCTAATTTGGGTATCGTTAGTAAATTTTGCCCAGGCAAGCAGTGACGGGATATCTAACTGGGTATCAGGTGCTGAGAACTCAAAGGTCTTCAAGAAATTCTCAGTTTAATGGGGAAAGAGCAGTGAACTTTTATATTATGAGGTGATAAAATATGGATAAAAAGCTCTGGGAGCTTATCAGAAGAGCCAATCAAAAATTCATAGAGGAAATGACCTTAGCCTAGGTTGTTGAAGGACACATGAGTATTTTCCAGGTAGGGAGGAGAGTGAGAATATTCCAGGAAGACGAAGAAATAAAGCAAAGTACAAAGGCAGAACTTTGCAAACTCCTTGTGACAGGGCATGTGTGAGCGAGTGTGCACCAGTGTACGCTCTGGGGGAATGGAGTAGGAGCTGGCTGGAGCTGGTTTTGGAAGAAGACTGCATGGAATATAGGAAGCGTCTGGCTGAGCACGGTGGCCCATACCTGTAATCCCAGCTACTCAGAGATTGACACGGGAGGATTGCAAATTCAAGGTTAGCTTGGAATATTTAGCAAGAAAAAAAAAAATAAAAAGGGCTTGGGGTTGTAGCTCTGTGGTAGAGCTTCCCTGGGTTCCATTCCCAGTACCACCAAAAACAAAACAGAAAAAAAGATCCTCTTAAGTCTAACCCAGTTTCATGACTTTGTGTAAATCATTCGCTTAGCTTTTCAACTAGCCCTGTGACGTCTAGAACTACAGTCTCACTCACGATGGTTGTGTTCTCACTGTGTCCGGAGCTCAGAGCATCTTAGGGGTTATCTCATTTGATCTCCACGCTTTTGCTAGCTTTGTTTCACAGATGTTGGAGCCCATGTTCTCACATGTTATTTTGTGCTTGCTAATATTCGAGGTACGCAAGAGACTCACACATCCCTGGGCAACTGGTTCATGTCCAACAGTAGCTGTTCCTCCCCCCCCCCCCCCCGAAAGATAAAAAAATGTGCTCAGAGGCAAGCTGACACGACCCAGCCTGGTGCCACTTAATCCTGTGGCCATACCGCAGGACATCTTGACCCTGCTATTTTGACCCCTCTGTTTTGGCTTGGAGGGCAATTGCTCCTGCTCTTTTGACTCAGAGAACATTTGAAATTCAAGGCTTTTAATTAGAATTATATCAACTTAAATGGACTTTCCATCCAGAAAATATGTTCTCTGGAGTGAATTCCATTAAGCCAATTTAATCTCTTGATCAATTTTCTACAGAGCACAGTTAGACCCTTTCCAAAAAAATATTAACTCTACTGAAATTATTTTCATTTGGATACATTCTTTTTCTGTTAAAACTCCAAAACAAAGTTTCACCTATTGATTAGGAATTGCCCATGTCACATACCATGGATACTGACTTCTTTTTACTTTGTGGGATAATCATTATGTCTATCAAGTCCATGTTTTCTCTCTGGCTCTAAATTTACAGATCTAAAATAATTTTTTTGTAGTACTGAGAATTGAAGTCAGGGGCATTCTACCTCAGAGGTACATTCCCAGACACTTTATAAAAAATGTGAAACAGGCCGGGCGTGGTGGCGCACGCTTGTAATCCCCGCGTTTGGGAGGCGGAGACAGGAGGATCGCTCAGGTTCAAAGCCAGCTGTGCTGGCTTGAGACTCTGTTTCCAAATAAAAAAAAGTATAAAAAGTAGGTCTGGGAGTGTAGCCCTGAGGTAGAAGGGTTTCCAGGAACCACAGTACCACCAAAAAAAAAAAAAAAAAAAAAGTGAAACAGGACCTTGCTAAGTAGCTGAGGGTCTTTGCTATGTTGCTGAGGCTGTCCTCCAAACTGCTCCTCCTGTCTTAGCCTCCCAAGTACTGGGATTCCAGGCATCTGTTACCATGTTTGACTGTCATCTGATTTATAAAAATATAATTAATTCATATTTTAAGTTAAACACTTCCCTGTATAACAAATACAAATGAGATCTCTCTCATTTTGACTTCCAAATAGATAGTAGACACAATCATGTTGCACAGAGACCTTCTCTCTTCCTCTACCATGCTGAGGTTGCATGATTATTGCAGGAGCTGCTGCCACGGACAACATGACCCTGCTTCTCGGGAACATTTAATTAGGTCCAAGGAGGACGTCCTTGCATGCCCAGGTGGCTCCTTGCTGGGGCTGGCAGGTCTATATAGACAGCTCGGTTTTGTGACATCATCTGGGTCTCAGAAGCATGGATCAGCCATGGAATCAAGGAAAAACTAGGTCTTTCATCCTGGATAAGACAGGAGACCTCCAGAAACAAGGGCCAAATCTTACCATGTCTAAGGTGCATGGAAGAGGCCAGACTTGCAGCTAACTCCAGCTGAGGCTGAAGTGTCAGCCCCAGCAGTCAGGCACGCAGAGGCGGCGGGTGTGGAGTGGAAGACAGGGAGCTCATTCCTGGCAATGCCGCAGAGGGGCGAGGTTTGGAGGAGGGGCTGGTGCCTGCTAAGCTGAGATGCTGCTAAGGTGCCAGGCAGGTTCAACCACATAGCAGGTAAGTAGGCAACACAGACAAGACTAGAACTGACGCGTGTGTCGACCTTGGAAGGCTGGGCTCTTCCTTCTATCTCTGGGTGCTTTTCCCCAGAAACAGCTGTCTACTCAGTCTTATTTCTGCATTTACTCTCTTTTTCTTGTCCTCCACATACCCTTGTCTCTTCTTCTTTTGATGATGTTGGCTGACCACAGGGCTACCTGGGCTTAAGGAGTAAGGGACCAGCCATCAAACTGGGGAGCGATGACTGCATCCTCTTTAATCTCTCACTTTCTCCTGGCATATCGAGCATAAAAGCTTTAAGCCAGTGGTAATATTGGATTGTTCTACAAATGACACATCACATGAGAATAGTTTTCCTACCTGGGCGTGGTGGTGCACGCTTGTAATCCCTGCGCTTGGGAGGCGGAGACAGGAGGATCGTGCAGGTTCGAAGCCAGCCATGCTGGCTTAAGAGACCCTGTTTCCAAATTAAAAAAAAAAAAAACAAGTATAAAATAGGTCTGGGAGTGTAGCCCTGAGAAGGGTTTCCAGGAACCCCAGTACCACCAAAAAAAAAAAAAAATAGTTTTCCTAACCTGGAATACCAAATAAGGGCACTCCATTCCATTTCCATCTCAGGCAGATGTGTGAGCTGAGTGCTTGCATCCAAGTCCAGGCAGATGCTGCAATTTTCCCGTCCTTGTTCATGCCCCCAGCTCAGTCTTGGAGACAAGAGTACCATCGTTTGAGTTCTTCTCTTTGCTTCAACTCATAATTGTTTATGTTCCACTGACATTTGATGTAGCATCTGTAATTAACACATCGCTCATGGTGGCCTGAAGAAAGGGACACATGGAAGGGCCTTTTTTATTGAGTAGAAATTCAGTGGCCAATTCAAACACCCTTTGGATGCTTGGCGTGCATACAGTCTTGCTTAGGATTGGGGCCCAGAAGTTGGGCAAAGGATCCTTATTTGAAGGAGACACAGCTGTTAGCAGAGACTGTCATTGTTAGCAAAAGACAATGTGATGTGATAAGGATGATAAGGAAAATGTTTACAAAATGTTCTGGCAATAGGTTGGTGTGAGACAGAGGAAACATATTTGTCATGTGGTTGACAGATCAAACCACAATGAGCTGTCACAAACTGATGAACAACAGAAACGTGGAAAAAGGCACAAATACAGGAGGTTGGCATCCAAGCAGCCAAGAAATATATGCTAATTAAAAATGAAAAAATGAGAAACTAGTTTGCCCTTTGAAGACTAGTGAAAGTTAAAAGGGAAGGGGAATGCCTGGCACTGGCAAGGAAGCCAGAAGAAATGTGTATTCTTGCATATCAATGATGGGAATTGGACTTGTCAGAGTCTTTTAAGGACCCATAGTCATGTCAAATTTATCCAACTTAAAAATGCATATACTATTTGCTTGATCTATCTGCTTTCTGGTAATCTATCTTTTATAAGTAAAATTATTCATTGAGGCAATAAAACACAACAGCTTAAATAAGCATGACTTCTAGATTATAGAATATTAAGTAGCTAATAAAAAGAATAAGTTAGATCTATGACTGTTAGTCTGAGGGGAATGCCCATTAGGTATTAGTGAAGAGCAAAGCAAGTTTCATAGGGATAGATGTAGCATAATTTTGGTAAAAATAATGACAAAACTCTGTGTGTGTGTGTGTGTGTGTGTGTGTGCATGTGTGTGCATTTGTAAATGTTTAAATGAGTGTAGCAGGACATAATAGCATACACTTA
The DNA here is from genome assembly GCF_963383645.1 of Muscardinus avellanarius. Taxonomy (NCBI): domain Eukaryota; kingdom Metazoa; phylum Chordata; class Mammalia; order Rodentia; family Gliridae; genus Muscardinus; species Muscardinus avellanarius. The sequence goes on along the minus strand of NC_137796.1, from coordinate 93,005,164 downwards.
ATGCACCAACATAATACATAGCAGATAGGATGCTCTAGGCCATTAGCACTTATCACTTTAGTGGAAAATAAGGTGAAAAAGAGAGGGAGGAAGAGAGTATTTCTTTTCTTTATAAAATTTTGTTTTCTAAAACACTCCTTTGGATCTGTGTCTCTGAGAAGTAGATATACTTTTCCCTCCTCTTCCTGCCAAAGACAGCTACAAACACAGAATGTTATAAATAAAACAAACATAAGAGTACTTTGAAAGATGGAGACGTCACACTGACTTGGGACCCAGGATCAGCACACAGCACGCCTGTGAGTTCACTTGGTTCTGTTCAGTTCTTACATCCCAATTTTGGGGCTGAAGAAGCCAAAGACCTGGGATGCCAAGGGAAGGGGAGAGAGAGGGAGAGGGAGAGAGAGAGGGGGGGGAGAGAGAGAGAGAGAGAGAGAGAGAGAGAGAGAGAGAGAGAGAGAGAGAGAGAGGAGGAGAGAGGAGAGAGGAGAGAGGAGAGAGGAGAGAGGAGAGAGGAGAGAGGAGAGAGGAGAGAGGAGAGAGGAGAGAGGAGAGAGGAGAGAGGAGAGAGGAGAGAGAAGAGAGAGACAGAATTTTTAGGTACAATCCACTTTGCTATAGCCAAACACTTCAGGAAAACTGTGGCCCCTACCCAACCCTGTCAGCTGCAGCTGAGTGAGGATCCTGTACTTTCCCTTTTGTAAGACTCTAGGAGGGCCCCAGCCCCAGAGTGGTGTGGGATCAGAGAGGTCTGCCCAGGAAGCTGGGCTTCATCTGTGCCAGTAGAAACAGACGTGTAGGGAGCCTGGGCTTCTACCCCTACCCATCAGGCAAAAAAAAAACATCTTAAAAGCAGTCAGAGAAAAGGAAATCTTACCTTTTGGGGTAAAATACTTTAAATGAAAGTATATTTTAAACCAGAAACTATGGAGCTAAGAGATAGCCCTCCTCCTCCTCCTCCTCCTCCTCCTCCTCCTCCTCCTCCTCCTCCTCCTCCTCCTCTTCCTGTACTGGGGATTGAACCCAGGAGTATTCTACTCTTAAACTGCACCCCCAGTCCTTTCTTTTTATTTTGAAACAGAGTCTTACTGGATTGGTGATGGTCTTGTTAAGTTGCTGAGGCTGGCCTCGAATATGTTAACATCCTGTCTCAGCCTTCCAAGTACTGAAATCACAGGTGTGCACCACCAGGTCCAGCTCCACTCTTTTTCAGGTTCTAAAATAAAATAACTGGAAATCTAAAATTGTATGTCTAGTAAAAATATCTTTTACAATGAAGAGGAAATCAGACATTCTCGTATGAGTAGAAATGAAAAGAATTTGTTATCAGTAGACTTGTCCTGAGTAATGGCTAAAGAAGAAAAGAAAAAAAAATTAGAACATCAGAGAGGGAAAAAAAAATATAGTAAGTAAAACCACGAGGAGAAACAGCAGGCTTTCCTCTTCAGTTTTTCAAACAATGTTTGATGGCGGAAGCAAAAATAATGTTGTTAGATGTGGTTCTTAATATATGCAAAAGGAAAAATTAAAATATTATAAATGGGGGAGGGAAAAAGAACATAAAGAGAAGTAAATATTCTATACTTCATTTGAACCATTAAAATTATGATACTGGGAAACACTAGAAAGTTATGTATATATATTTATACATTTATAAATAAAGTTATATATGTATACATACTGTAATACCAAGAGCAACCACAAAAAAGGTATACAAAGACATACATATCTTTATATATACTTGCATGTAGGTTTTGAGTACATATATATGTAAATCAAAATGGTATTCTAAAATTATTTATTAACAGATAGGAAGGCAAGAAAAAGAAACAACCAAAAAACTGAGAGAAGAAACTCAAACAATATATAAAATGGCAGACTTCAACCCTAACACAACAATAAATACATTAAATGTAAATGACGTAAATATACCAAAAGAAAACATTAGTAGAGTTTGAAAAAAGATAAAAAAAAAACAATTATAGAGCCAGACGTGGTGGTACATGCCTGTAAACCCAGTAGGTTGGAGGCTGAGACCAGAGGATTGCAGGCTCAGGGCCAGCCTCAGCAATTTGGCAAGGTCCTGCCTCTGAATAAAATACAAAGTAGGGCTGCAGGTGTAGCTCAGAGGTAGAATGCTCCTGGGTTCACTCCCCAATAAAATAAAAAACAAAACAAGGCAACAACAAACCAATTATATGTTGATTATAAGAAACTCACTTCAAATATAACCTTACAGGAAGTCTGAAAGTAGAAGACTGGGGGAAAAAAAGATGTATCATGCATGCACACATTAATCAAAAGAAAGGAGGAGTAGACACATCAACAGTAAAGTCAGCTTCAGGGCAAAGACCAGAGACAGAGAGGGCCCTTATATCATAAGAGCAGAGTTCATCCGTAATAATCTTTTACGGATTAAAAAACAGCGCTGCAAAATACATGAGTAAAATTTCACTAAACTGAAGCCAGGCATAGTGATACACATCTGAAATCTCAGTATTTGGGAGGCTGATACATTACGATTGTGGGTTTGAGGACAGCCTTGGCAACTCTAGTGAGACTGTTTCAAAATGAAAAATTAAATTGAGCAGGGAGTGTAGCTTTGCAGAAGAATGCCCCTGGATTTAATCCCTATTGTAGAAAGAAAGGAAAGAAAGAAGGAAAGAAAGAAAGAAAAGAAAGAAATGCATGCCAGTTTGCCAGTTTCATTTGTGAATGTCCTTGACATAGCAGTAAAAATTAATAACTTTTAAAAATCTTGAGCCCTGAGTATAATAAGTATTTTTATTGTCTGTGTGATGGGATGGTATGTATGTGGCATTTCTGCAAACCCAAAATCTGGTGGTTGTCTTGAGAAAAATGTGCTTGTGCAAGCCCAACATGAAAAAAGCTTTTCCCAAATGGACACCGGTGTCACCCTTCTTGCTAAGTTTTCCTTTTGGAAAAGATGGTTATATTCAATAGTCTAGTTGCTTTAAAAATATAAAATCATTTTAACTTGAAAGGATGATTGAGACAAACTATGGTTCTTTGGACATGGATACTTAGTAGACAGCTTTTTTGAGAATGAGGGAGAGTCCATCACTTTAAGAAAACAGCTGGCCATATTGATTGCAGATGGTAAATTTGTTTTCTTGGTAAGAATGAGAGTTTTGTAAAACTTGTATCTGCCATTGTGAGCTTAGTGGCTTCCCAAATTTTAGTGATATTTCTGATGAAATTGAGGGATTGCTGTGATTTGAAAATGTCTCTAAGCAAATGTATCAATGTTTGGAATACCTATATAAGTCAGTGAGCCAGTATTTTCTGAATGACCAGTGAATGATGTTGCAAGTCATGCAGGTAAAACATACATCAAACTGTAAAATAGATGAACATATTTAACGGAGCAATGCACGAAACGTTCATTGATAGGACTTAACTGTCTATATTGTAAATATTCTTTAGGAAAATAAGCACTTGTCAAGTTTTTGGATAGTTTCAAAGAAAAATATTCATAACCACTTGAAAACATTATAATACTCTTACCCTCCTCCCCTACCTTTTTTCCCCCAAATCTGTGTTAGGTTGGATTTTCTTCATTTACTTCAAGCAAAACGTTGTTTTACAACAAATTCACTTTAGAAGCAATAAGAGAATCCAGTTCTTTTCTATGTAGGCACGTATTAAAAAGATTTGCAAAAATATGTAAAACAGCAGCCTCTCCTCAGTAAATGCTTTTTGTTTTGTAACAAAACATTCAATTTTTATCTGTTTCATTATTCACAAAGGTTTATGTTTGTTACCACATAACAAGTTAGTTATTATTTCTAAATAAACAGGTATTTTAAAAATTGATGCTTTCATTTCTAATATGGTAACATTTGCTAGTAATAACCCATACAGACAGACTTCCCTTTTTGTGTATATGTATGGTACTGCATACTGAACCCAGGGACTTTCTCCCTCTGAGCTCAACCCTGATCCCACAGTGTCTCGCTACGTTGCCGAGGCTGGCCTCAAACCTGTGATCCTCCTTAGCCTCCTAAGTACTGGGATGACAAATGTGCACTTTCATGCCTGTTTTTTAATATAGCTTTTATTCTGTGGTATGTATTATTTTAGTCACTACACATACTAAACTTATTCAACACACAATCTTGTGAAGAAAGCATTGCCACAATTCTTTCTTTGTAGTTGAGAGACTAAGATGTAGCTGTGAAATGCCTTGTCTGCGGATCACCCCGTTAGCAGGCCACAGGTGCAGGACTGGTCTTGAGTCCACGCTTTGGTCCCTATGTTCCATCTCTTGATGCTTACTATACAGTTAATAGTCTGAGTCCAGGGATTGCAGAGGCTCTAGGTTATCCCATTAGATTTTTCTCAGTTCCATAAGAAAGTCATCTGTCTCAGTGAGGACAATTTTCCTTCTCTCTGGCTGCACCAAGAACTGTAGGCATTGCACCAACTTCACTAGAGTGTCCTCTGGAGGCCACCGTCTGAGGGTGTGGCAGCCTCCTCCAGAATTCTCCTTTGTACAGCAAGATAATCCAACCTCTCCAAAGCCTGGATCAGATGACCATGACCTTGAAAACTAGCAGGGGATGTTTGAGAAAGGATAGTGGACAGGCACAAGGCTTTCTGAAGAACTGTGAGGATTCACTTTCTCTGAGTTGTCTTCACCCCGGGTGAAGGGGTGCAGTACCATGCACAGGCCGGGGACTTCATTCAGCCTTGTATTCTCTTTGAACAGTGCATGCTAGAGTCACACCATGTTGCAACCTCTTTTTCACCCAGTGGCATGTATCAGGGTCCCATTTTCCTGTGGTCTGCTGTTTGATTCTCTGTACCAATATTTGGTATCATTTCTTGCATTACCATGATATGGGTGGGATCCTCTATTCTGCCCATTTTACCTGATCAACCAGAATTTGGCATATAACTTGGGCTGTTATCAAGTCACAATGTTTGGGCTTTGTCACTCCTGCTCCATGCTGGAGGCTCAAAGGGTAGGCACCTGAGAAGGGTGGGGATGAGGGAAGAAAGAAAGTTCTCAGATCCCATGGGAGGCTTCTGCAGGTAGCTGGGAGGGCCCCTGGTGGGCACTTTTTTTATTTTTTAGTTTACATGGGCTTATATGGGAAATAAAAAAATGACCCTAGAAGTTTACTATAACCTCAAGTTCTCCCCAAACCCATCCTCGAAGCCTCTGTTAAAGCCAGAATGAACCCCCCCCTACAGAAGTTTGTTTCAGGATATACTCCAGTGCCCTTGATTTATGGCTCAATTCAGCCAAAGACAGTCAGCTCCATCAAAGTATGCATGAAACGGACAGATGTGAAATGCCAGGATGTTTCATTGAAACAAAAGCTTTATTTCTTTCAGGTTCAGAGCCATATGTGTATCATCCTCTCTACATTCCAGATTCTTTCATAACATTTTTAAAAAAGTAATTATTTGTATTCCAGATGTTAACTGCCTGGGTGTTTCTAAGACTTACGTTGTACTGGGTTCATCTTGTTATTTGAAATGTAAATGAAATTAGTGCTAGATCTCATAAACATGTGTCCCAGGAGGAAAGAAATGGCATCTTCTATTTATGGAGCCATAGGCAGGATTAAGACTTAGTCAACAAGAGTTGGGGCACCCCCGGGAATAGCGACAACGAGAGCTCCTTTCTACCCTGGGCCTGAAGTGGAGGCAAGAGAGGGAGAAACAGTGTGACTGGACCCTGAAAGAATCAGACATGGAGGCAGGAGAGGGCCAGCCACCCGCAGCAAGGTTCAGGAATAAGTACCCCTTTCTCTTTACACCCTCTGAGCTCTTGTTGCTGCCCCCACCTCACTGGGCTGCAGCCACCAAGCCAAGAGAGGTTGTGGGATGCCTGAGGATTTAAACTTTGGAGATTTTCACTGTCCTGGGTGCATTGTTGAGCAGCAAAGGTATACAATGGAACCAGCACGAACCTCAATCTTATGTGTAGTAGAAACCCCAATTTTCTAGAAGTTCTTAGGGAACTTGCTTCAGTGAGCATTCTCACTGTTGTGATTCAATAAGCTAGACTATACACAAGGGAGGACGATTTATCTGCTCACAGTTCTGGAGATTTCAGAAATTCAGTCCATGTTAGGCTGGGTCTACAGAGCCCAGGGCATGGCAGTGGGAACCAGAAAGAGGAGAGAACAAGTCCCCTGCTCTCACATCATGGAGGCCAAAAGCAAGAGAAAGAGCAGGGAAAAGAGGGACCATATATAACCCTCAATGAGGCCACAACTGCAGGGATTTTGCCACCTGCCCAGACTAACACCCAGTAAATCCATTACAATGGCTTTATCCACTGATGAGATTACAACCCTCATGACCTAATTATACCAACCCTTAACATTAATTAATACACGAGCTCTTCAGGGGACATTCTACATTTAACTATAACAGGGCTTATGCTAGAAGCAGAAAAGAAGAGCTAGAAGAAGGTAGGTTGTATATCCTAACAACCCTCCTCTGCCTCTTTTAATTGGCTCGAGTGATTTCAGTATTGCCGCTAGGTAAGCAGCATAGATAGGATCAGCCCCACACTGTCACCACTCAGGGGCCAAAGTGAGCTGTGTTCCTTACATAGGATCCAAAAGGACCACGGAGGCTCCTCAGAGCCAAGAATGGAAGAACTTCATGTGTGTGATAATCCATGCCTTATTTTGGAGGAGACAAATGTCATCTTCTGTTTAATAGTCATCTCTTGAGTTTTTGTACCCTACTTAAAACTCTTTCGTTTCCCCTTTGAATTTCTTTCCTTTCCACACAAGCTGACTTAATACTGCATTACTGTTTTATTTTTTTTCCAAAGCATCCTAATTATCTGACTTTTATCCTCCCCGGACTAACCTGCCTTTGCTTAGAATGTCTCATTCCATGAGCATTGCTAGAGGATGTTCCTAGGAAAGAAGAGGTCAGTTTTCTTATTGAAACGTTAATTTTTACAGAAACTCAGTTTTCTTCTAGCATAATTTTTATTTTTTTTAAATGACAATGTTGGGAATCAGAGAGGAGAAGTGATTTAACCATGGGCACACAGGACTGGACTCTGTTTTTCTGATCCTGTATCCATAGCTTTTCCCTTTATGCTCCATTACTTGTTTCTGCATTCTCTTTTTGGAAAAGCCCCTTTTGTCTTAATACCATCTGCCTGGCTGTCTTTCAGCTTATGTAGTTCAGCTCTGCATATAAAGAAGCCAACACCTTGGTGGGAATCATTAATTTTTAGAAGCTTTTATTTCAGCAACTCCAGATAATTGCTAAAAATAGGTGTATTCTCTGCAAGATGCAGTTAAAATCAACTTATTTTGTGGTCAGGCTTCCCAAAGGCATCAAGGCTGTGCTAAGAATGCAATGTGTTAGCAACCATGAAGAATTTTTGCCATGTACCAGGCAGGTGGTAAATAATTTTATTTCCCCGAGGCATCCTTCGGTGCTCAAAGTTAGGGGCAGCTGGGTTACGGATGCCTGGAGATGTCCAGGTAGGCTCAGGCTTTCCTCAGAGGGAGAACATGCATCAATTTTCATTAATACTGCAATGGAGTAGGCACAGAAATTCTTGGAGAATTCACACCTGGGTTTCCTGCTATTTCAAAAGTTTACAAATATGTTCTCTGTATTGCAAGCCTTTAACTAATGCTGCAAATGTTAATACCCTTTAACATTAGAGGAGACATTCCCATTGGCATGGACTTGAGGTTTAAAGGAAGTTAGTAGCAGGCTGTAAGTGGGTACTGTGCTTATTTTCTCTGCTCTCCATGTTGGTCCATCGAGGAGTGCAGTTCTGCTAATGCTGCTAATTCTGCTAAGTTCTGCTAGTGCGTCTAAGCACTGTGAGAAGGAAGCTGGTGCCTGTGGGCAGGGGTGGCTTACTTCCTCATCACTTGTTCCAATGGGCATCTCCCACATCTTTCCTTTCCTCCCTGTGTGTGCTCTTCCTCCTTCCATCTCTACTCTTTACCTCTCCTTCCCTCTCCTTTCCTTCCTTCCTCTCTGGACCTATCTTCTCCCAAGCCCCAAAAGAGCTGGCACTTAATTCTCCTTTGTAGAGCCAGGTAGATAGATAGATTTTTCTATGTTTGATCCAGCCTTTTAGCCTGGAGGAAGGTAGGCAGGGGAATCTGAATCATGCAGATCTCAAAGTGTAGATTTGTGAGGTAGCCATGCAATGCTTTGCAGTTCAGGTAAGTAAAACTAATTCTGTCTGAGGTCTTGTCTGTCTCCTTCCATCTATTCCTCAAATTGGTTAGAATCTGTAGAGAGAGCAAAGGATGTGACTGAAAGGGTGGGACTTTTGCTAAATTTTCAACACAGGAAGGCTTGGCTAGGAAGGCCTACCATGCAAAGACAGAGAACACTGTGGGGAAATATTTTTTTGATGGGGTCCTTAGTGCTGCGGTCAGCTCTTGGAAGCAGAAGGCTTTAGCAGTGGGAAGACTTTGAGTGTGTATGGACATCAAGGGATTTGAACTTGAGTTCCAGCACCTTCCTGAAACCTATTTTGTAGTCATAGGTGGCTTAATATATATATGTTATATATTTGTGTTTCAGCAGAACCTTACCTGGTGTCCTCAGATTCAAGGACTTGAGTGTCAAATACAGTGTCTCAGGAACAAAAGATAATCCTCCTGTCTTGGTTGAGGTGACTATTATATCAGCTATCATCTATCTATTATCTATCTATCAATCAATTATCTATCTATCTATCTATCTATCTATCTATCTATCTATATCTATCATCTATCTATATATCATGGTTATAGAATGCCTCCTGAAGAGCTCTTATTAATATTCAGAGGTGCTATGACTGAATTAATGTAGGTTGTAATCTCATCAGTGGATGAATCCATTGTAATGGATTTATCGGGTGGTAACCTAGGAGGGCTGGTATGGATGAAAAAGGTAGGTCACTGGGGCATGGCCTTGGGAATGGTGCCTGTGTCCTTGTCCTTGAACCTCCTTCACCATCCCTCTTGCTTCTGGACTTTCTAATGTGAAACAGAACTCTTGAGTGTGTTTTTTCTCTGCTCCCTGAGCCATTCCCTAAGCTCCTAACATGGAACTTAAACTCCTGGAAACTCCAGAACTGTGAGAAAATAATTCTTCCTCTAAGTTGTGGGTATTAACAATGAGAACAATAACTGAAACACCATCATCTGTCTAACCCAGAGCACTTCTAACACCAAATGTGTGAATTTTCTACACAAACCAATTCTCCATGCCCTATAATTCAATGACTTTTTTTGTACTAGTGATTGAACCCAACAATATGGATTTCTGCCTCTCATCTGCACCCTCAGCCCTTTTAATTTTTAATTTTGAAACAAGGTCTTTGTAAATTGCCAAGTGTTTCATTAAGGCACTGAAGTTGGCCTACAACCTGCAAGCTTCCTGTCTCAGCCTCCTAAGTGCTGGGATTACAGGTGTGTGCCACCGCACACAACTACAATTCAGTTAAAATCTGACACTAACTGTCAGGACTTAGTGTCAGACTAAATAGATAAGGGGCTCGGCCCCACAATAATAAGTTCTCCTTTTTATAGCTTTAGATATCAATTACAAGTAGTGGGTACTATCCACACTTTATACTTCTATATGATTTAGCTAGAAATCAGAAATTCCCATCACCCGCCTCTCAGGCTTGACAATTTGCGATAAACAACTCACAGAGCTCAGGCAGGGAAACACTTTACTCTTACTGGCTTATTATATGGATATTATGAAGGATACAGATGAACATAAAGAGGTGCAAAGGGCAAGGTCCAGGAGGATCCTCAGTGCAGAAACTTGTGTCCATGTAGAGTTGGGGTGCCTGGCCTTCATCTCTCAGCAGCCTTAGGAGAAGCTATACTGGAAAAGGCAAGACTGTAGGAGAACCGGGAGAACTTTCCAGACAAGTTATTCCCTCATTAAAGCTTTAAGACTAGAGGGCAAGTGTGAGGACATGGAGTAGGCTTTTTCTTTTTGCAGAAGCAGTGGATATATTTGGGGCACCATGTATCATGTCTTTGACACATTTCTGATTTCAGCTTCAGCTGCAAAGGACAGTTCCCATGGAACATTCTACTTTAAAGACCTACTAAATGTCTCCACTTTTATAACCCAAGTATATTTCCTGAAGTCTTAGGAGAGCCTGTGTTATGATTAGATATAGAATGTGCCCTGGAGAGCTCACATGTTAATGTTCAGAGTTGATATAATTGAGTCATGAGGGTTGTGATCTCATCAGTGGGTAAATCTATTGTGATGAATTTACTGAGTGGTAACCCATGCATGTGGGATGTGGCTGCAGGAAGTGGGTCCCTGGGTGTGTGCTCTTGGGAATTTTGCTTTTTACTTTGAGTCCCTTGGCTTGCTCTCCCTTGCTTCTGGCCTCCGTATTGTGAGAGCAGAGTCCTTATCCTCTCCCTCTTTCTTCTTCCTGCTTTCATATCCTGAGTTCCACAGACGTGGCCTGATATACACTGGACTTTAGAATCTCCAAGAACTGTGAGCAAATTAATCTTCCTTCTAAGTTATGTGGTCAGTTGTTTTGGTTTACAGCACTGAGATTGTTGGCTGAGATAGCCTGAAGGAGTATGGAGTTAACAAACTCCCAGGAGACACTTAATGAGTAGAGGGTAGAAGTCAGGGGACAAAGACCCCAACCTCTGTTCTTCAGAGATACAATTGTGAGGCGCAGTGACCATTCCTCAAAGGGCCATTGGTGTTATTAAGGCTCCCAGGATTATCCATCTTGAAATACTCTTTAGTGATATACACTTTCCCTGCCTCATGGCTTTTGGGGATAAGCTCCTTGCACCCAAGTCCTCAGACATCAAAATACTAGGTGATCTTTGTGTGTCAGGGTGTCAGGTAGATGGAATATGACCCATCAGCCACTGGAAATCCAGTGGATTTTTGTCTTCCCTACCTGTTCCTCATGCAGAGTTTGGTGATATGAATGTCAAGTTTTGCTGAAGGCAAGACAATAGGTAAAGGAAAGATATCTTCTTGGTCCTTGTAGAGTAGCCTGAAGAATTAAAAAGTAAGAGAGGCAAGACGAGGAGTGAAGTGTGCAAGAGAGACTGTTCATTGCATTGGAATTCTGGTGCAAATGCTAGCAGTAATAAGGCTAGGACTTTGTCAGGCATGGGAACTAACGATTCAGACTTTTGGATCTTTGCCAGTTGTATAAGGTTAAAAATAATGGCACCATATTTGCTGTTTTAATTCATATTTTGAAAACCATAGTGGGCATAGAGCATTTTCTTTTTTTATTTATTAATCACATTACTGTTTCTGTAATCTGGATATTATACACATTACTGAACAAATCACTTTAATGATAGATATTGAGGTCAAGTTCACTTTTTAAAATGAGGATAAGAATTTCTACCATACACGTAGAAAAGATATCCAATCTTCTTTACAAATAAAGTACTGAAAATTGAAAGAAAAACATAGTTGTCTCTGTATATTTTTGCTGTAAACATGGAAATGTTTGGTAATAGCCCAGGCATATAGTTTGTGCAGGGTAATCGGCCCTGAGATCAACAATGCAGATTGATATGCTGTTTTGAAGGGCACGTGAGCAATTTCTATCAAAATTTGAAATGTGCATATCCATTGTCACAGCATTTCAAGACAATTTGTCCTCCAAATATGTTGTTTAGAATCCCAAATGTGATGCTGCATTGAGTGTTTGCACATGAGAGAGTCTATGCATGAGGATATACTAGCCAAGATGGAGAATTAGTACAGACTTTGACTTTGCCCTGAGTCGAATCCTGAAAATGAGGCAGGATTGAGAGGAAGGGTTCATGTATCCTAGAACCTAGTGAAAACTTTGGAAATTATTTGGAGAGGGGGAAAAGTACCTGGCAGGGAGAGGACCAGGTACCATGGATAGCAAACAGAAAGGGTGGGGACTTTATTTTTAAAATATACTTTATTAGTATATTGTATTCACACATTATAAAGAAGTTCAGAGTGATAGGGACATACATGCACATAGCAAATGGTGAGCCTCCTGCCATTTAGGGGTTTTATGGAGGTCCCATTAAGTAGATGCTATTGATCAAGTGTTTGATCATGGGTGATTGTCTCAGTCAACAGTTTCACGGCTATTATTCAAAACAACTGACCAAACAATGTAGAGGAAGAAAGGTTCATTTGCTCAGAGTTTTGGGGGATTTTAGGGTTCAGTTCATATTAGGCTGGTCATGTAAATTAGAAGCAGAGAGGGGAGAGCAAAGGGGAGGAGAAACCATAAATAATTATCAAAGCCCACCTCCTCCAGCCATACCCTCCATGCCCACGTTACCACCCAGTAAAACCATTACAATGGCATTATCTATTGATGAGATTACAATCTTCATGGCTTAATCATACCAAGTCTGAACATTAATACATGAGGTCTTTGGGGGACATTCTATATCTAATCATAACAGTGATTAACTGAGTCTCTAGACTGTGCCCTCCATTTGGAGGTCAGAGCATGGGGTTGAAAGATCTGGTCCTCTAATCACTTCAGCTGCATCCTGAAGCTTTCTGGGGGACTCGTCAAGGGTCACCTCATCAACATAAACTCAGCTGTAGTTGAGAAGGGGCTTATTATGAATATGAAAACACCCTTTTATCACTGGAAATTTCAACAATTTAAATTGCTCTGTGCAGGCACTGTGGATGAATACTAGCTATATATTTCTTCTTATGCCAAAATATTCCAGGGACAAAAAAGGGAAACAACATGTCTAAATTGTTATACCAGGCTCTCTGACCTTTGAACTCCCTACAATCTAGCACAACAATGTTAACAGAAAGACAATGACCGAAGTTAAATAATTTTGATACCAACCCCATCTATTCTCTTTTTTTTTAAATTGTGATAGTCATAGTATTGAAGAGTTTCAAAGAAATATGAATTCATAGGAAAGAATAGCAAAACCCAAATTAAGTAATTTTGGCCACAAGCGGTGGAAATAATGAATTAGAAAAAATTTTAGAAAATAAAAGTGAGAAAACAAATATCTTGAATGAAATAAGATCTGAGGCCATGAAATAAAAATAAGAACATTTGAACTATTTGGAGGTTTGGGGCACACAAAAATATATTGTTGAAATAAAAAAAGTATTGTCAATGGATAAATTGGGAACAGAATGAATACAGCTAAAGAACAAATTAGTGAACTGAAAGAGTCAGTCAATGAACTCTCCCAGAAAGCACTTGGGAGTAATAAATCTTTGGAAGAAAATGGCTCAGAATTAGCATTCCAATAGGAGTTTCAGCAGGAGAAAAAAAAAATAAATGGAGAGAAGGCAGTAATTTGCCAGAATTAAAATGGGAACCAGTGTGGAAGCAAACCTTCAGGACCTTTAGAGCTCTGGGTTTCTGGGCTGTCACCAGGATCCCTAATCTACAGTGGCATTGCAAACCACAGAGGGACTCCTGAGTGTACTCAAACATGGTGATTTATTATTATTTATTTACAAGAAACAGATTGTCTTTTGACCTTTTTATTCCAGCAGGGCTAGTTCTAAGCTATTGTTCTAATACTTTCCAGCACAGAGAAAGAATACAAAAGAGCATAGTAATTTCCAACTCCATGCCTCCTACTCAGATTTTGGTGTATAAAGGGATGCAAATTAGTCTCAAGACCCTGTGCAACACTCTACCCTGGATTGCCCTGTTCAGACACCCAGCACCAGGCAGCAGTAGTGACATTAACTCCTGGGTTCCCTAGTGCATTTTTTGTCTAAAGTTACTTCCTCCTTTCTTTTATTTATTTATTTATTTATTTATTTATTTATTTATTTATTTATTTATTTTTCCAGGAATTGAACCTAGAAGCATTCTACTTTTGAGGTAAACCCCAGCCCTATTTTTTTTTTTTTTGTGGTACTGAGGTTCCTGGAAGCCCTTCTACCTCCAGGCTACACTCCCAGACCTATTTTTTATATTTTTATTTGGAAACAGGGTCTCTTAAGCCAGCTCAGCTGGCTTCGAACCAGCACGATCCTCCTGTCTCTGTCTCCCGACCGCGGGGATTACAAGTGTGCGCCACCACGCCTGGCCCAGCCCTATTTTAATATTTTATTTTGAAGCAGGGTCTCACTAGGTTGCTGAGAGTCTCACTAAGTTTCCAAAGCTGGCCTTGAACCTGTGATCCTCCCATCTCAGTCTCCCATGTATTGGGATTACAGGTGCGTGTCACCATGCCTGGCACTTATCTGCTACTTTCAATGTTGCTACAATATTTTTTTCTTTTTGTTACCTCTCTTGCTTCTTCTTACTATAGTCTTCTCTTCAAGTAATGCCACTTTCTCCTTTTCCACATTTCTAAATTTGTTCATTGAGCCACCCATCCATTCATCTATCTATTCAACAGTTATCTTTAGCACCCACCACATTCTAGGCACCGCTGAAGGCACGGGAGCTGCAACGTGCAAGACAGAACAAAGTTCCCTGCTACTGAGGAGGACGGGTAATGAGCAAGTAAGTAAATGAGCCAACCCCCAAAAGGTATATATTAGGGAATACAATGAAGGTAATAGTATGTGTTGAGTAGTAATGAGGGCTGGGGCAGGGATGCTTTAGCTGAGACAGTATCACTTCTTCCTCTGGCTGAAGCATGGGAACAAGCCGCAGGTTGGTCTAATCAGATTCTTTCTCCCCTGAATTTTGAGAAGAATAGACAGGGGATGGGAAAAACCCCAAATCTGTGCATCTCCTGATGGAATGCAGGGTGACTGGTCACTAGCCCCTAGCATCCAGCTGCCCAGAGTGGCTGCAGTTGACAACCTTTTGCTTTTCCAGGATTTCTTTAATTCTCTGAACTTCTCCATAAACCCTTCTAATAAATTACTTTTTGAAAAATTCAGTGAGCTAGGGATGATTTCTATGGTGCACATACAAAACACTCTGATCGATGTTTTGGTTATCCCATAGAAGAAAAGGCCTTTAAGATGGTTGTAAATAAAAGTGGTAAGATTTGAACTTTTGTTGGGAAATCAGGCCAGGGGATGGTCTTTGCTGGAGTTTGCTGAAGACCTCTAGACCCAGCCTTTCTCCTTTGGTCCTGTGTCAGCCAACTCCCTTTTCCCTGTTCAACCTATTTTCTTCTCTGAACCAATCATAAGCTTCTCCTACTGCCTTTGGACAGACATCTTTTTGCTCTAGTGAGGAGTGGTAAAGTATGTTATAGAATAATACAGGGTATCCCAGTATGACCCAGAAGCTGAGACTCTTGATGCTGGAGCCAGACTACCTGGGTTCAAACTCAGCTCTGCTGCTGACTGGCTAGATGATTTCCAGTGTTACTTAATCTCTGCAACTCAGTTTTCTTATACTGATAGTAACCAGATTACAGAGTTGTGAAGACTAAATAAATTGACACATGTTATGATGTGAAAGCATTGTTCTATGTGGAGGTTGGGTCTACACATATCTTTGCTTTTTGGATTCTGAGATTTCCTTCCTTCCTTCCTTCCTTCCTTCCTTCCTTCCTTCCTTCCTTCCTTCCTTCCTTCCTTCCTTCCTTCCTTCCTTCCTTCCTTCCATTTTTACTTTCAAGCATGATCTCACTAAGTTGCTGAGGCTGCTCTTGAACCTCTTATCCTCCTGTCTCTGCCTCCTAAATACTGGGTCTACAGGCATGTGCCATCATGCCCACTGAACTTTCTTAACCTTATGAAAAGCATTATTTTCATTGCTTTCAAGATCAGCAGTCCTCTCTTGGGCCTGGCTGAGTGTGTGCATTAGAGGAAAGAGAAAGCATATTTCAAAATCACTTACTATGCACCAAGCATCAGGACAGATATCTCTTTGAAGATCCTAACAGCATGTCTGAAAGACAGATAGGATTATTGTCATTTTACACACCAAGAGAGCTGGAACTCAGAGAGGTTAAGTAACCTGACCTGTGTCACTCAGCTACTAAGAGGCAGAATTGCCGTTCTCCTAGGTGTGTCTGATTTAAAGTCTGTGCTGTTTCCTCTGTGCACACTGAATAACCCTGTTTCTCTCCCATAGGCCTTGTACCGAGGCTGTCCTGGCTGTCACTGTTCAAGGCTGTGGTGCTGGTATCAAAAGTGCTGGGCGCTTCCCTCAACAGTACCAGACCCTCATTCCCATTCATTTATGAATTTTTTTCCCTTTTCTTTTAGTCTGTCTAGATGATCAAGGACAATATCCCAAAAGAACAGTTCATCATCTGTCTTGGAGTTGATGAAAAAGAGAGCATAGCATGGTGGTTAAGCCTGTGGGCTCTAGGTGGGACTTTTTGGGTTCAAAATTGCTTTGTATCAAGCCAGACGTGGTGGCCCATGCTTGTAATCCCTGCGCTTGGGGGGCGGAGACTGGAGGGTTGCACAGGTTCGAATCCAGCCTCTCTGGCTTAAGAGACCCTGTTTCCAAATAAAAATATAGAAAATAGGTCTGGGAGTGTAGCCCAGAGGTGGAAGGGCTTCTGGGAACCCCAATACCCCCCCAAAATTGTTTTGTATCTATTTTCCTTGATGAGCATCCTTGGGCAGGTTATAGCATCTTACCACACCTCAATCTCTTCATTTGCAAAATAGGGATGGGAAAAATAGTGGTTAACACTTAGAGTGTTTGCACACATTAAGAGTAATAAATACTGGAAGAAGAATGTTTGAGACATTTCTTTAAACCTTGAGTAAACCGGGTGTGGTAGCTCAGACCTGTACTCCTAGAACTTGTCAGGCTGAAATAGGAGACTCATAGGTTGGCAGCCAGCCTCAGCAATTTAGTGAAACTCTGCTTCCAAATAAAAAGTAAAATGGGGCTGGAGGTGTAGGTCAGAGGTAGAATGTCCCTGGGTTCCATTCCCAGTGCAAACAGTGACGACAACAACAACAACAACCTTGTGTAGGCGGTGGCTTCCCAATCAAACCAGACTGCAAACCCAGAATCCCAAAAGAAAGACAGACATATGCGAATACAATGAAAAAACAAAAATTGCTGGGCATGGGGGCACATGTCCGTCATCTCAGCTACTTGAAAGCTGAGGCAGGAGAATCATGAGTTTAAGGCTGGCTTGGGCAACTTAGCAGGGCTCTCAAAGTAAGAGATATAAGGGCTGGGGATGTAGCTTAATGGTAGAGCACATTGGGTTCATCCTCAGTTTAGCAAAAACAAACCAATAAGCAAACAGCCCTTCTACCCCCAAAACATAGGGCAAAAGAACAAAACAAAATCAAATAAAAGTATCATGTTGTATACTATAAAACACACAATTTGTTCAATGAATGATAAGTAAGGAAAATAATTAGTTAAATCAAAAATAAAAAAATAAAAAATCATACTGGGGATATATTCATAATACCTATGACAAAATATTAATATTTCTAGTATGCAAAGACTTCCCATAAACTGAGAAGCAACAGAAACCACCAAAGAGATAAATGGGAAAAAGATATGAATGGACCTCTCACCGAGCAGGGTATGCAAATGGCCAGTGGGTGTCCAAAAGGATGCTCAGGGAACTGCAAATTAAATCTAAAATGAGATACCTTAAAAAAAATCCATTAGACTGGAAATAAACTGAAAAAGGAAGCTATCTTAAGCTCACAAAAATGTTAGAAAAGAAATGCTTTCATATATCGCTGGTAGAAACATGAAATGTGACAACAAGTAATACTGGAAAAAATTTAAATATCTGTTGAAATAAACTAGCAACCCTACATTTAAGAATCAATTCATGCAAATAAAAGCACCTCTGTGTGAGGATTATACTTTCAAGGATGTTTATCATAAACTTACTTCTTTGGGGAAAAGTTGGAAACCCAGCCTGAATGTTCCCCAATATAAGATAGCATTTATACCCATTGCGAAATGTGTTGTAGTCATTAAAAGAACAAATGTAAATAAACTGTGATACATTCATTTAAAGGAATACTACTCAACAATAAAAAGGGGTATATGATATGATGCTATGTTAGTGAAAACAAATGAGAATGATAGAGAGAGAGAATAGCTCACACCAGGCTGTTGATGTTGGCTCTCCCGGAAAGGTCAAAATGGAAGAGGCATTAGGAGGTATTTCTTTGCGCATTTTGCATTATTTCACAAGTTATGTGAAATAAGCACTACATTTTAAATTATAACAAGAAAACACAAAAATGTAATAAAAAATAAAAGAGGCAGAGGAAGGCCAGCCAGAAGGCAAAGAGAGAAGAAGAATGCAAAAGGTCAACCAGAGAACTGGCTAGCAGAAAAGTCACCTTTGGGGGCCGGGGGTCAGAAGGCCTGTGTGGTACCCATCAAATTACCAAGTCTGGAAAATGAGCATCAGCTGGAACTGGAAGAACATTTGGACCTGGGACTGGGGACAAATGATGTTTAGTGGCTAAGACTTGGGCTCATTTTGAGGACCCATGACTGCTTCTGTGGCTTGCCATGTTTTGCCCATTTGCTCATTTGGTCCTCTGTGCATCCCTGAATGCCTGCATCCCTGCAACCCTGAGTCTATCACTCATCTCCATCATTCATCCCCTGCCCACCACTTATGAGATGCCTACTGTGGTTTTTATTTATCTTATTTATTTTTATTTATTTTTATTTTTTTTGTGGTACTGGGGATTGAACCCAGAGGTGTTTTATCTCTGAGCTACACCTCCAGACCTATTTTATTTTCTATCTTGAAACAGGATCTCACTAAGTTAATGGAGGATGTTGCTAAATGGAGGATGTTGTTAAATTGCTGAAGCTGGGTTTGAACTTGTCATCCTTCTGTCTCATCCTCTCAAGTATTGGGATTATAGACATGCACAACCAAGCTGGTCCCACTGTTTTTTTTTTTTTTTTTTTTTTTGTGTGTGTGGTACTGAGGATTGAACCCAGGGGCATTCTACCTCTGAGCTACATTCCTCAGCCTCTTTTATTTTTTATTTTAAAACAGGGTCTCACTAAGTAGCCGAGGCTGGTCGTGAACCTGCGACTCTTCTATCTCAGCCTCCCAGGTACTGGGATTACAAGTGTGTACCACCATGCCTGGATTCCTACTGTTTTTTTTTTTTTTTTGTGTGTGTGTGTGTGCGTGTGTGCTTTTATTGGTGCATTATAGTCTCACATCATAATGTAAATTATGTTGACAATGACATACATGCACATACTCTCTACTTTGTTTTTAATTTAAATGATTTCTTATGTTCTGTCCCTCCTCCAAATTATAATAAAATCCAGAGTTTCCTGCACTTGTCATATATATATATATATATATATATATATATATATATATATATATATATATATATATATTCTTTTTTTTAGGGTTTCTTTTTTTTTTCTTTTACCAATTTTTTTATTGAACATAAATAGTAAGGACTGCAATAAACAGCCACTGGGTTCCCTTTCTCAGCTTTGGTCTTCGTGAAGCTGAGTCTCCCAGACCACTCCTCTAATTAGCATGTGGCTCTGACCTCTCCACTTGGGGTGACCAGCATTCATTCATGTTTGGATCTGCTGAGATGGGCCTCAGGTTTTGGTGGTAGACCTTGCAGTGAGTTGCTATCTTGCCTAGGGAGTATACAGAGCTTCTTCTCCCATTTCACTAATATGATAGATCAGATAGATGATTCCCACTCTGTAAGTACAAGGAACTGGAGTCAAGGTGCCCAACTCTGTCATTAACTGTGTGCCCATGGATCCGTAAAATCAAGCATGAAGGGTGGATGTGTATTAATGTGCATCTATTACACCTTAAAAGTGTTTCATTTGAAACAGTTTACTTCATCACCAGTATTATTATTGTTGTTGATAATTATGTGCTATTGGATTGTATAGATTGAATGAGAAATTCATGAACCATTTCAAACAATTGCAGACACTGTATAATATAGTCACATATGCCCAAATTCATATGTATATATGCATGTACACTTGAGAAAACATGGAGGCAAGTCTGGAAGAACATGTGCCAAACTGGATTCAGGAGAAGATTAAAAGTCACATTTAATTATTATTTCATATTCCTTTATATTGTCTGAAAATGTTGCCATTGGCACTGTGTTTTTGTAATTTAGAGATAAAAATAAATGGCAGGAATTAATGGACTTTAAAATGGGGATAAAATTAGAGAATCTCTATCTTCTATATAGAAAACTTACTATTTCTTTAAGTCATTGGTTGTTCATACAAGGCAGCCATAAAAAACTATATATATTTTTCTCTAATAGGAAAGCAGTTTCTGGGGTTGTTCATCCTAATGCGAAGGTGAGATTTGTCTGATATAGATCCATGAGGTCAGTCTAATAAATCACTCTGCTAGTTGCTGCATTAGAAATTCAAAGCTTGAATGGAGGCTCAAGTCTCAATGTGTCTATGGCTCCCCAGACACCATTCCTTCTGATTCTTGTGGCCTGCAGACTTGAGGGGCTGAGCTCACAGAATTTAGAGCTGGACCTGGCTTTAAAAGTGTCTCCCTCTTCGGCTTCATATCTACTCCCTCATCTTTGACCACCTGTGGCACCTAGAGATAACTTATAGCAATGAAGGACATGGTCACAGGTTTGCCTTGGTCCTCCTGGAAAAAACTGTTAAAAAGCTATCATTGGTTACCACAAGTAAGTCACATCAAAGGCTGGGGTAGCTTCAGGCATGGCAGGCAGATTCTCAGGCAAGACCTCAAAGTGACAGAACTATTTTTTTTTATTCCTCCAGAGTGAGGTTCCTTTAGGGTCAGACTCACATTGTCTAGACTCTGGATACATGGAGACGAATTTACAAAGCAAATTTGTACTGACTTTCACCAGGAGGGCAGTAGAACCATCAAGATGGTAAGAATTCTCAAGTCTAACCCACAGGCTGCTCTTCTAGGTAGTAAGAAAGTTGGGAAATGGAAAAAGATATTGAATGTGTGAGAGGCAGAGACTTAACCTTGGAGCCACTTGACTTTGGAAGGAGGCAGTCCTAGGTTCAAATCAGTGCTCCGCCTGTGATTGACTCTGGGTGTCTTAGTAAAATCCTCAGTTGCTCAGTTTTGTCAGAGACAATGGTATTGCTTTAGATTGGGTTCTTAGAATTCAGCTCTGAGGTGGGGCATTGCAAGTAGAGGCTTACAAGAGAGTTAGACTTATCGGAAGATGACAAGTGCAGGATTAAGCAGAGGGATACACCTACCTGCAATGTGTTGCAATGGGGCTCTGGGGTCAGAGGGATACCCTGGAGGTGGATGGCCCTTCCCAGAAGTCTGTAGTTGGAAGACAGAGGGGAACCTCTGCGCCTGGCATAAGCTAGTCAATGGCCATGTGTCATTCCTTTGGAGGGGAAAGAACATTGGCTGGTATAGTTACCTATAACTGGGGACAGGTTCTAGGAAGAGATACAGCTGTGAGCTTCAAGTTGCCTATATTCCCCTACACTGGGGTGCACTTGTTTTGAACAGGAATGTGGGAAGGGCTTCCTAGTACCCACTACAAATACATGCTTTATAGATTTGTAGGGATTATGGAAGTACTTTGCATAGTGCCCGTCACACCACAGGACAACTCTAAGTGTTGCTTCCTTTCCTTCCCCTTGAGAATACTTTGTAATGACTTTGGAAGAGAACAGTGATGTAAGTGTGTGTGTGTGTGTGTGTGTGTGTGTGTGCGCGCGCACGTTACTGGGGATTGAATCCAGGGGGACTCTACCTCTGAGCTATACTCTCAGCTCTATTTTAAAGGGGGTCTGTTTTGTCTTTTTGGAACTGGGGATCATACCCAGGGCACCATACCTGCAAAGCAGGCACTTTGCCACTGAGCTACATCCTGGCCCCTCTCAGCTCTATTTTAATTTTCATTTGGAAATAGGGTCTTGGTAAATTGCTGAGAACCTCACTAGGTTTCTGAGGCTGGCTTCAAACCTGTGATCCTCTTCTTGTCTTAGCCTCCTAAGTACTGGGATTACAGGCATACACTGTCATGCCTGGCTAAACTGGACATTTACAGTGGCCCAAATCACTATATCCACTAAAAATATATCTTTGCCTGGGAAGATATATCTTTGG
Organism: Muscardinus avellanarius; assembly: GCF_963383645.1. Classification (NCBI taxonomy): domain Eukaryota; kingdom Metazoa; phylum Chordata; class Mammalia; order Rodentia; family Gliridae; genus Muscardinus; species Muscardinus avellanarius. The sequence continues at coordinate 92,983,163 of NC_137796.1, read as the reverse complement.
TTCAATACAAAGACTGAAAAATTCTTAATCTCTATTGTCCTCGATCACACACCACAGAACTAATTCTTGATGGGTTAGTAACTTGGGGATAGTTGACATGACTGGCATGGTTTTCCTTGTAATGGTTTTGGTTGGGTTTAGAGATTTCCTCATCTGGTGGGCAATATATTTTATGAATTATTGCTAGGGAGTTAAAGCTGGGTGAAGAAGTATACTTTAGGGATCTGACTAAGGTCATTCATTGGACTTTTTATTGGCTTCAATAGCAAAGGGTCACCTTTTCTTGACTTTGAACTCAAATTTCAAGGAGATGCCCTTTTCGGAAATCCTGTACATTTATTATACAGACCAAGTGTGCTCAGGAGGATTTTCCATTTCTGTTTCTGGTGTTTAATGTTATCTCTTTTCTTATAGCACTCAGGAGGGTCCAGAACAGGGCAAGGGCAGGTCCAGAAGGAGCAAGATGAGAACACTTACGGCATCTTGGTTGGCAATCTCACTGCTGTCATCCAAAACTAATGACCACAGAACTCAGAGGAAGGAAGATTTATTTATTTGCTCCCAATATATATTTTTTATTCCAGATTCAGTCCATGTGTGGCCAGTGTCTTTGGCTCTCAGGGCATGGTGGCAGGAAGGAGAGAAAGAGAGGTGGGGAGAGAACATGGGCTTTGCTCCTCACATCATGGAGTCTGGAAGCAAGGGGACTCAAAGACAATAGCACAGTCCTGAAGGCCACACCCCTAGGGACCCATCTTCTTCAGCCACACCCCACCAGTCTAGGTTAACACCCAATAAATCCATTACAATAAATTTATCTACTGATGAGAAGACAATTCTTACGACTCAATCACATCAACTTTGAACACAAATACATGTTCAGGGGACATTCTACATCTAACTATAACATATGGTTCTTGTAAGTTTCTGGCAGGTGAGATCACTCAGGGAAGGGATGAGTGATTTAGGTGTATCTGGTGTAAAAATCAGCACCTGGGTCTTCATGCCAATGAGCAATCTGGCTGGAGAAGAATCATCAGAAAGCTCAAAGTCTTTTCTTTACAACAATCTTGACTTGATCTTATAGTATACTACGAGCTGCTGACATTAGTTCAGGAATTCTTGGCATGAACATTTTTTGGACTCTTTTGACCTATCACCACATATTTCCAGAACATTCTTGACACCCGGAATCACTATGCCAGTTCTATACCCATAGAGAGATCATGGTAAAACTCAATTCTTGCTATACTGAGTATCTGTTAGTGTGATAGACCTTGGCCATTACTGATTTTCTGGGTATTCAATTACTCAGTTAGTACTTAAATGTATAGGAATGAAACATCCTTCAAAAGTGTTCTTTTTTTGGTGGTATTGGGGATTGAACTCAGGAATATTCTACTTCTAAGCTATACCTCTGGCCCTATTTTATCTTTTATTTCAAAACAGAATCTCACTAGGTTGCTGACAGGCTCACAAAATTGCTGAGGTTGGCCTTTAACTTGTGATCCTCCGGTCTCAGCTTCCTAAGTACTGGGATTACAGGAACATGCCAACATGCCCAGATCCAAAAATGCCTTTGATTATTAATGTTATTGACATAGTTTATTTAGCATGGTGTATTAGGGTTTGATATGGTGTATCAGGGTTGAAACAGAACCAATAGGAAGGTTAGATAGAGCTATATAAATTTATTTTGCAGTACTGAGAGTGAACTCAGGGGCATTCTACCTCCAAGATGTACCCCCAGCTCTATTTTTTGTCTTTATTTTGAAACAGGGTCTCACTAAATTGTGGAGGGCCTCAATAAGTAGCCGAGGCTGGCTGCAAATCTGCGATCCTTCTGTCTGCCTCCCAAGCACTGGGATTACAAGTGTAATGCCACCATACCCAGTCCATAAGAAGTTATTTATTATTGAAATTGGCTCAAGAATTAAGAAGGCTGAAAAGGTCTATGCTATACTTTCGGCAACAAGCTGGAGAATCAGAGAGCTAATGGTGCAATTCAATCTGAGTCTGAAATTCTGAAAACCAGGAACTCTAATATCTTGGGGGAGGGAAAGATCAATATTTCAGAAGAGAGAGAGGGAGGAAGAGAGGGAGGGAGGAAGAGAGGGATAAAGGGAGAGAGAGAGAGGAAGAAGGAAGAAGAAAAGAAGGGGAAAGGAAGAGAGAAGAGAGGAAAGAGAGATGTTGCTAATCTTTTCTCCGCTGTTGGTTCTCTTTGGGCCCTTGTGAGTTTGATGATGCCCACCCACACTTGAGAGGGCATATCATCTTTCCCAGCCTACTGATTCACATGTCAATCTCACCCAGAAACACCCTTACAGACACACAAGAAACAATATTTTACCAACTGAATGGGAAACATTTCATCCAGTCAAGTCGAAACATAAAATTAACCATCACAATGAGCAATTCAAAAGTAAAAATTATTCCATATCTTTGTCATTGTGGTTAATCTATTTGTTCTATTTCTGATTTTCTATTTTCTAGAGAGACCATGTAGAAATTTTAGTTCAATGTGATGTTGTAAAATAAGCTTCCAGTTGGGAGTAGAAGCAAAAAAAAATTCTTGGTTAATTTTCACCTCTACCATGTTTGGTTTTGGGTATGACACTGACCTTTCTCAGTGTTAGTTTTCTCAGGTCAAACAAATGCTAATGGTTAGGGATAATGCTAATGGCTGTAATATTGATTTTTTGGGGGTAAGTATCAAATTGCATAAACCAGTCGGGCATGGTGGTACCTGCCTCCCAAGTACTACTGCAAAAGGAGGATGGCAGGTTTGAGACCAGCCTTAGCAGTTTAGTGAAACCCTCAGCAACTTTGTGAGACTCTGTTTCACAATAAAAGATAAAATGGGGCTGGGAGTGTTGCTTGGAGGTAAAACACCCCTGCATTCAACTCTCAGTATCACCCCCTCCAATTACATAAACCACCTGAAAATGCCTTATAAAGCGTGCTGATGTACGTAATTTGCCCTGAATCTAAAGTTGGCAGTTGGTCCTTCAAGATTCACTTTCATCTGCCAGGATTCATGACACACTTCATGTGGAAGAGGGTTAAATAAGTAGACAAATGGTTTTGAAATGAGTAGAATTTTCAGGAGTTTATCTGTGAGAAGTGATGGAGAATACAACTCATTTTTACAAAAATAATAATCTTAAACTAAATGGCTAAAAGAAAAGGATGGTACTCTGAGGATTTAGCCTATATTATGGACTGATTCTTGTGGGGAAGATTCAATGAGTGATATCAGGCAGAAATATTACTTTCACTTCTCAGACAATACTAATCTGTCAATAATGAAGCCTATGCTCTGTTATTAGAGAGTCACCTTTGATGAAGTTTAATCTTGTCCCTGGTATTCCCTATAGAATACTTTGGAGCAAAACTGATTCCTGATCAAAGGAAGAGGAAATCAAAGCCCTTCACCTTTACTCTTGAGTAGTATGGATTAGTAGAAATAAGCACCTGTTTATATGTCAAATACTCAAGAACACAAGATGTACCCTTTTGCATAGTATTTTAGTTTATCATTTAACCTCTAGAAGCCTTAGTGTTCTAATATTGCCTGATAACACAGGTTTGTGCATTAATTGAATGAGATAATGTGTGTAAAGGCTCCTTGTCTGCTGTAATCACAACACAAATGTAACCACAATTAACAAAACTTTAAACAAAATGAACATTATTATCTGGATAGATAAAGGCAGAAATTGGTTGCTATGCTGCACTCTTTTCCAAATATGGTAATTAAGAGCAGTTTAAGAAAATGAAAAAGGAATATTCACTGTATATTAATCATTTCCATCGGTTCTGTGTCTGTAATTTAGGTAGGTTTCCACCAGGTGGTAATAGTGGGCTAAGTTATTTGATTTGAATCTTAGACCATCTTCAAAGAGGCACTGACTTTAAAATTCACTAATAAGTCTGGTGTGGTGGTACACGTTTGTAATCCCAGCATTTGGGAGGCTGAGACAGGAGGATCGTGGTTCACAGACAGACTCAGCTACTCAATGAGACCCTGTTTCAAAATAAAGAATAAGAAATAGGACTAGCAGTATAGATCAGAGGTAGAATGTCCCTGAGTTCAGTCCTCGGTAAAACACACACACACACACACACACACACACACACACACACACACACACACTTCACTAATGAATTTCAATTTGGAATCCAGGCCTCCCAAGACTAGCTCAGATTTCCATCAAATAGGCAACACTGTCACCAGAATCTCCCAGTAGCCTTCATAGGTTCACTTCTCAGGGATTTTTTTTCTCTCAGTTGTTCTCAGTTTTGAGCACACTACTGAGATTTTATTTTTCCCTCTCACTGCCTCAGATTTCTTGCTCAGTAAGCAGATCTTTGACACTTTCGCTGTCTTTCCTTCTCTAAGTTTTTTTTTTTCCAGAGACCACACGATCAAAGCTTCCAGGAGAAGAAAGAAAATAGAAAAACCACTGTGTATGCAGAATGCAGAATCTCCTCCCCCCCTACAATCTGAAAACCCTCACTTCTTCACTTTCACCAACCTGAGGAAAATTTTTCCCTTATTTTTCTCATCTGACTCATTTTTCTGTACTCCACTCACCTTTTCCAATGAACTTAGTATTCACAGAATAAATTGTTTATATATTGTATATGTCTACGATAGTTTCTTTCAGCAGTAGACATTAGTTCCACATATTATGAATCTTCTAGAAGGATTTATTTGTAAATAAACTTCTTAAGGGATTACAATTGCTTTTAGGGACATTTACGGCTGAATCAAACATCCATTTTTGAAAAATGTCTCTATCAGTTAGGATTAAGTTTGGCTGCACATATCAAGAAACTAAAAATAAAACTGACTTAAAAAGGAGTTTTCATTTCTCTTCTATGTGAAAGAAGTCTGGAGACAGAGTCTGAAGTCTGGAAGGATATCTTTATGATTGACCCAACTCCCTTTATCTTTTAGGTAAATATAAACCTTTCCAATAATGTTGCTTTGATCATCAAGGCCAGCTCATGATCAAAAATGCCTTCTGGATCTCCAAGAGTCATGTCTGTATTTCAGGAAAGGAGGAAAGGAGGAAGGCAAAAGAGGAAGATGTCTTAGCTTCTGATAAGCAACTTCCTTGGAACACTTCCCACCTGTTTTATGTCTGTAATTTAGATATATTTCCACCAGACGGTGATAGTGGGCTAGGTTCACTATCTGACTAGTAGACCATCTTCAGAGAACATTTTATTCATATTTCATTAACTAGAATCCAATCATGGGGCCACAAGTAGCCACAAAGGAGGTAGGGGGAGAGTAGCCTTTTCTGAATGTATTGCCACCTCGAAGATGAGATTGTTACAAATGTTCAAGAGAAGATTAAATACTTTGGAAACCAACAATCTTTGCATAGTTTTTACCACATCCTTGCTGTTTTCTTAAGATATCGGTCATCCATCTTGCAGGTTCTCTTATACATTCCTTTTCAACACCCTTCCTCAATTCTTTCCTAGATAGAGAAGGGATAATAATTTGATAGGTCATGATTACTGTGGACAGGCTTACTGTACATTTATGTGCCCACAATGGATGATGGTCACTCTTCCTCTAATTCCTGTCTTCATGTAGCCAAAGAAAGAAGCTGATCCGAGATGTTGACTCCTGCTCATCTCTTTGATTTTCTTACTTTTCACATAGGCAGAGAATGGATCAAATTGTTCAAGGAGACAAAGGGAACAGAAAAACCAATGGTTAAAAAAACAGGCTGTAGAAGACCATTCAGAAGTACAAGTAAGATGGGGAAATACCAGCTTTTCCAATCTAGTATATAAAATGAAGAACATAGGATTTTTGAGGCTTTCCATAAGGCACCATCGAATCTAGTTAGTGGTCTTTTAGAATACTATAGGACAAGATAAATACTCTTAGGACAAAGGCCAATGTTTGAAACTGTCTCTTCACCACCTCTGTTATTGTGTCACTGGGTAGATTCAGTGCTCATTGAGGGAAAAAGAGAATGGGCAAGGAGCTTGGGTAGCTGAAATATTCATGATAGTTTTCCTTGGTGCACATTTGCCCCCAGACTTTGTCTTCTGTGTCATGTAATCTGAGATTCCTTTGGCCATTAGATCTCTGTCTTAATTTATGTTGTTCTGATATTCTGGTTGGACAAAGTATGTGTCCTCTGAAACCTAAAATTCAACATTTCCCAAACAAACCCATTTCTTCCAGCCAATTTTCCCTCTTTTCTTGACTTATTTCTTCCTTAACGTCACCTATGATCAAAACCAGTGCTTCTTTCTGGGCACGCTAGCAAGTAAAATGTAAAACATTAATACCAATGTGATGTTTGATTACAAACAGCAGGCTCTGATCCCGGCCTTGGAGGTCCCAGCACCGGCCTTGCCTCACGGAAGGCTCCGATCCTGTCCTCGCTGGCCCCAGCTAAGTCCTAACCCCTCGGCAGGCTCCAATCCTGGCCTCGGAGGCCTCAGTAGCGGCCGTGGCTCATGGCAGGCTCTGATCCTGGCCTCGTTGGCCCCAGCACTGGCCTTAGCCCTCGGCAGGCTCCAATCCAGGCTTCGGAGGCCCCAGCACTGGCCCTGCCTCATGGCAGCCTCCAATTCTGGTCTCGCCGGCCTTAGCACCGGCATAACCCCTCAGCAGGCTCCGATCCCAGCCTCGGAGGCCCCAACACCAGCCTTGCCTCACGGCAGGCTCCAATGCCAGCTGTTGGCCCTGGCACCAGCCTAACCCCTCGGCTGGCTCTGATCCCGGCCTCAGAGGCCCCAGTACCGGCCTTGCCTCACGGCAGGCTCCGATCCCAGCCTCGCTGCCCCTAGCACTGGTCTTACCCCTTGGCAGGCTCCGATCCCAGCCTTGGAGGCCTCAGTAGCAGGTTTGCCTCATGGCAGGCTCCGATCCCGGCCTCGCTGGCCCCAGCATGGGCCTAACCCCTCGGTAGGCTCCTATCCTGGCCTCAGAGGCCTCAGTAGTGGCCTTGCCTCATGGCAGTCTCCAATCCTGGCCCCACTGGCCCCAGCACTGGCCTAACCCCTTGGCAGGCTCCGATTCTAGCCTCGGAGGCCCCAGCACCGGCCTTGCCTCATGGCAGGCTCCGATCCTAGCCTCACTGGCCCCAGCACTGGCCCTGCCTTATGATAGGCTCCAATTCCAGCTTTGCTGTCCCTGTCACTGGCTTCACCCCCTGGCAGGCTCCTATTCAAGCACCCTCTTCTCCCAGAAGGTTGTCCCACATTCCAGAGGGTGCGTGGTGGTAGCATTCTGCCTCTGGAGTTATTTCTTCAAAAGTTCCAGGTGTAATGCATCCGATCTCTGCCTCCCCTGAGTACTGGCCACTGCCATTGTCACTGCCTCCACCATTTCAAATCTTTCCCAAGCTCTTTTTCCACTCTGCATGTTGTCCAGTGTTCCTAAGCATGTACGACGGTAGCATTTGATGTTTGGGGTAATTTCTCCAGAAGATAAGGTTGGTAGGATCAGATTTCTGCCTCTCCTGAATATGTGTCTTCACTGCCATTGCGGCGACCGCTTCCAACACCACCTTCCTCCTAGGTCTCGGCTAAACTCTCTCCATACAGGTGATGTCCAGGATTCTTAAGAATGTAGAGAAGAAGCAGTCCTCCTTCGCGGGGAATTTTTCCAAAAGTTCCAGTTCATTTGGATAAGTTTTGTCTGCATTTCCAGTATCCTGGCAGCCTTTTTATTTTTCTTCTTCCTTTTCTTTTTAAATAAGAGAAGACAGTATGTGTGGTTTGAGGAGGTTGTGGGATCAGGCACTCGGTAGCACTGCGGCCCGAGCCCCAGTTCTTCCATCCAGCATGCCCCATGCGACCCTGCCTGGGGCCCAGGGTCCTGCGACCTGGGCCCCGGTTTTTCTGGGGGTCCAGCGTGTCCTGTGCAACCCCACATGGGGCCCAGGGTCCTGTGACCTGGGTCCCGGTTTCTCCGGGGGTCCGGGATGCCCCCTTACTTTTTATTTTTGAAATAGGGTTTTATTAAGTTGCTGAGGCTGGTTTTGAACCTGTGATCTTCCTGTCTCAGGCTCCCAAGTACTGGGATTACAGGTGTGGGCTACCGCTCCCAGCTTCTACACCCTCTTTAGATTTTATTCATTAGAAGTCATTCATAAGTGTTTTGTTTGGCTCATATAACATTCAAAACAGGAGTTGGAAGCATTTTAAAATGGAAAGTTCACACAAAAACCTGGATTTCTAATTTTTCTTTATTTGGTTTAATTTTTTTTATCAGTATACTGTAATTATGCATTATAATGAGGTTCATAGTGATAGAAACATATTTGCACATATCACTGGTTTGTTTTCCTCCTAGCCTGGATATAACATTAAAATTGGTATTGATAATTTCATATATGAACATAAGGTTATTTTAGCTAGTTTTTCTCAAACAAGTATGCAAGCAGTGGGTGAGCCTTTCTACATGGCGGTGATTAGAAGGGCTTGAGTAGCACCTGCCCCCTTGGGGGTATATGTTTCACAGATGGCAGGATTCCCTCTTAGAGGACTGCCTGGATGCTGTGGGTTGCTGAGCATGTGTCTCTTGCTTTATCTCAACAAGTCCGCAGCCAGTCACAGAAGTGGAGTCTTGGTTCTTCCAAAGATTTTGTAACTGTGTCTGGATAATTTTAACATGTTTATGTCCTTGATTTCATCTCTAGCTTGTGAGTTTGCCCTATTTCTATGGGGCTCTCACACCTGTTATTTGTGGCTTTGACTTCCAGTTATCTCTAAGACGAAAGGGCTCAAGAAATCTCTGGGATCTTCTCATCCCAGGCCACCTTCAGTAGGTAAAATATTCTGCCTGAAGTTAGTTCCTCTAGACATAACTCCTGATATTGCTCTATTTGGTTGGTGTTCAGGTTGGATTGCCATGGTCCATCAAAAGGGGAGGTTCAGGAAAGGAATCTACTGAAGGAGAAATCATGTAAATCTAGAACCCTGAAGTTGGTGGATCTCTCAGGAGTGTACCCTGAGCCAGTAATTCAAGTGGTTCTTGATACAATCCTGCTAGAGGATAAGTGTGCTTTGTGGACTCATCTCAGGTGTCTGGTGCTACATGGTTTTGTAAGTGCTGGCCAGAAGGTCCCAGTGGAGATGGGTGTGACAAACAAGGAGTTGGGTGACAATTTAGGTTCCATCTGGGACCAAGAAAGAAAAAAAAAGGCTTTTTCAGTTGATAAGGTTACAGGACAAATTCTGTGCCCAAGAAAGCCAGCTCCCCCACATCCTGATAAAGCTAGATGCTAGAACTATGTGGTAGCCTATGTCCTCAAAGGCTAATAATATTATAGATTTTTTTCTGTTTAAAAGTGTCAGGCTCCAATAGAAAAATTTTCTATTTATGTTAGAAATAGATTGGCAAGCGTGTTAGATACCCACTGTTCTAATACTATACATTATATAGTGTAGTCATACTGTAATTTATAAAACTTATTCATGTAAATTTTCTATAAATTTCAAAGTCCCCAGTTCATGATAAATGTATTGCCAATTTTATATTTGTCTTAGTATATTTTCTATGCAAATATGTGCATATATGGATATATATGTTTTATTTGTATGTTTTACCAAAGAGGAATCAAACTATGATTAGATTCATATTTTGTTCTTACTCTAATAATGCAGGAGCATTTCTCCATACTATTAAAAATTTTTAAACATACAAACCTTAATAGTTGAATATTTCATTATCTGAATTTCAAGCAATATGTTTGATCATGATCTTATGTTTAAATACTTAGGTTATTTTTAATTTTTTCCACCAATAAAACAATACTTTTATAATAAATATTTGACTTTCTATATATTTCTTTAGATTAAATTCCTAAGAGAGGAATCAATGTATGCTTATAGACGCTAAGATTGTTTTTAGTTCATTTGCTTGAACTTTTCAGGTAGATAATTTCCCAGGTAGATATGCAAACAAAAAAGATTCCCACTTCTTTCTCAATAATTATACCCTTTATTTATTTATGTTTCTTGTCTTATTGCATTGGCCAGATGTTCCAGAACAGTGTTAAATAATTAGATTCATAGTGGGCATGCTTGTTTTGTTTCAAATGTAAAAGGCTCCAGTGTTACACCACCATATTCCATACGCTTATATTTTATTTAGGAAGTTTGTATTTATATTCATAGTTGAAATTGGTCTGTAGTTTTTTTTCTATGTTTTCTTTGTCAAGTTTTGCAATGGGGTGATGCTAGCTGTGTGAAATATAATAGGTTTTTCTTCTGCGGAGATATTTCTGGTGTCAGGAGGAGATAGCAATTTCCAACAGGCAAACATGTAGGATATTTGACAGGCTGGTTGGGTTGTTTTCTTTGAAAGATGCAGACAGAAGATACATAATTGAATTCCCACACTCAGCTCAAACTGGTTATCCTGTCAGAAAGCTGGCATGTAAAATGATGCACAATTGCTTCAATTACAAGAATTGAAGGATTTAGACAATTCTCCCTCCTCTGTTTGAGATGCAGGCTCTGCCTCTGAGTTGGGAGCTGTCAGGAGTCCAATTTAGCCACTTTCAGACACGAGGAGTTTGCTGTGGGCCATTACTGGCCCTGTTGCCACAACAGTGCTAATGTGCCACCTGTCACCCCACTGGATGACACCTTGTCCATTAGATGCTGCTGGTGCTGGCCCCTCTGCGAGGAGATTTATCAACATGTATATGGGAGAGAGGCTCCAGGGTCAAAACCCACCTTTTGCAGGATCCTCAGAGTTGATTCCCAACACCCATCTTTAATGGCTCTCCGAATTCCAGGTCAGATGGGGCAGGGATGGGCTCTACACACTTTGCTGCACATAAGAGAAGAGTCGTGGAGAAGATGGCGTGACAATGTGACAATGGGATTAGTTTGCCAAGCACTATGCATGCTCTAGCCTGCGTTATCTCAGGAATCTGTCCCCGGATTTTATGTTTTTCATCCTCTTTGCTTACTGCCCAGCAGCTATCACTTGGATCCCACTGTTTCTAGACTTTCCTGCCTTCAGTCTTTACATTCAGGCCAGCCACAATGATATTTCTAAAATGCCAGTAAATTCATCAATAACCCGATTTTTAACCTTTTTAAAAAAATCTCTCAGTGATCCTCCATGGGATTCTACATAAAGTTAGAACTGATTGGCCTGACTTTTAAAGCAGATCGGAAAGATCCCCCTTTCTTTCTTATCGAGGCTTGCTGATTCCTCCCTTTGTGTTATCCAGCTTTAGAGTGGTTCTTTCTATTTTTCCTGTGCACCAAACTTATATTCCTGCATATACTTCACTCTCCCTGAAAAATGACTACCTTGTTAACCTCTCTTTTGTATTATCAGTATCTTAAGTCAGGCATCGCTGTCCAGGAATGCTTCCTGGCTTCCCGAGGTGAGTTTGGTGGCTTATTTTTTCTCTCTCACAGAACCTGTATGGTGACATATATAATTTTGCATTGCACTTGGGTGCTTCTTTAGACAACAAGAAGGCAGAGAGGGCAAGGGCCACGCTTGCTATTCCTTCAACAGCTTGGTATATTTCTCAGCGTATGAGAGAGGCTCAGGGAATATCTGAGAGATTAATAAACTGTGGTCACACTTCCCAGAGAGGGCTCTTTAGTCAAGCAGATTTTTTGATTGAGAAGGTGACTTGTAAGTGAAAAGAAAATTGAACTCAACTTTCTTTCTTTTTTGTGGTACTGGGGGATCAAACCCAGGGGCAGTCTACTTTGAAGTTACACCCTCTTTCATTTTAATTTTTTTGTTTGTATTTTGAAACAGGGTCTCACTAGGTTGATTATAATCTCACTATCTTTCTAAGGCTGTTCTTGAACCTGTGATCCTCCTGTCTCAGCCTCCCAAGTACTGGAATTACAGGTATGCACCACCATGCCTGGCTAACATTATTCTACACTTGAAACCCAAATCCCAAGCCCTTTGCTTATTACATGTGTGATTGTGAGCAAATGTTACTATTCACCACCATCTTAATGCCATAATATGAAAAAGGGTCCCTGACCACTGTTTGCCTTATAGGTTTAGTGAAATAATATATTTAAAAATAATGTAGCTGGGTGTGGTGGCACACGCTTGTAACCCCCATGCTTGGGAGGTGGAGACAGGAGAATCACACAGGTTCGAAGCCAGTCTCTCTGGCGTAAGAGACCCTGTTTCCAAATTTAAAAAAATATAAAAAATAGGTGTCTGGGAGTATATCCCAGAGGTAGAAGGGTTTCCAGGAACCCCAGTACCACCAGTATAAATAAATAAATAAATAAATAAATAAATAAAATAAACACAATGTATACAGGGATCATCATGATACAAAGTGAGGTATTAATACACTGAGATAGCATGAAATAATAATTCTAATAACTATCTGTTGAGTGCTTCATATTTCAGGAGCTGTCCATGCATCATTTAAAAAATCTTCATAATCTCCTTTATTAAAATAACCCTTCCTTTTACCGATGAGGTCATTGATCCCCAGAGAGGTTAAATAACTCATCCAGTGTCACACAGCTGAAAATGGCTGTTCCCAGCCTAAATTTCACATTGGTAGAGTGGAAAGGTGGTTGGAGTTGGCCCCAGGAGACTTAGGCCCAAGTCTTGTTTCTTTGATTTATTACTTCTGTGATTTGGACACCTATCTCTTAGACTCCCCAGCCTTGACTTTCCAATCTGTCAAAAGGGGATAAAATATTTACCTTGCAGGGTTGTTCTGAGGATTATAAAATACTTCTGCAATTTATTGGACTGTGCATGTTAGCTGTCTGCTTCATTATATATCATTTTTCTGAAGCCCCAAAGAAAGAACAGTTGCCTCAAGACTAATAACTTTGGTTCCTTCCTGTTGGTTACCCTCTTCTCTGTTTTGGGAAAAAAAAAAACAAAAAAAACAAAGACTGTATCATAGTCTAAGAGCTGGGACTCACATAGTGATAAACTTAGGTTCAAGTACTATTTACAACATTTTCTGGTTTGGGGAAATTACTTAACCCCTTTAGGCATCTGTTTTCTTATCCCTTAAATAGGTCCCATGTCAGGATTGTTTGTGATAACCATATGAAATAATTCATGTAAATATTTTATCTGTTTTTGGTGTGTTAGGTTTAACAAAACCCCCAAAGGCAATATCTAGGTAAGAAATAACAATAGAACATAATTCATTATACACATTCTAAAGCTCTTTAATATGAACTAGGGCAATTTTATCCTTTTATCCTCAAATTAGCCCTTGACATTGATGTTCCAAGTTTCCCATTTTACAAATGAGAGAATCTGCGCTCAGACAATTTCAGTAATTTCTCCCAAGTCATTCCACCAGGGCTCATTCATATCCATGAATTCTTACCTTGAGAGCTATGCCCTGTTCAAGTTAGCCCAGCGAAAGAGAACAAGGGAGGATTTAGAGACTCTTGGGGAGGGTGGCAGGAATAAGTGAGGTCTGTCTGCAGCCTCCAAGAAGTGACTCAGAGGTCACAGTCTCTGAAGAAGGGCAGTGTGGAGAGCAAGCTGGGGAATATTAGTTTCTTGAGAATATTGAGAAAGTTATTGAACCAGCAAGGCTGAGAGGACAATGGTCCTATTAAATGACCTTTCATCTCCCCTCATGTTGGTGTGCTATGACCCAGAGACAGCCAAATGGCTGGCATCATTCTGCAGGTTTGCACACTGCATTTTGTAGATATGTACCTGGCCCATCAACCCTGCTCCATAAACCTCCATAACTGGGCAAGGTCGGGCTAGAAATGGGGGAATTTCCAGAATTGTTAAAAGACCATTTGCACATTCTTCAATGTCATTGAGTCCAGTTTCACAAATGAATCTTCTAAGGTACTCAGATGAGCACCCTGCCTCATAAGAGAGGTCCTGCACTACCTGACTATTGTGTCTTGAAATACTGATAGCAACAGCAGTAAACAAAGTAGAGGCCTTTTTACATATGACAGCTCGACCAGGTTCTGCCACTTTCTTGAGGTCTGCTTCTTAGTGGCGGACCTGATGTTTAGCTTTTTCTTGGAAATCCTTAGATGGAAAGTGAAGCTTGACCCTCAAAATACATTTGAGCTGGCACTGAGTAGGGGAAACACCCAAAGAGATGGCAGTCCATGGCTGTGACGGCTGGCTCAAGTCTACACTCTCCACCCACTGGTGAGGACTTTGGGCAAACAAATTAACCCCCTTGGGATTTAACAGTGAAATAGCTGTATCAATTTCCTAGTATGGTTTCCTAGGATCCATCTCATCTGATCTTGATCACTTTGAAGCCCACCACTTGAGCTGTCAAATTAGCAGTCAGGATTTGGATCAGGAAACCCAAGCTGCCTGGCATCAGAGCTTCTAATCACCATGAGCAGACAAGATGAGCAGAGCTGGGACAGTTTCCACAGAGGATGGGTTGGAGACAGAGTTACAATGTGCACGGCTTCTTAATACAGCCAGAGCCAACATATATTGATCATTTTTTGCTCAATGCCAAGCCCTGTAAATACTTTACATGTACTTCATTCACCTTCACCATAATCCCATGAAGAGGAGCTTATTACTAACTCCATTCTACCAGCGAGGAACTAGATTCATGGGATGCTAAAGAACTTGTCCAATGCCACAGCCTGTAAGTGGAATCAAGTGTTGGAGCTTAGGAGGCTACTAACTTAACCATTGCCCTAGTCTGCATCTCTAGTACACATCTGAGAAGAATTCTTAACCTCAGCATGATTGACTTATTGGACCAGGTAATTCTACATTGGGGTGGTCCTGGAAATTGCAGGTTGTTTAGAAGCACCCTTGGGCCCTGTTAGAGGGCAGAGAAATCATCTCCATGCCAGAGGTGATAACTCAGAGAATCTCTGTACATTACCTAAGATTCCCAAGGTCATCAAGAGGGGAGAAAGACTGGTTTGAAGCTTGGCACAGCCATTTACCACCTGTGTGATTCTGGATCAATTTAACCTCTTTGAGGCTCAGTCACCTCTGATGTAAAAGGAAGAAATGTTTCAGCCAAGAGAATCAGGATTAAAAAAATGATGCACCTAAAGTTCCTGAACACAGTAAGTGCTCAACAAATGGTAGATGGAATTATGGTCCATGCTGCCATGACGTACTAACACTTCACCTTGTAGCACCTTCAGGACACTTACATAATTGTTGCAGTAAGTGAAAGAGATAGGCAGGGATTATGACCTCCTTTTGATATCATAACATCAAGGACCATTGCATTAGAAAAATAAGGCAGGCCACCTTGCCTCACTGCACCCAACTCCAGAGATGAACAGGAAACCAACCAAGGACCTGAAGTAAGCAGCTCCAGATCATTGGAATTGTAAGCAATCAGTTCCTCCTGTGCAAATACCGGCTACAACTTCCAACATTGGTGGCTAAGCTCAACACACCCTCCAGAGATACAGAGTGGCACTTAACAACACCAGAAAAGAAACCAGCCCACCTTGTAGCTGTGGGTGCTGAAGCAGTGCCATCTTGCCTCACTGCACCTGACTCTAGGGACGAACAGGAAAACAACCAAGGACCTGAGTAAGTGGTTGTAGATCATTGGAATTTTAAGCCATCAGTTCCTCCAGTGCAAACACCAGCTACAACTTGCAGCAGTGGCAGTGGAGCTCACCACACCCTCCAGAGATCCAGACTGGCACTCAACAACACCATAAATGAAGCTGCCGTCCTTGCGGGAGAAGATCCAGACTGGCACCCCCAGGGATTCATGCAGCCGAAATGAACTCCCTGGATCTGAGATTGTGTGGTTCAACCCGGCAAAGGCAGGAGTGGATTCTGTTATTGGATATAGCAGAGTCTCAGACAGACTAAGGCTCTGTATCAGTGGAAAGTGTGGAGAAAGACCTGTATTTAACACTAGATCCAACTAGGAGGATCTCCGAGATCACCATAGACCACCCAATTGTGGTAAACAGAGAGAAGTTAGGCCAGCTCAGCCCTAGCTGTACAGAAAAGAGACTCTTAGACTGAGTTTTTGTCTCAGAGGCATCTGCCACCTACAGAGGCAGAGAGACTGAGACTACATCTGTAGAAAGCTTGGAAGGTGAGCTATGCTTAACACTAGATCCAGCACCATTGATACTGCTCATCTACATAGACTGAGAAAGTCTCAGAGAACCAGGCTTGCAGCAGAAAGATGCCGGTGGCACTCAGTGCCTTCACAGAGAGAGACTGCAGAGGCCTAGTTTGCTGAATATTCATATATTTTTAGAGTTGAATTATTTTGTTTTTGATTTTTTTGTTTGTTTTGTGTGTATGCTTGTTTTATCACTCTGCTCCAAACTCCTCACCCAAGCTTCTTCCCTTGTACATACCTACTCTCTTCTCTCCATCCCTTTTCTTTTTTTCTTTTGAATATGCCAGCTGACACCTAGAAACTTGAGAGAAATCTATCAAAAGCAACAGAGGCAAACTTCTGAAATCATGAGAAGGAGGAATAAGAAGGAAGTGATGAGCTTCTACAACACCAGAATAACAGAACCTGACAAAACATAGTTGCAGAGATCTCCAGAAGGTCAAGTCAGGAATGTAACTGTCGAAATAATACAGGATTTCCAAAAAGAATTTAGAGAGAGTCTGAAAGAAATAAATGATGCAGTCATTGAAGTGAAGGCATCAATTCAATCTATAAACAATTGATTAGACCACTTGGAGAATAGAATCTCAATTCTATAAGAAGATTGTTCTAAAAATGAATGCATAGTATATAATTTAGAAAAAAGTTAGCATAAATTGGACATTGAAGAAATATGGGCCCATTTTAAAAGAGCTAACCTAAGAATAATTGGCATAGAAGAGGGAATAGACACTGAAACCGAAGGAATCAACAATTGTTTCAAAGAAGTAATATTGGAAATGTTCTAAACATAGAACAAGAGATTGATGCACAGATACAGAAAACCCCTGTAGACAAGATCAGAGAAAAGGTTCACCATGCCACATAATAGTCAAACTGACCAACATAGAAGCCAAGGAGAGAATATTAAAGGCAACAAAAACAAAATACCAAGTGACATTCAGAGGCAAACCAATTAGAATCACTCTAGACTTTCCAAACCAAGTTATGAAAGCCAGGAGGGCCTAGAGCAGCATATTCCAAACTCTGAAAAAAAATTGTTCAGCCCCAAATTTTCCATCCAGCAACCCTCCGCCCCTCTCTGGTGGTACTGGGTTTCCTGGAAACCCTTCTACCTCTGGGTTACACTCTCAGACCTATTTTTATACTTTTTTGTTTGGAAACAGGGTCTCTTAAGCCAGCGTGGCTGGCTTCAAACCTGCGCTATCCTCCTGTCTCCGCCTCCCAAGCACGGGGATTACAAGCGTGCACCACCACGCCCGGATGGCGGAAACAGGAGGATCGTGCAGGTTTGAAGCCAGCGGTGCTGGCATAAGAGACCCTGTTTCCAAATAAAAAAATATAAAAATAGGTCTGGGAGTGTAACATGGAGGCAGAATGGTTTCCAGGAACCCCAGTACCACAAAAAATTAGATGGAGAGATAAAAATCTTTCATGACAAATAGAAGCTGAAGGAATTTATGTCTTCCAAACCATCACTAGAGAATATACTCAAAGAAATTACTGCAAAGAAGAAATAAGTAATGCACACCACAACCAAATAAACAAGAATTTCTACCCAGGAAATAACTATGCAAAGAAGAACGGACACTACCTCAAAAAGAAGTTAAATCTCAATATTTTAGGAAGTTAAAATTATCTCTCAATAACCACACTGAACATAAATGGCCTCAACTCCCCAATAAAAAGACATAAGGTGGCAAAATGGACTAAAACCCAGAATCATCTATCTGCTGCCTGAAAGAAACATACCTTACAAGTAAAGATAGCCACAAACTTAAGGTAAATGGCTGGAGCAAGGTAATCCATGTCAATGGCACTTGAAGACAAGCAGGAGTAGCAACTATGATATCAGACAAGTTAGACTTCAAGCCCAAGCTTATTAGAAGAGACAAAGCAGGTAATTTTTTTTTTTACTGGTAAAAGGAACAATCCAGCAAGAGGAAATAAAGATAGTCATCATTTATGCTCCAAACATAGGTGCATCTACATTCATAAAACAAACTTTGTGACATTAAGTCACATGTAACTCCCAATACAATAATACTTGGAGACTTCAACACCTCTCTCATACTATTAGACTAATCTTCTAGACAATAGGTCAGTAAAGATGCCTCAGACCTAATGAACACCATCAACTAAATGGACCTATTAGTCATATATAGAATATTCCATCCAACTACAGCAGGGTCCACATTTTTCTCAGGTGCTCACAGAACCTTCTCCAAAATAGATCACATCCTGGGCCACAAAGTGAGCACTAGCAAATTCAAAAAAAGTGACACACTTCTCTGTCTTTTCAGACCATAATGGAATGAAACTAGAAATCAACTATAAGAAGACCTAGATAAACCACATAAACACATGGAAACTGAACACCACACTCATGAATGGGTCATAGAAGAAATAGGGGATGAAGTCAAGAAATTTCTAGAAACAAATGAAAATAGAGACAGAACATATCAAAACCTCTGGGACACTTTGAAGGCAGTAGTAAAAGGAAAATTCATAGCACTGAGTGCCCACATAAAAAGAACAAAAAAAATTACCAAATAAAAAACCTAATGACATGCTTCCAAACCTTTGAAAAACAGAAATAGTCTAATCCCAAAGCCAGTAAAGACAGGAAATTATTAAAATCAGAGAAGAAATTAATGAAGTAGAGGATTAAAAAAAACAATAGAAAATCAACAAAACCAAAAGGTGGTTTCTCAACAAACAAAAAATTAACAAGATAGATACACCACTAGCCAAATTAACCAAAAAGAGATAATCAACCCAAATTATAAAGATAAGAGTTGAAAAAGTAGATATTACCACAGACAGTATAGAAATCCAGAGGATTATCAGAAACTACTTTGAAAAACTATTCTGCAACAAAAGGGAAAATGTGGAAGAAACTGACAACTTTCTAGATAAATGCAACTTTCCTAAACTGAGTCAAGAAGATATAGAGAATTTAAACCAACCAATAGCAATTCAAGAGATTGAAATAGCAATAAAGAGCCTGCCATAAAAAAGCCCAGGACCAGATGGTTTCCCAAGTGCATTTTATAAAACCTTTATAGAAGAGCTAATCCCGATATTCCTCAATCTGTTTTGTGAAATAGAAAGAAATGGGACTCTCCCAAATACATTCTATGAAGCCAACATCATATTAATACCAAAAACAAATGAAGGCAGCTCAAGGAAGGAAAACTAAGGCCTATATCATTGATGAACTTGAATACAAAACTACTAAATAAAATACTAGCAACACACATTCAAAACCACATCAAGCAAATTATACACCATGACCAGGTAGGGTTCATCCCAGGGATGCAAGGCTAGTTCAACATACAAAAGTCAATCCATAGCCAGGCGTGGTGGCACACACTTGTAATCCCCGTGCTTGGGAGGCAGAGACAGGAGGATTGCTCAGGTTTGAAGCCAGCCGTGCTGGCTTAAGAGACCCTGTTTCCAAATAAATATATAAAAAATAGGTCTGGGAGTGTAGCCCAGAGGTATAAGGGTTTCCAGGAACCCCAGTACCACCACCACCAAAAAAAAGTCAATCCATGTAATTCATCATATAAGCAGAACCAAAGATAAAAACCACATAATCATTTCAATAGACACTGAAAAAGCATTTGACAAAATCCAACATCCATTTATGCTAAAAGCATTGCAGAGAATCAGAATAGAAGAAACATACCTCAACAGCATAAAGACAATCTACAATAGGCCCACAGCCAACATCATATTAAGTGGGGAAAAACTGAGAGAATTCTGCCTAAAAACAGAAATAAGACAAAATGTCCATTATCACCACTTTTTTTCAATATAGTACTTGAGACTCTAGCCAGAGCAATAAGCAAGAAAAGGAAATCAAAGGAGTGCAAATAGGAAAAGATGAACTCATACTTTTACTATTTGCAGATGACATGATACTATACTTAGTACTGAATCAAAGTATAAACTCAAGCAAAGGCAGATAAAACTGATCAACAAATTCAGCATGGTTTCTGGATACGAAATCAGTCTTAAAAAATCAGAAGCTGTTTTGTATATCAACCATAAATCCACTGAAAAAGAATTTCAGAAAACACTTCCACTCAGGATATACCACAAAAAATAAAATACTTAGGAATTAACCAAGAAGGTAAAAGATCTCTACAAAAATATTATAAAACATTGAAAAAGGAAATCAAAGAAGATCTTAGGAAATGGAAAGATCATCCATGTTCATGAATAGGCAGGATAAATATCATAAAAATGGCCATACTTCAAAAAGTGATCTACAGATTCAATGCAATACCCATTAAATTACCATGGTCATTTCTCAGAGACATAGAAAAACAGTCCTTAGATTCATTTGGAGCAACAAAAAGACCAGAATAGCCAAAGTAGTTCTCAGCAACAAAAAGCATTCAGGAAGAATCACAATACCTGACTTTAAACTATACCACCAAGCCATAGCAATAAAAACAGCATAGTGCTGATACCAAAACAGATACATAGACCAATGGATCAGGATGGACTACTCAGAAACAAATCCTCACACTTACAGCCAATTGATTTTTGACAAAAGGGCCAAAAACATACACTGGAAGAAAGATAGTCTCTTCACCAAATGGTGTTGGCAAAACTGGATAACCATATGTAAAAAATTGGAAATGAACCTCACTTTCTCACCCTGCACAAAAGTCAATTCAAGAGGGATGAAAGGCTTGGAAATTAGATCAGAGATCTTGAGGCTCCTCGAAGAGGGTATAGATCCAACACTGTAACACACAGGAACAAGTAAAAGCTTTCTCAACAAAACCCAAAGGCACAAGAAACTAAAAGGCAGATCAATACATGGGATTGTATTAAACTGAAGAGCTTCTGTACAGCAAATGAAACTATCAAGAACCTCAAGCAAGAGCCAAAGAGTGGGAGAAGATGTTTGCCACCTACTTTTCTGATAGAGGACTAATAGCTAGACTATACAGAGAACTCAAGAAATTCAGCATTAAGAAGACAAATAACTCAATCAAAAATGTACAAGGGAACTAAATGGACACTTCACGAAAGAAGAAATTCAAATGGCCAATAAATGCATAAAAAGTGCTCAACATCACCGGCAATCAGAGAGATGCAAATAAAATCTACCCTGAGATTTCACCTAACTCCAACTAGAATGGCAATCATTCAAAACACAAACAAGAACAAATGCTGGTGAGGATGTGGAGAAGTGGAAACTTTACTACACTTTTGGTGGGACTGCAAATTAGTGCAACCACTTTGGAAAACTGTATGGAGGATCTTCAGAAGAATGGGAACAAACTCACCATATTATCCAGCAATACCACTCCTGGGTATCTACCCCAAAGAATGGAAGCCAAACAACCAAACTAATGCATGAACATCTATGTTCATAGCTGTACAATTCACAACTGCCAAACTATGGAACCAGCCAAGATGTTCATAAACGGATAAACGGATTACAAAACTATGGAATACATATACAATGGAATTTTACTCAGCCATAAAGAAAAACACAATTATGCCATTTACAGAGAAATGGATGCAACTAGAGAACATTATGCTGAGATTAGTCAGTCACAAAAATAAGACATCAGATGCTCTCCTTAATATGTGAAAGCTAGAGAGAAAGTGGGTCATAGGAGGAACTCTAGATGAAGAAGAAGATACTATAGATGAGCAAATAAGGCAACCTACCTGAGGGGATGGGGGAGAGGAAAATTCTCTAATGTTCATGAAGTACATTAACAAATATATCAAAGTCAAATACTAAGCCAAACATGAGAAGAAGAGAGGGGGAGGAAATCTTGTGGGAATTAGGTAAGGGCTAATTGGGTGATGTCTGCATGTTTGCCTCCACCATCTTTTATTCCATTAAGAGGTACCAATAAAATTTTTTAAGAAAGAAAAGAGTAAGACAAACCAACTAGATAAATGATGTCTTCTTCCATGGGGAGGAGCAAGAAACATTGAAAGGGGGAGAAGAAATCATTTATCTCAAGCCTTGTGTTTTCATTTTTTTCCTTTTAAAATGTTTTTATTGGTGCTGGGTGTGGTGGTGCACGCTTGTAATCCCGCGCTTGGGAGGTGGAAACAGGAGGATTGCACATGTTTGAAGCCAGCTGCACTGGCTTAAGAGACCCTGTTTCCAAATAAAAATATAAAAATAGATCTGAGAGTGTAGCCTGGAAGTAGAAGTGCTTCCAGGAACCCCAGTACTACCAAAATAAATAAATTAAATAAATAAATAAATAAATAAAATGTTTTTATTGGTGTGATGTAATTTTACATGATCATGAAATTTATAGTGATTCTCTCACATATGCACATAGCATCATTTGTTTTTTCCTTCTTCAACCCTCCCCCATCCCTCTCCTCCTTCCTTCTTTATAAAATATATATTAATGTGTTTTATTGGTGCATTATAGTCTCACATCATAATGTAAATCACATTGACAATGACAAACATGCACACAGCGCTTGGTGCCCCCATCTCTGCCTCCCCATTTCCTTCCTTCCCAATAGAGTACAAAGATTGACATTGGTATATTCACATGTATGTACATAGTTGATGGTAGTATTTCTATTTTTGAACCTAATTCTTCCTCCTCCCCTACCCTTAGAGCTACTCCCTGGCTCCATTGAGTTTTCTCCTTCAATATCTGGAGTCTCTCTTGTATCCCAATGATTCCCTATCCTGTACATATTAGAGAACACACATGACTCTTTATTTTCTGTGATTGGCTAATCTCACTTAACATATTGTTCCCCAGGTCCTTCCATCTTCTTACAAATGACACAATTTTGTTCTTTATTGATAAACAGAATTCCATTGTTTGTAAACCATTCATCTGTTGATGGATACTTGGGTTGGTTTTATAATTTGGCTATTGTGAATTGTGCTGCTATGAAGATGAATATGTATATCTTACTCTAGTTCTCTGTTTTCAGCCTCTTTGGAAAATACTTAATAGTGTAATAGCTAGATCCTATGGTGGATCCATTTCCACTTTTCTAAGTAATCTTCACACTGATCTCCAGAGTGACTGAACAAGTTTGCAATTTCATCAGCAGTGTAGAAAAGTTACTATTTCCCCACATCCTCACCAACATTTATTGTTATTTAACTTCTTGATGATTGCCATTCTGATTGGGGTTAAGTGGAATCTCAGTGTAGTTTTGATTGCATCTCCCTGATTGCTAATGATTGTTTATGTATCTATTGGCCATTTATATCTCTCATTTTGTGAAGTTTCTATTCAATTCAGTTACCCATTTCTTGATTGGTATATTTGTCTTTCTAATGTAAAGTCTTTTAAGTTCTTTTTATATTCTAGATAGTAGTCCTCTGCCAGAAAAATAGCAAGTAAAGATCTTTTCCTATTCCATAAGCTTTCTCTTTTGACTCTTAATTTCCTTTGATGTTCAGAAACTAGGACCAGACCCAGTGGATATGTAGAAGCTAGGCTCTCCACAGATAGAGCTGCATTGGTCTGGCTTCTCCCCAATTACCATGATTTTGTGGTTTGTGGAGGTCCTACTAGGCTGTACCCTGAGGACTGTTGGCATCTTAGCCTCATTTGCCCTGGGGGCTATCTGCTAATCTATGTATGTGCTATCTAACAACATATTCAACCCCCACCTTCACCAGGGTAAACCACAAAGTCTCAAACCCTGGAATTCTATCATTTGCCACATAAGTCCCTGTGGCCATGCTGGGCAGTCTCCCATAGGGATAGCTAGTTCACTTACAGTGTTGTTGAGGGATGCTCTGGATATCTGGAAGATAAGGTGGGCTTGCTCATCACTGCCGAAGTTTTTAGCAGGAGCCTGGGCAGTTGGATAACTATGAAGCATGGAGGGAGGTGCTACTGCTTTCAATTCCAATGAACTACAGCCACTTACTTTGCTTCAAGTCATTGGGTTTTTTTCTGGGAGTCTCTGGAGGCTGCAGTGCCAGAAGTCCTAGCATGGTTAGGCCAGATGGTGCTGCCACAACCCCTCTAGCCACAGCCATTCCCCAGGAGAAGTGGGAAGGAATCTTTTCTGTCCTCTGCTCTGTCTTCTGGCTTTGTTTCAGCTGCCTTTCAATTTTTCATTGCTTTTTGTCCTCTTGTTAAGATGCTATTTTCATGGCAATAGAGATCAAATGTCAGTATGACTGAGATGTGCTGTTTCCCTTGGTTGCCATCTTCCTGGATGTCTCTGCTCTCATTTTTAAAAATGGGAGAAATCTTCTCACCTCTCTCCAACAATAACCATGATGATTGATAACATTTATTGAGTGTTCATTAGATATCAGAAACTATGCCTATGTTTCTCATGCATCCTATTATTTATTCCTCACAAAAATCCTGTCATTATCCTGGTAGTGGGTTGATTTCAGCCATGGCCCCAATTTTTTTATGCCTTATACTATTTGTACATTTGTTCTGTATTTGTTCACTTTGGGAGTTTCTAGGCATGGTCATAGGACCGTTATGGTCAATGGGACATTGACAGGCATGACAGGAGCAGAGGCTTGGAAGGTGCTTACCTGCTGGGGCTTGCCTTCTTGCTGCTCTTGGAAACTTGAGCTGCCATGGGACTGAACCTAGGCCAGCCTCTTAGATAATGACCATCCTCACTGATAGTCAGAAAAACAACTCCAGGAGACTTCAACTACACCAGGAAGCTTCTCTACAGCAAGTGGAGCTGCCCAGATGGGCTCAGCATCAGTTGACAACTGAGAACCACAAATTAATAAATGTTGGTTACTTTTGGCTACCCTATCTGGAAGTGTTTTATTTAGAAAATAGAAAAGGCTAAGGGAGACAATTCCCTTTTTACAAATGAGGAAACATGGTCCCAAAAAGGTTAAAAATGTTCCTGTGGTCTATCCAGTAAGTGAGAAAGTTGGGAAATAACTGGTTGGCTCTAGAATTCAGACTGTTCCAGTTTACACTAGGCACATGCATTTGGGCTAAAGAAGGGCAAGAAATTTCCATGTTTATAGCTGCACAATTCACGATAGCCAAACTATGGAACCAGACTAGGTGTCTGTCAACAGATGAATGGATTACAAAGTTATGGTCTGTACACACAATGGAATTTTATTCAGCCATTAACACACACACACACACACACACACATACACACACACACACACACACACACACACACACACACACACACCAGTTAGGTTATTTGCAGGAAAGTGGATGGAACTTGAGAATATTATGTTAAATGATATTAGACAGTCTCAGAAAGTGAAGGTTATTATTATTATTATTATTATTATTATTATTATTGTGTTACTGGAGATGGAATCCAGGGGCATTCTATCCCCAAGCAACACCCCCAGCCCTATTTTTTATTCTTTTATTTTTGAAACAGGGTCTCGCTGAGTTGCAAAGGGCCTCACTAAGTAGCTGAGGCTTGTTTTGCATCCTGATCCTCCTGTCTCAGCCTCCTAAATGCTGGGATTATAAGCATGCGCCACCATGTCCAGAAGGTCATATGTTTTCACTCATATGTGGAATCTAAGAAGAAACTGGGAAACAAAGAGGACTTCAGATAAATGAGGGGAAACACTAGTAGAATAGTGAAAGGGGATTGAGGGAGGGAAGTGAGGGGGGAGGAGAAAGAGGAGAGCTGATGATGGAAATAATTAAAATAGTCCTTTGTTCATGCATGAAATTATCTGTATCAATGTAAATAGTATCTATGGAAAGGGTTGTACAGAGGGACCTGGAGGGAAACATAAATGAATGCTGTGTCCATAGATGTTTCTATCACTTTGAACCTCACTATGACATATAATTACAATGCACCAATAAAAAAATGTACTCAATAAAACAAAACAAAACAAAACAACAACAACAACAACAAAGAAGGACAGGAAATAAACCAAACAAGGAGATCATACTAAGCCAGGATAAGTTTCAGATGGGGTTGAGGAGAGCCGTGGTGACCATACTTAGCTAAATTCTCTTCCTCTTCCTCTTTTACCTTGATTATTGGGAAGACCCCAGTGGAAAAAGCTTGTGGGGTTGTTGTCACAGAGAGAAAGATGCATATCTTGCTCAGGGAAGGCAAAGGGGTCTAGTCTGAGCTCAAGAAGTGGCCAAGAAAGTTCCATACAATTCCCTGGGAGAACCAAAATTTTGCCTCCTGCTCCCAACTTTTTTGTTTGTTTGTTTGTTTGTTTTTGGTACTGGGATTTGAACCCAGGGGAACCCCCAGCATTTTTTATTTTTTAGTTTGAAACAAGGTCTCACTAAGTCGCTGAGGCTATCCTCGAAGCTGCAATCCTTCTGTCTCAGCCTGCCAAGTACTAGGATTACGGGCATGTGCCACCACATGCAGCTGCCCCCAATTTTTTAATCTCCATTTTCTGCAACACATTAGCTATGCTGAATTTTTCTAATATCCCAAACAACAGAACAGCATTCATTTCCACATCTTGGGAATGAACTTTAGAAGATAGATGGGAAGCTTAATCCCAGTCCTTTTATTTCCTGGTATCCCCCCTCCTGCCCCCAACCTTCTGAGAAGAGTAGATACTAGTCATATTCATTAGTGCTCACATTGTGATTGGGTGATTGGTACTAGTGGGCGTGGTCATTTTGACGCGTATGCACAAGTGATGGTTTTTCTTCTCTCTCTTCTACAATGAAGATCTAGGCTCCACACTTCTAAAGAGGGTATCCAAACATTTATTTCTCTCTTCTACTCTTGTGTTTGGGTCTGTTCATAGTAAGCACTCAATTCTTATGTAGAATTCATTTTTCTTCTTTATTTGTTAATACTGGGTTGAAAGATTTAAGATTTAGGTTAGGACTTAATGGCAGATTGGACCCATTTCAGCATCTTTTCAGGATCCCACGCCCAGAAAATAGGCCCATTCTTTGTTCTTACTACTGATTTTAATTTTAACTCATTATACTGCATTGTAACAAGTGTGTGTGTGTGTGTGTGTGTGTGTGTGTGTGTGTGTGTACTGGAGATTGAACCCAGGAATATTCTATCTCTGATCTATACCCCCAGTCCTTTATATTTTATATTTTTAAACAGCATCTCATTAGTTTGTTGAGAGTCTCATTAAATTGCTGAGGTTGGCCTCAAACCTGCAGTCCTCCTGTCTCAACCTCCCAAGTACTGGGCTTAACCGGCATGTACCTCCATGCCTGGTGTGACATAATTCTTTACGTGCCTCTTTCTCTTCCATGCTGCATCTTCCCAGGCTTTGAAATGGCATCTGTTTACTTTTATATCATCTTTATCTAACCCAAAATATAGAAAGTATAACACATGCATAAGAAACATTTTTTAAATGCAGAGACCTGTGTTCAGATCCAAGCCCTCCACCTCCTAGTTACCTAATGTTGAGCAGGAAACTTTTCTGAGACTTTCTCAACTCAGAATTTGAAGATAATCTTTGACAGGGTTATTGTGAGAACAAAGTGAAATAAAATATATCAAAGTCCCCGGGACATTGTAAACATCGAAAGAACATTCTTTCTTTTCATGCTAACTCATCTGTGAATGGGGGATGAAGGCTGGGCTGTGTGGAAGGTACCAGATCACTGGGCTGATTCTTTTGCAATTATATCTCATATCTACCTCATTTACATGCATCCGTCCTTCCAATAACCGACTCCGGAGCCTGTCTTTCTCTTTCAGTTGTCTGGAGCACCAGCTCTCCCCAGGTGGGGGTCTCAGCGATTAATGGCTACAGAATTGTGAGGGCCAGGGCGGGCTGGTTTTTCTTGGATTCTTTTTTGAGTTTGTAATCTTCACTGTCATCCCCTTGGCTCTGAAGACGATTAAGCATTCCACGAGGGAAGCAGTCTCTTGAAAATGGCTCTGAAGCAGCCAGCATCGAGGAAAGCCACTTACCCTGAATGGCATGCCTGCCCCCTCGCCTGCTTGCTGGCCAAGAGTCACTCACGACCTTGGCAAAGAGGAGGCAGCCTGCCTCGTTCCAAGCTCAATTATCAGGAGATAACCTCTGAAAGTTGGTTAAATAGGATTTCTCTTTCCTATTTCTTTCTTCTCATTTTTTTTTAAAGCTCAGCAGACAAAGGATTTGTTAAAGACAGCAAGGACAAATATGTACAATGAAAGAGGAGAGTTTGGGGTTTTGTTGGGGAGAGCAATCACACATCAACCCATAGATGTGCACACTCTGCCTCTTCAGAGAGAACTTCAAAAGCCTCACTCCAGAGATTTGCTCAAAGACAGCAGGGCCCATGGTTAGTGGATAATGTAACATTTGCTTTTATCCTTATAAATATTTTAACTCTTCTTTCACGTTGGATCCCTTGTTTCAAAGCCAAATTTCTTTCACTTTGTTACTAGAATTGCACTTTCTCCCCAGCATCCAAGCAATTTTCCTTTCTGCTCAAGGCTTGCATTAAGGTAAAATGTGTTTCCCTTTCTTTGCCTTTCACAATTTTGTGCAATTGAGCAGCTCACTGTAAGCTTGCAGGAAATTCTTCTGTCTTAGTTTTATTTTTTTTTCTCTCTCACCTCCAAATGCTCAGTTCTCAAGCCCCCGTTTTTATTTAAGATTTTTAAAATTTCCTCCTCCCATCTTTGCACGTTCTTAGAAATGTGAATTCAAGAAACACTGACTGAGGCTTTCCCGGTCCTTGTGCTAAGGTAAATCTATACACATACACATCACACACAGCACACATATGCACAGATATAGGTGCATGGATAGAGAGATACAGATATCCTGCATAAGGAAACAGAGAAAAGTCTAGAAGAAACTTTTTTTTTTTTTTTTGGTGGTACTGGGTTTTTTTTTTTTTTTTTTTTTTTTTTTTTTTTTTTTTTTTTTTTTTTTTTGGTGGTACTGGGGTTGCTGAAAGCCCTTCTATGTCCGGGCTACACTCCCAGACCTATTTTTATATTTTTATTTAGAAACAGGGTCTCTTAAACCAGTGAGGCTGGCTCTGAACCAGCGCGATCCTCCTGTCTCCGCCTCCCAAGTGTGGGGATTACAAGCATGCGCCACCACGCCCGGCTAGAAGAAACTTTTAAAAGACATTAGCGAAAAAGACCTATGGAGGACTTTTCATTCAGGAGGTATCTTTAAAGACTTTTAAAAATGTATTAATACTGTAGGTATTAGCCATCTGTATATAGGAGAATGACAATCATGGTCATTCTCCAGCATGGTGATGCATACCTGGAATTCCAGATACTAAGGTGTGTAGAGTAGGAGGATGGCAAATTCAAGGCCAACCCCAGAAATTCAGTGAGATTCTGTCTCAAGATTAATCAATCAACCAATAAATTGGCCAATCAATAAAACAAACGATCTTGAAATCAGATCAGAGACCTTGCAACTACTAGAAGAGGGCATAGGACCAACTCTTTAACACATAGACACCACTAGAGATTTCCTCAATAAGACCCCCAAACTCAGGAAATAAAAACAAAAACCAATAAATAGGTTTGCATCAAATTAAAAAGCTCTGTGCAGCAAAGTAAATCATCAAGAACCTAAAGAGAGAGTCTACAGAATGAAGAAAAAAACGTTACCAGCTACCCCCCCCCCTTTTTTAAACTGAGGATGGAACCCAGGGGCATTCTTCCTCCAAGCTATACCCCCAGCACTATTTTTTTATTTTTTATTTTGAAACAGGGTCTCACTGAGTTGCAAAGGGCCTCACTAATTAGCTGAAGATGTCCACGAACCACGATCCTCTTGTCTCAGCCTCCCAAATACTGGGATTACGAGCGTACACCATGCCTGGCCAGCTACTCCTTTAATACAGGACTAATATCTAGAATATATGAAGAACTTAAAGAACTTAACACTAAAAATCCCCAACAGAAACAAAAATGAAGAATCCAGTAAAAATGGGCAATGGATCTGAATACTTCTCAAAAGAAAAAATGTAAACAGACGATTAATATATAAAATTATTCAATATCATCAGCAATAAGAGAAACAAATAAAAAGACTTGGATATTTCTTTTAATTACAGTTAGAATGGCAATTATCAAGAATAAAAACAATAAATGCTGGCGAGAATGTAGGGAAATAGGAATCCTTATACACTGTTGATGGGATTGCAAATTAGTAAAGCTGCTATAGAGAACTGTACAAAGGTTCCTTAAAAGACTGGGAAATGAATGGAACTGGAGGACATTATGCTAAATGAGATTAGTCAGTCACAAAAAGTAAGAAATCAGATGCTTTCCCTAATCTGCGAAAGCTAAGGAGAAATGGGTAACAGGAGGAATTCGAGATGAAGAAGATTCTAGAGATGAGCAAATTAAGTTGGCCAAACTGAGGGTATGAGATGGGGGAAGAGGGAAATTCTCTAAAGCACATGATATACTTTAACAAACATATCAAAGTCAATCACTAAGCCAAGCATGGGAAGGAGAGAGGGGGAAGGAGGGGGTGGGAAATGAGTAAGGGCTAATTGGGTGATGTGTGCATGTATGTCTCTACCATGTTTTAACCCATTAAGACGTATAACTACAATGCACCAATAAAAAATAAAAATGAAAAGAATAAAAAAATAAAAAAATTAACAAAATATAAACATATTAAATCCAGTTTTAAAAAAAAGAGTGAGAATGGAGCTACCAGATGACTCAGCCGTACTACTCTTGGGGATCTTCCCAAAGGAACTGAATTCGGATTACTCTAGGAATACATGCGTTTCCATGTATTCCTTCACAGCACACTTCACAATGGTCAAATTATGGAACCAGCCTAGGTGTCCATCAAAAGACGAATGGATTATGAAATTATTGCACATACACAATGGAATTTTACTCAGCCATAAAAAGAACACAATTATGCCATTTGCAGAAAAATGGATGGAACTCAAGAACATTATGCTAAGTGAGATTAGCCAGTTACAGAAAGTGAAGGTTCATATGTTTTGACGCATATGTGGAAGCTAGAGAGATATCAGGAAACAGAGAGGACTTCAGATAAATGAGGCGAGGCACAAGTAGGCTAGTGGTAGGGGATCTGGGGAGGGAAGTAGAGAGGAGAAGGGGGAGATTTGATGATAACAATTCAAATAATCTCTCATTCATAGATGAAGCTATCTATCTATACTGATGTAAATATTATCTATGGAGAGGGAGAGGAAGCCAGATGGGACCCAGAGGGAAATGCACAATGAATGCTGTATGTGTGAATATTTCTATAACTCTGAACCTCGGTATAATTACAATGAACCAATAAAATGAAATGAAATGAAATGAAAAGGGCTGGGGATATATGTAGCTCAGTGGCAGAGTTTTTGCTTAGCATGAGGCTCTGGATTTGGTTACATTACCAGAAAAAAAGGAAGAATAAAAGTCACTTTAGGTTAGAATAGATATATAAAAATGTAAAAACTTGTATATAGCACGTAGTACTGGGAGGAGAATGGAAACAGGCTGTGGCTGGAGGTTGGGATTTGTCAAAGGACAGGACAGTAAATGATGTTGGAAAGATAAGGCTCATGGTAGAAGGTTTTTTCACATTGGACTGAAGAGTTAAGATTGAATTCCTATGGATCACGTGGGACTCCTGGAGGTTTTTAAGCAAACAAGTAATTTATTGAGATCTGTTTTCCGAAGCAGGCAGGATATTCAGCCGACCAAATTTTAACCAAAATTCCTTATACGTTCTTGAAAAACAAGTTACTATAATCCATGTTCTAGCAACCTAAAACACAAATGTAGGATAAACCTCCTATGAAAAATTCAGCAGCAGACATACAGAAAACAAGGGCTAGAACAAGCACACCATTAGAGTACCATGACTCCAAGTCTTTCTTCTAGAAAGGCTGCGGTCGATGTCCTGATTTGGTAGGTCTGGTTTGGAGGCCCGAAATCCTCGTGGACATACTTTTACTAACATGTCTCTTACTCTAGATGATGGTTACAATTAGGTCATAATCATCATTACTCGAAGCAAGGGCATTAACTTTATTTTTCAGAAAATTATTTTTATTTCCATTTATTTATTTACTTTGTGGTACTAGGGATTGAACCTAGAAGCATTCTTACCTCTGAGCTATGCTAGACTTATTTTTCATCTTGAAACAGGGTCTCAGTAAGTTGCTGAGTTTGGCCAAGTACATACGATCCTCCTGTCTCAGCCTTTCAAGAACTGGGATTACAGGAGTGCGCCACCACACCCATTTCAAGATATTATTTTGAAATCCAGTAAATGCTGTTCCAGATTGTGTCCTACCGGCCAGTATTTAGGCTATTTTTAATAATGGAGAATCCTCCAGTTCTTCCAGGAAGAGATGATCCATCTCTTTTCTCTTCACTCATTACATTTTAGGCTTCTCTTATATATGCTACGAAATGTATCATAATGTGCTATGATTATATCTCTGAGAAGCAGTATGGTATGGTGATTCACAGCACAT
Source organism: Muscardinus avellanarius (assembly GCF_963383645.1). Lineage (NCBI taxonomy): Eukaryota > Metazoa > Chordata > Mammalia > Rodentia > Gliridae > Muscardinus > Muscardinus avellanarius. The sequence continues at coordinate 92,950,672 of NC_137796.1, read as the reverse complement.
TTACTGGAACCAGAACATCTGACTTTGAATCCTGGCCGTCATTTCCTAGTCATGTAAACTGAAGTAAATTACTTCACCTTTGTATTAGCTTCCTTGTCTGTAAAAAATGATAGTGGTGATTATTTTCAGAAACATCTGATTTCTCTGTTTTCTAATATTTATCATGGTATTTGTGAAAAATAGTATGATCTATATGGCCCATGGGGAAAAGTAGACAAGGAAGCTTTTGTTTGAAATGACCAAGTAGAGGGGCTGATTCCATCTCAGGGCTTTGATGGTTCAAGAGATTGAACTTCCAGAACACATGTCACCCATGGATGGGGAACTCTTACCTACCAGACTATTAATCAAAGAAAAAGATGACCATACAGGCATGAGAACACATGCATGTAAACCTAGTACTTGAGAGGCTGAGACAGCAGGGTTGCAGGTTCGCAGCCAGCCTTGGCAGTTTAGCGAGGCCCTCTGCAACTTACTGAGAACCTGTTTCAAAATAAAAAAATAAAAAGTAGGGGCCAAGGGTATAGATCAGAGGTAGAATGTCCTGGGTTCAATCTCCAGTTCCATTAAAAAATCTTTATCTGTATCTGTATGTATATCTATATCTACATATCATGCCTCTTTGCTGCAACTATAGCATAGTTGTTGTTTTTTGTGATAGTGTAAGTATTTGTTTCACCAAATAGATAAATGAATGGAAGGCAGGAAGATCTAACCTCTCTTTGCCCATTTAAGGTAATGTATTCATCTTATGGGAAAACAGGGCTCACAAACTCTATCTTTACTCTCTTTGTCCAAATAATGTATTTTGGTATTCTATAATTAGTGTAAATACTACCATTCACTTTGGGGGACCAACAGGAAAGTCCCCTTGAGAAAGGAGTTGTCATAAAATACTTGGGGTGGGGAGGGGTTGACAGAGCTTTACCTATGAACAACAGGAAAAGCTTGTTCGCTCTCAGGGCTCAAAGTAAGTCCTGCTGGGCAAAAATGCTTGTCAGTAAGCAGCCCATTAGTGGACATGCTTTGAAATAAGAAGGAAAGAGTGTTTCTGCTCAGCTGTAGCAAGAAACTAACAGAGGGTCAAGACATTCTTGGAATGAAAGTCTTTATATGATTCATATTCCTGGAAGTGGGAATGAGTCTCAGATTACAGTCTAGATAAGGAGCTAAATTTTGCTAACTGGTAGACCCCAATTTTTTTTTTTTACAATTGTTCATTGTGAGAACTACAAGAGGGCTCCCATCATTGAAATGGTCCAATAAATATTTTAAAAATATGAGAAAATTGACACAGGTGATAGAAATGAAGGAAAAATGCTATTCACATGACAAAGTAAGGACTTCCCATGAGATAGATAGATAGATAGATTATATATATATATATATATATATATATATATACATATATATACATATATATATATATATATATATATATATACAGAGAGAGAGAGAGAGAGAGAGAGAGAGAGAGAGAGAGAGAGAGAGAGAGGCAGAGCTCTTCCAAAGCTTGTACCAGATTAACTTAACAAATCTAAAGGAACTCATTTTTTAAGGTTTTTTTTTGTGGTATGGAGGGTGGAACTCAGGGTTTTTCTACCTCTGGGATATACTCCCAGCCCTATTTTATATTTTATTTGGAAACAGGGTCTCACTAAGTTGCTGAGAGCCTCACTAAGTAGCTGAGGCTGGCTTTGAATCTGTGCGATCCTCCTGTCTCAGCCTCCCAAGCGCTGGGATTACAAGCGCATGCCACCATACCCGTCTTTTTTTTTTAATAAGTTTTTAATTTTTAAATTATTTTAATCTTACAGAAAAATTGAATTGTAAGGAACACAAAACCGCCTGCCTGCATACTCTTTATCTAGATTATCTATTTGTTAAATTTTACCACATTTGTTTTTAGCATGTATACTCTCATTTCTTTTATCTTTCTATCTTCTATAATGTTCTGTCTCTCTTTCTCTGCAGGAATACTCATACTCTAATGTAATGTACTAACTGTAATTATTTCTGACTTGTAAGATTATGGATGAGTTTATTTTTAATCTTTCTGTTTAGATGCACTTTCTGCAATTAGTATATGACATTAAGGTAATTTAAGAAGTTCAGTTTATTTTTGTCAAATTTCTTGCCTCCTGGAGACCAGAGAGGGTCACCCAGCTCGTGTGAGTCCTGGGGTCAAGTAAGAATATATTTTTACAATAATTGCAGATGAAATTTAACTTTGGACAAGTTTATGGTGCTTGGTGGATTAGGAAAAGAACAGAAATAGAACCCAAAATACTGATGGAAATGGCTGTTCTATTTATCTTCGAGGGACATCATCATTGGAGTTCTCGACTCCTTCATGAGGGCATTCGTCTTATTGCGTTCATGATCTAAACTCTAAATGGGAGCTTGAGAATTCCCAGGGACCCACTGCACTGACCTCCATCCCCACTGCATCCACTTCAGTGGTTCACCTCTTGCTTCATGTGGCCACCATCCCTCAACCCTACCCTTTCTTGAGAAAACCCGGGTGTCTTGGAGGGGGTTCTAACTCCTCCTGTGGATGTGTCTAAGTTTCTTCCTTTCTGTGACAGAGTAAGTGAGTAGCTCTAGTCTAACATGAATCATCTCTCATAGTCAACCTGGGTTTTGGATTCCAGACTCTGTCAAATATCACCTTTCCTTTAGCTTCAACCATTTATCTAATGCCTCTTTTCTCTCTATATAAAAAGGTTCTCAGGTTTTTGCCATATTGGAAGACAAAACTATTCTTCTTTGTTGAGACCGTGTGCTGTCTTTTCTCTATTTTGCATTTTTAGCTGCTGGAAAGAGTAGTCTGCTTCCTGCTATGCTTCTCATTATCGAGTGCTTGTTGAATACTCTGAGGTTCAAGTCCCTCGCTCCACAGAGACAGCTTGTGTTGATATCAGCAGTGAAGCTGGGCAGGTGGTGCATACCTGTAACTCCAGTACTTGGGGAGGGGGGCTGGGGCAGGAAGATCACAGGTTCAAGGCCAGTCTCAGCAATGTAGTGAGTTCTCTCAGAAAAAACAGCTGTAGTGTAGGTGTAGCTTGGAGGTAGATGCCTCTAGTAGGAAAAAAAAAAAAAAAGAAAGAAAAAATTAGTAGTGAATTCCATAGAGCCAAATCCAACAGGTACTTTTCTTTTGTTCTTTCTACAATTATTTTCTTTTTGATTAACATTAATGTATTAATAGATTATTAGTTATACATATTAATGGGGTTCAGTGTGATATTTCAGCACAAGCATGCAGTTCACACTGATCAGACCTAGCCTCCCTTTAACTACTCCTACCCCCATACAGCCTTCACCACCTCTAGAGCAATGGACAATTTTCTGTTCTTGTCTTTTTGACCCTTCTGGGATATCTGACCTGCTGACACCTCAGTCCTTAAACTACTTTTTTTTTTTTAAATCTTTTTCTATGAAATTACTTTCTCCTAGACTATTTCTCTGTCTAGCCCTCCTCAGTGTTTTTAGAAATTGTTCTTTAGACTCCAAGGCTCTATTTAATATTATTTTGGTTTTATTCCTCCCAGTCTTTTTGGAAAAATGTTCATTCCATCCATGGTTCAAGATCCCACATATCTTGATAATGTCCACTCCATCAGCTACCTGCTGGGCCTGTGCCTTAGGTTATCAAACAATTTAGGTGACTCAGACTCAGCATGGGACAGATGTCCTCATTTTACTGGTCTCCCCCCAAATCACTTCTTCCTGCCACATTCTCTTGCTATTTAATGGCAGCTCTTCCTCAAGATACCCACTCAACAGTGTGGTTTCCTACATCTGATCAGTCATCGAGCCTTACAATATCTACTGCTAACACATCTACTCCCTCACTTTTATTCTCTCTATTTTCACTGTTCTAGTTTAGACTACCACCTCTCTTGTCTGGATTACTCTAAAAGCCTCCTGAGGGGCTTTCTCACCTGTACTTTGCTCCCCCAGCCATGTATCTTCCTTTTTGATTCTCAAGCGCTCTAAAATTAAAATCTGATGATTAAAATCTTGCACCATGACATATTTCTTCAGTAGATTCTCTGGGCTCCAGAATTTAGCTCCAGACTAAGGTGCTCTTCTATGATCCAGCTCTGACGCACCTGACTGCCTCATTTCTTATTATTCTCCCAGAATACATCTTTATTCCCTACACATACTTTTTCGTGACTCCTGTCTTATCAGATTCTGTGTTCTTTGGTAAGATGTCTTTTCTCTGTTTTAAAAATGTCTCAGTACAATGCAATTTCCTCTGGCAAGTCTTAGCCACTCTCCAAATTAGATTTAGAGGATCCCTGCTCTCTGTACATTTATATTCACTCATGGTTTTCATCACAAGACTCAGTGTCTGAAGGTAAGCATTTTATTATTTTGTTTTTATATTATTTATTTATTTATATTATTATTTATTTATATTATTATTTTTATATTATTTATATTATTATTATTTTGTTTTTATATTATTATTTTGTGGTATTGGGGATTAAACTCAGGGACATTCTTCCAGGAGATATCTCCAGCCATTTTAAATTCTTTTTGCTTTGAAACAGAGTCTCACTAGGTTACTAAGAGAGACCCTGCTACTCTGGTAACAATATAACAAAGTTACTCTTGTTATATTGTCGAGGCTGTCTGAAAACCTCATATCCTCCTGTATAGACTCTCAAGTACTGGGATTCCAGGTGTGAGCCACCATGTGGTTTTTTTTTTTTTAAATTGTGAATATTTCTTTACTTGGTGTGTATGTGTGTGTATTTGTCTTACCTTACTTTAGGCTCTTCTACTTTGTCTTAGAATTGAAAAATACTGATAGATCACTGGACCTTTTCCTTTTATTTTAGAGATGGGGAAACTGAGGCAAGAAACACATATATTATTTTTCCTACTCTTATATGACACTATTTGGTAGTTGTCCTAAAGTCCCTGCCCTCTGATGACCATTTTAGTCCCTTTCCTTGTATGGTGTCTTCCAAGGGTTCTGCTAGTAGAGATAGCAATTGCCTACCGAATTGAGTGAGATGATTTGAATGTGACTCACTATAAGCTGTTACTGACCCTGTGCACGGGAGCTGCTGGCTATGTTGCTAATTAATCCAACAATAGTTTGGAGGTAATCAGGCTTCATTAATGTGTGCTCTGGTCTCATTTTCAGAAGCCCTTTTGGATTGATAACTGCGGCCTGGCAGCTATAACTCATCCTGCTGACCAATGACGGCCAGGCCTTGTACAACCTCCACTCCCTGGAAAGTTAGAACAGTTGGCTCTGTCCCCAACCAGCCATCTCTACCCACAAAGAGAAAGTCTGTGCCAAGGTTTCCAGCTCCCTGGCAGCTTCCTCACCTGAATTCTCCCTCGACCATTTCTTTTCCTGTTTCAGGGACAAAAGAAGCCCTAAGGCCTGTGTGTTTTAGCTCTTTACCATCAACTGCAGAGCCCTGAGGTGGAGGGTTTTGTGTAAAAGAAAAAAAAAACCTATTTGGATACAAAATTTTAATTATTCACAGTGCAAAATAAGCAATTCTTCCTTTCCAAAGACAGACCTAAATTTAAAAGCACATGTTTGGCCGTGCGTGGTGGCGCACGCTTTGTAATCCCCGCACTTGGGAGGTGGAGACAGGAGGTTCCCGCTGGCTCAAAGCCAGCCTTGCTGGCTTAAGAGATTCTGTTTCCAAATAAAAAATATAAAATAGGTCTGGGAGTGTAGCCTGGAGATAGAAGGGTTTCCAGGAACCCCAGTACCACCAAAAAGCCCCCCCAAAACCCACATGTTTGGAAGCAGAATGACACCGTGTACAAAGAGCATGAGGTGTCTGTCTTCTCATGCAGGCTGGGCACTAGGAGAAATCTGCGATTTCTCACAACCGTATGGTATTTGTGCAAAGAATAAGTTGGGGATCCCTATTTTTCTTCTCTAATTCTCTCAAAGTCTGAACCCATTAACCACCAGCAGCCTTATTATTATTATTATTATTATTATTATTATTATTATTATTATTTCTTTGTAAATTTAAATGGATTCTCTGTTTGGTGGTATTAACCAATGAGGCAATTCTATAAGGAATTCACATACAGTGAAAGAAATAAGAGGTGTTTGTCTTATGCCTTTAGTTAGCTACCATGTAAAATATCTGCTAAAGAGAATCGCTCTTCCCTTCCTTCCTTACTCTCTCTCTCCCTCCCTTCCTCCCTTCTTCTTTTCTTCTTTTGTATTGGGAATAAACTCAGGGTGTTCTACCTCTGAGTTACACTTTCAGTCCTATTTTATTTGGAAACAGGGTCTCACTAAGTTGCCGAGGGCCTAAGTTTCTGAGACTGGCCTTGAATCTGGAATGCTACTATCTCAGCCTCCCGAGTACTGGGATTACAGGCATGTGCTACCACATCTGGCTGAGATTTTTTTTTTAGAGTTGGTCTTTTGAAACTTGCCAAGTTGATCATGCCCCTTTGTCTCTAGATAGTTCTATTTATCCCGTTTAGCTGTGTCTCTGCGACCAGTCATTAAAGGTGGTCTCCATCTCCTTGCATTGCTAGTTTTTGGTCTGTAGGCATCTGGATTCTTTGGAACTACAAAGAGAAGACCACCATGCTCATATCAACATTCCATTTAACAACTATAAATATTATATGAGCCATAAAGGATGGAGTAATTTCATCAGAAATCTAGTCATGCATAAGTAAGTATGTGTTCTGTTACACTTGAAGCCCTCCAGCTGGATGACATACCAAATATTCTGAGCAGGAGACAAAGGGGAATGTCAAGGATTTTCATAAGAGAGGCACAAGGAAGTCAACCTCCACAATGGTGGGCTTCCCGTTTCCAAGAGAAGCAAAATGAATTTCAGATCAACACTAGTCAAAATTGGTATTGAGAGCCGGGCATGGGAGGCTGAGACAGGAGGATCACGCAGGTTCAAAGCCAGCCTCAGCTAGCCTAAGAGACCCTGTTTCCAAATAAAATATAAAATAGGTCTGGGAGTGTAGCCTGGAGGTAGAAGGCCCCTGGGTTCCATCCCCAGTACCATCAAAAAATGAATGAATGAATGAATTAAAAAATTGGCATTGAGGATGGCCTCATTAGTCTGGACATTTTTGGTTGCCATCAACAGAAATCCAAAGCTATTTAGCTTAAGCATCAACCACAAGGACAAAAAGAAGGGACAAAAAGGAGAAAAATATTGACTTATGTAACTGTAACATGAAATGATTACTGACATCAGGAATGGCTCAATCCAGGTACTCACATGATAGTCTTTGGATTTCCTTTCTTCTACATAGGGCTCATTCTCAGGCATTTTTATCATTTTAGTTTGGGTTCCCCTACCTATTCTACCACCAGCATCATCAAAAGCAGAACCTACAGTACAGTAGTTTATTTGGGAGATGTGGTGGTCATGATAATGCCGAGCTCAATTCACTGACAGCCCCGCTCTTACCCTTTGGGACCCACCACCATATTCAAGCTGAAGCCACACTTCCCACATGCTCTAAGACAGCATGGTAAGACACTGAGGCATGCTCATCCCTGCAAGATGTTAGAGCACTGGAAGGTGGCTTTGACTTGAGAATCCCTCACTGGCTTGGCCAAGCTTATCTTGGAACTGTGCTGCCATATCTGACTCTTCCCACCCAATCACCCCAACTTCCCTGTTTCCTTCTCAGTTTGGGTCCTCTACTGGGATATAACGGCACTTCCCATCTTTCCTAGCTTCTTCTTATTTGCCCTCAAAGCTGTTTCCCCACGTCTAATCTCATCTTGGCACTGGCTTCTCAAAAGCACTAAACAAGCATAGGAGGTCATCTCAGGAAGCACACATGAGGAGACAGGGAGGCTGAGAGAGACAGAGAGGGGAGAAGGGCAGTAAAAGGTGCACTGAAACAGGGTGACCACAGTGAATGAGGCACGCCGGGATCTTCTTAGCAACCACCCAAGGGCACTATTTTCCAATTCTCACTGCATGGAGATTGTGTGAGGGTGTCACCTTGCTTGTACTTAAAAGTTGCAGACAGGGGTCCTGAGGTACCAGTGAAAGCTTTCTGGCAGAGAAGAAGGATACTATGGTTTCTATATGAAAAGTCCTCCAGAAAATCTCATGTGTTGGCAATGCAGAATTGTTCAGGAGAAATAGTTGAATCAGGGCTTTAACTTCATTAGTGGATAAATTTGTTGATGGATTAATAATTTAAAAGGACTCACTAGCTGGGCATGGTGGCGCATGCCTGTAATCCTCGCACTAGGGAGGCTGAGACAGGAGGATCGCACAGGTTCAAAGCCAGCCTCAGCTGGCTTAAGAGACTCTGTTTCCAAATAAAATATAAAACAGGTCTGGGAGTGTAGCCTGGAGGTAGAAGGCCCCTGGGTGCCAGTCCCAGTACCCCCACCCCCCACAAAAGGACTCACTAGGTGGTAAGTGTAGGCAGTTAAGGTGTGGCTAGAGGAGATAGGTCACTGGAGGTGTGGCCTTGAAGACTAAATCCGTCCCTGGCTGTTTCTTGACTCTCTTGGCTTCCACCTGCCAGGAGTTGAGCAGCTTTCCTCCTTCCTGCATGCTGAGTTCATTGATGGAATCCTCATGGGCTCAAAGCTTGGAGAACTGGAGCCAGCCTAGAGCATCTTCTCAGGCTAGAATCTGTTCACTGATAACTCTAGAGAAGGGCTGATTTCTTGGGGATGCAGCCATCCAACTGCTTTTTACACTTTTCTTCAGACAGGAGCACAGGCCATGTTTATGTTTGGTTTGAGAAGTGGCCTCTGCCCAGCGCCCTGTGGTGGGAAACAGGAGCAGTGTACAATTAGCAATTAACAGCTTTATCTCTACTCACATGTAGGAGACATAATTAGCTGGTTCCATCTGCTACTGATACCTGCTGGAGCCAGCCATTCACACCTCAGCCAGATATTATAGTGAGTGGGAGGGCTTGAGAAGGAAACATTTCAAAAATAGCTTGCATTTTGTTGTTTTAGACATCTTACCCCTGTGGAGTAGGTCTCTAACTTTCCTTCCTTCAGGTGTATTCAATTGGCTGTCAGTTGGCAAGGAAAGGTGTGAGCTAGAGGAAATGGAAGCTGGCAGTGTGCATGATTTTCCCAAGAGCTTCAATTTAAAGAGAGAAGGCATGGTGTATTTTGTGACGGTAGTAGGGTGCTATCCTAATCGGGATCACATCACCATGGAAGAGTTGAGCTCAGATACTGATATGGGGAACATTTTAAGAGGAAACTTCTAACTTGGGAAGGACCAGAAAGTGGGTAACACCTGGGACTTCTTAGCTCAGGTAAGTGACTTGTCTCAAGTCACACAGCTAGGAAGGTGAGGAGTGGGATTTGCATCTAAGTCTTTCTTAATCACTATGCATTGCTGCTGCTGGATGAAGTTTTGTGATCATCATAGTCTCAAGGGAATTAGGAAAGGCTGGGACAACTTGCATTTTTTTTTTTTTTTTGAGACTGAAAGAGCCATGCAAAAATGAGCTATTTAAAAGGAAATGTTTCCATTTACATAATTAATGCTTTTAATGTAGAAAGGTGCGATGCAATATAGTTGGGCTATTCACAAGATAATTACTGGGCTCGTGAAATATTAATTCATTGTACACTACAAGTGGCAGAGTCTGGATGAGGGACGTGTATTGTCAGGGTCTCGACAGGAAGAAGACGGCATACTCAGAATAAGATTATTGAAAGAGAGTTTACTGTCAAAGAACTCTTTGTAGATGAGCAGTAGGGCACCCAAACAAGACAGTGCAGTTATCTGGGTTTGTAGCTGTCAACTGTTTCCCATTCCAGGGACAGGTGGGAGAAGAGAGAAAGAGAGCTGCATAGAGCATGTGCACTGGGTGAAACGTTGACCTATAAGAAGCCATCGTGGGTGTTGGTGGCCTTTAAGGGCAGGAATCACAGAAACATATGATCCAACCTCACAATCCTCTCTTTGACTTCCTATAGAAGTCTCCATAGGCAGAAACAGTCAGAAACCCAGAGGTCTTGCTGGGTAGTGGTGGCACATGCCTGGAGTCCCAGTACTTGGGAAGCTGAAACAAGAGGTATTTTGGTTTTGAGGTCAGATTTAGCAACTTAAAATAATTTCAAAATAAAAAGGGCTGGAGTTGTACCTCAGAGGTAGAATGCCCCTGGATTAAATTCCCATTACCACCCCCCACCACAAAAAGAAAGAAAGAAAGGAATGAAGAAAGAAAGAAATGAATGAAGAAAGAAAAAAGAAAGAAAGAATCCAGGAGGTCCTAGGAGGGCTGGGAGTAGGGCATAGCAAGGGAGTTAATCAGGGAGAGACATTTAAGGGGGGCCTTGCTCTCAGGATTAGGCTTGGAGCACTTTTGTGGCTCTAAGAGCAAGGGCCTCTTTAAATATCATACCCTGGCTCCTCATTCTCCATAACCTGGTCCCATAGGTAGGAATGGCATCTGCTAAAGAGATTAGCATGTAGCTGTCACAGTGAGGTAGAGAAGGGGAGGGTGGGTCTACAGGAGAGATGGAAGATCTCCAGCACAGAAAGCAAGTTAAAAATTCCAAGGTAAACTACTCTTTGTTTCCATCGTATTCATTGTTTTGAGGTTGTGCTATTGGAAAGTCAGAAGTCTACATAGGAGACCTTTCTGACTCCTCTTCACCCCATGATAAACCCTGATAGATCCCAATCTGGCAGCTATTGGGAAGCAAGCTATTTACCTTTAGGGACACAGCAACTAGAAATGAAAGGGAGTTCCCCACAGGACACCCTGCCCCTTGGGCTCCTATTCTCCAGGCAGGCACATCGTGGGTCCTCACTCTGGGGGGAGGGGGCGCGGGGCCTCTTAGAACATTCTTCCCCTCCCAGCCCACTCATGGCTCTCCACTGGCTTCAGTTCCTAATGCTCCAGCAGTTCCCTGTCACTGAGCCATTTTGGACAACCAGCTTTAATGCTCAAACACCTTAATTCCCCCATCTCACCTCTTTGCCCACTGTCTTTTGCCTGACCCTAATTCAGTTGTTCTCACCAGACCGTCTGCTCAATGAGTTCTCCCTTGGGGTTTGCACTGCCACAGTCTGCATTAGCCAAAACCTAATTGTTAGACATGAAAAATCCATGTCCTGTTTGCCTTCCCCTCTTCTTTGCATTATATTAGATTTTTTCAGAAGACCAAAGGAAGCTAAATTTAACTAAAAAATTCCCCCCCACAAAAATCTAACCAGGCACGGTGGTATATGCCTGTCATGTCAGCACTTGGGAGGCTGAGACAGTAGGATGACAGGTTCAAAGGCAGCCTCAGCAATGTAGGGACACTCTCGGCATCCTAGTGAGACCCTGTTTCAAAAAGAAACAATAAAATAGGGGTGGGGGTACAGCTTGATGGTAGAACACCCCTGGGTTAAATCCCAGTAACACAAACACATACAACCACACAACTCTGGAGAGATCCATGGCACCAGAGAGCTCTAGAACATGACATGCGGGTTTATGTTCTCCTGGAGGGACCCATTCCCTTCCTACGTTCTTTTTCTATCAGACAGATTTGTCCGTGATAGGAATAACCGACCAGAAGTACTCCAGCTGTTTATAGGAGTTGAAGTGGCAGCGCCAGCTGTCAGCTTTTGGAGACCACGGGGCATGCGAGAAGTTGTAGTGATTCTTCCAGGGCTGGAAAGGTGCCTTTGTTCCCCTGGTACAGCTGTTCCTTCCCACTAGGAATAAGGGAAAACTGGTCTCAGTCATCTCTTTGTCCGAGCAATCCAGACTGAATTTCCGGGGTCATGTGAGCTGTTTGTGCCACAGTCATGCATTATTTAATGCACACCGGTAATAGACCATGAGAGGACAACAGCAAGCATACAGAACGGTGACACTGAAAGGCAGCAAGTTAATGAGGAGCAGAACTCGCCCAAGAAGCCTGCACATTGACTGACCTTCACCAGGTTTGAAAGTTGCATGCAGCAGATAAAAAGTCTCCTATGGTATGCTGAAACAGCCCTCAACACTAATGTTAAAAATAGAAAATATAGTGACAATTAGATCTAATTTGGGTTTTCATTTATGGAGAATAATGACTCTCAACACCTGCAATGTGTTATTTGTAGAGAAGTGTTTGCAAGTATCAGCGAGAAACCTTTTCTTGCATCTTATCATTTAGAATAATTATGTGTAAAAAATTAGCACAAAATTCAGAATTTCAAACATGGGTTCATAAAAGGAGGTTTTGTCTTTTTTTTTTTTGATGTCTTGCAACTTGGTAAAATTCAGACCTGAAATCAACTTTTTTCTTTTGTAAGCAATTTAAATCTGCCAGCTTTGAGCCCCGTGTTAAATGGGGACAAGACAAATTTGTTTTAATATTACAAAGACTGTAACATGTCTTTATAGCATACTGTTGAATGTTTGGGATTATATTCCTATTTATAGTATAAATGTTTATATGTGTGTGTATGTATATATATATATATATATATATATATATATATATATATATATATATATATATATGTGCTTGGTGTGGTGGTGCACATCCATAGCCCTGGTACATTGCCCATAGTCCTGGTACATTTTAATCTGGAGGTTGAAACAGGAAAATTGCAGGTTTGAGGCCAGTGCATGCAAACTTAGCAAGACCCTTAGCAACTTAGCAAGACTTTGTTTAAAAAAATAAATAAAGGGCTGGGGGTGTAGCTCAGAGGTAGAATTTTCCTTGGTTCAATTCCCAATAACACACAATATGTGTTCATGCATTTTGTGCATTATATACATATAATACACTACAATAAAATGTTTATAAAAGAGAAATCACTTATCTATTAATGCTCAAATGATTAAAAAGTCCCAAAGAGCCTATAATAGTTTTTTTTTTCTTTCAGAAAGAGGTTGAAAAAAAGCTGGTGTCGTGGGAAAGGTCACCCATTTGCCAGCTATTTGCATTTGAACACATTACTTAACCTCTGTGATCATTAATTTTCTCCATCTTTCAGTTGGGATAGTGACATCTACTTTGTAGGGTTGTTTTGATGATTACATAAAATAAGGAACATGCTTTGTACAGCATGGGTTCTCATTAAATGTTAGTATAATTATTATTATTGATTCACTCATTTATTTTACATTCATTGAGGACCTACAATGTGTCAGGCATGGGGTTGCATCCCTGAGTTAAAAGACTAGCTGAGATGAAATTTCAACATGCTAGAGTTAGGTGAAGAATGGCATCCAGATTTTCTCACACAGGTGTATACTCCCTGTACTTGGGAGGCTGAGACAGGAAGATCAAAAGTTTGAGGATAACCTCAGCAGTGTAGCATGACTCTCAGCAATCTAGGGAGACCCTTGTTTTTCAAAACAATATAAAGAGGGCTGAGGATGAAGTTCAGAGGTAGAATGCCCCAGGGTTTAATCCCCAGCATCACACACACACACACACACACAAAAAAAAAAAAAAACAAAGCAAAAGAGAACAACATTACATGAGGTCTGATAATTAAGTAACACTTTCTGGCTTATTGATTAGAAAATTCTTACATTATCAGTATTGACCAATAACATCTGGATGGTGCCAGAAATTACACTGAATGCTTTACTTAGATTTTCCTTTCAAGCTCACAAGAATATATATATATATATATATGTATATATGTATACACACACATATATGAAATGCTATTATTATCACCATCTTCTTTTGGTTTTGTGGTATTGGGGATTGAACTCAGGATTATTCTGCCTCTGAGCTATACCTCAGCCCATTGTAAATTTTTGTCTTAAAACATGATTTCACTAGGTTGCCAAGAGTCTTGCTAAGTTGCCAAGGGGGATCTTGAACCTCCCATCTCAGCCTCCTAAGTATTGGGATGACAGGTGTGTGCCATCATGCCTGGCTTATTGTCATTGTGTTAATTCTTCAGATGAAGAAATTGAAACCCAGAAAGATGAAGTACTATAACAGGGTAGAGCTGATACTTAGCCCCAGGAGTTTGGGCTCAGAGCCCACACACTTAGCCATACGCACTGGCCTGGGGTGGAGGTGTCAGAAATTGGATATAGGATCAGCAAGGACAGGTAAAATGTAGTGGTGTGTTACCTGGGAGGATGCTCTGGCATGGAAAAAGTAATTCAATGTATTTCTTTTAAGGCAAGTCCTGCAGAATCCATTGTTTTCTATAGAAGCAAGGGCTGCAGATCCATCTGAACAGGCGAATTTGCCTCTGGATCCTAGTATCATCTTCAGCTCACAGGACTGTGATGTTCTAGAGTCTCCCTTTGGCTCATCTGAAGAACTAAAGAGTTGGGTAGTCAGACCAGCTCAGACTGAAATGAGGATCACTCTCTAGACAAAGAGTGGCACCTCTTTCAGGAGAGTCACCTTGAAGTGCAAAGCTGAACAGCATGAGCACTGAACACTTGTGTGTGCAAGGCAAGCTGGGAAGAGCATGGCTCTTTAGTGGAATTAGATGTGGATGTGAGTGTCTCTTTTCACTCAGTGCTGGGGTTCTTGGCTGACTTCTCAAGCTAATGATGTTTCTACAGAGTTGTGAGGAATGCTTATCAGTGGGTAATCAGTCTGCCTGCTGGAAGCTACAAAAATGCTATTTCCCAATATTTTAAGTGAAAGACAAAACAAAACAAAAAGGATGTTTCTTGAATCACCAGTAAAGTTCTATGGATCTATTAGTTTTTAGATGTGACTAGATCCAGGTGTTGGTGTAGGCAACAATGTCAGACTTTCTTCTCTCTGACTCTTCCTTTTTTTCTTTTCCTTTTCCTTTTTCTCTTCTGGCTGTTATTTTAGGAAATGTACTTCCAATTAGCTACAAAGAAAATACACGCAGCTTCAAAATTACATGGCACTTAATTCCTAAGATCTTGGAAGGAAGGAAAGAGTAGTCCTTTTCCCGTATCGCTGTGGGCTCTGATTGGCCACAAACTTCCCTTTGGAGTAATCACTGGAGTTGGTGGCATAGGGCATGCTAATTGGACAGTTGGGAACTGTACTGACCCTTACAGCTGATGAGGCAGGGCCCCCGGTTGATGGTCACAATACGTCAGAGAGAGGCACTCCTCACAACACAGTAAAGGGGCTTGCTACTGTGGCACAAAAATCTTCTAAGTGGTGTTGTTCAAAATGTGGTCTGGTGCCAAACAGCGTGGGTATCACCAGGGAACCTGAACATCTCTGAGGTCCAACTCAGATTTGTGGATCAGAATGTCTGAGAGCCAGGTGTAAGAATCTATGTATTAATAGCCTCCCAGGTGATTTCATGTGTGCTGAACTTTGAGAACCATTCTTCCATTTGGTGAATCACCATATCTGGCTTCTTCCTTCAATTGTTTTGTGAAATGTGACCAGAGCTGCAGGAGAATATTGCTCATTCATGCTTCGGTGAGACCTTTGTCCCTCTCAAGTCAATGAAGCCCAAGAAGTTTCTTATTCAGAAGGCCTTATCCATCGGAGAAGAATGCCTTACTGCATATTTTAAAAAATTTTTTATTGGTGCATTGTATTCATACATCATAATGGGGTAAAATACTTCTGTAGACATACATGCACACAAAACCCAGCTAGGCCCTACCCAATCCCCATCCCATTTCCTCCCCATCCATTACTGCATATTTTATCCTTGTGTCTTGGTGGCTTGAAAAAGAGCCGACTCAAAAAAAATTTTAGTATTCTTGTCTGGCAAAAGATATCACTTAGAAATCCATTTTATAATCATTTAAATTGGGTTGTTTTGGGTCTATTTACATAATTCCATGAGAAGCATGGGAAGAGTGGCAGTGTGTTATTTTTTTCTGTAGCCAAATACATGGAGAAAAGCACTTTCTAAGGTAATTACCACATCTGTGCTCCCCCACATGGTTGGAGGGTGCTGAGGAGAAGTGTGCCTTCTGGGCTCAGGGCCACTGACGTGTGCAAAGAATGAGCTTTCTACCTGGGACAGGGGAACAACACACCTCGTGGGAAGCCTCTTTGCTCACATGCATAATTTGCATGAAGGTTGTGGCACAGTGGCTTCCAGTGCCTGGTGGCAGCTCAATTTGGAACAAACAGAGTTTCTTCAAGAAAATGAGGGAGAACTGACCTCCTACCATCAGAAATACTGGAAATAAAAAACACTCTTGGCTGAGGATACAATCACAGAGAGTTACATTTCCCAGTGGATAGCGCTGGTTTTTTTTTTTTTTTTTCCCGTTGTTGTTTTGTTATGTTTTGTTTTATACAGAGAAAGAGCTGCTTCCCCAGTGGTGGCAGAGAACCTTGTGTTTAATTCATTCAAAGGTTGTACAGGAGAGCTGTGTGCATGTGTGTTTATATTGTATTGAACCTCACTTTGGTGTGTATTTGCAATGCACTAATAAAAGTATATACATATGCTACATATAAAACTATATTTATATATGCTATGTATAAAACTGTATTTGTATATATACCTATATATAGTTTTGATTTGCATTTACTTGATTGCTAGTGATGTTGAACATAGGTTCATGCATTTATTGCCCATTATCATTTTTTCTTTTGAAAAGTATCTATTCAGTTCAATTGTCCATTGTGTGTGTGTGTGTGTGTGTGTGTGTGTGTGTGTGTGTGTGTGTGCAGTACTGGGGATTGAATTCAGAAGCCTTCTATCTTTGAGCTATATCCCTACCCCAATATTATTTCTTATTTGGAAACAAAGTCTTGCTAGGTTGATGATAGTCCCACTACTTGGTGAGGCTGTCTTCAAACCTATGATCCTCCTGTCTCCACCACACCCAGCTAAATTGTCCATTTTTGATTGGATGTTCATTTTTTAAAAAGTGTCTATTCAGTTCAATTGTCCATTTTTTATTGGATTAGTTGTTTTTATTTTAGTGTTAAGTTTTTTAAGCTCTTGGCATTTTCTGAATATTAGTTCTCCATCAGAGGAGTATCTGGCAAAGATCTCTTATTCTGTAGGCTCTCTCTTTAGAGTTCAAATAAAGAAGAATAAAATTATGTCACCTTCAGGAAAATGGATGGAACCTGAGAATATTACGTTAAGTGAGACTAGCCAGTCTCAGAAAGCAAATAGCTGTATGTTTCTATCTCATAGGTGGGAAGTTAGATATTGGAAAACAAAGAGACCTCGGATAGAGGAGCAAAGACCCCAATGGAGCTGTGGAGAAAGTTTAGGGGAGGGAGAAAGGAGACAGAGACATAAAGAAAGTAACAGTTTGGCTTGGCATGGTGATGCACATTTGAATCCCAGTACTTGGGAGGCTGAGACAGGAGGATCACATGTTCACAGCCAGCCTCAGTAACATAGTGAGGCCCTCAACAACTTAGTAAGACACTTTAAAAAAATAGGGCTGGGGGTTTAGTCCAGAAATAGAATACCCCTGGGTTCCATCCCTGGTTCCAAAATTTAAAACGATTTTCAGATAAATAGTTATTATTCATTCCTAGTAGCCTATGTTTTAACTATTTACCTACAAGCATTATTATTAATGACCTGAGAATATGGGATAAAAACATTAGTATGTTGGTAGCCTTAACTTTGAGTTAACAGCTCCAAGTCATACGTGAAGTATACAGTGAAGGCAGACAAGTTTTAGGGAACACTGCCTCGTAAACGTGGGCGCTTGCTGGTACAGTACGCAGTGACTCGAGCTTTTGTGGGGTCACAGCAGGTCAGGCTGTGATAAGCTTCACACTCAGACCCTGTTGGCTGTGTGGCCGAGGTGAGTGCTTGGTTACTTGAGAACTAGGACCAACTTTGGGATGGATTCTTTCTTGAGTTGTCCTTAGCGGAGCTCAGGTGTGCGGGCTTTTGAACCTTTGGCCCAAACTCACAAACTTCTTCTGCCCCTCGTTCACTCTTGAAGTGCTATTCAATTTTAGGAGTTAATCCATAATAGATAGTAAAAGATGTAAAATTGGTACAGCACCACTGCCATATCCTCATCACCAACCAACATAATTATTCCCTTCCTCCCTCTTTTCCTTCTTTCCTTCCTTCCTTCCTTCCTTCCTCCCTCCCTCCCTCCCTTTTCTTTCTCCTTTCCTTCTTTGTTGCTAGAACCATCACCATCCTCCTTTCTCTCTTCCTCTTCACTGTTTCCTCCTCCTCCTTTTCTTCTTTTCCTTCCTCTTTCTGTTTATTCCCCCTTTTTCACTAGATGCTTCTTCCTGCCCAACCCTCCCCAAATATTAGAATTAAAGATGCACACCCAATTAACACTTGGTAAATGGTGTAGTTTCTTTGTGGAACTCTGAGACACTGTAAAAATAACTCTTCACCTTTAAAATATTTCCAAATAGAAAGAATTGCTTCTTTCCTCTTGTTCTTTCTCTCTTGCACACAACCATTTCCAACAAAAGATAGATGGCGGTGACAGGCTTAATGTTTTCATTTGAAATGTCCTTTGACCTGAAGCCAGAAACGTTTTTCTTAGCAATACTATATATGGCCTGGTGCTGACTTTGGCTAGATGCTGATGAAAAAGGTTTAAATAATGCTATGTCCACAGGTAAAGGTATCACTACTAATCTCAGTAATATGTATGGGGGAGAAGTAGATAGTAGGGTGGGATCTGGAGGGAAACACACCAACTCTTGTGTTCATGTATGTCTATATTACTTTGAATCTCATTATAATTACAATATACCAATAAAAGTAATAAAAACATACAAGTAATTCATAAACATATTCTTCTTATAAAAGATTTAAATAATACTGGCATACATAATGGTGGGGTGTGTGTGTGTGTGTGTGTGTGTGTGTGTGTGTGTGTGTGTATGTAATAGTCTTCTTTCAGATACCTCCACCTTTGGGTACACTTCACTCCCAGAGGTAACCTTGGTTAACAGTTTGATATGGAATTCTCCGGACTTTAAAAAAAAGTCATATGTATACATTTTCAATAATCTACAAATTTAGCACCTTTACTGAGGAATAATAGATATATGGTAAGTAAAGTGAATCTTTTAAAAGTATGCTTTGATGAGTTTTGACATTTGTATACACCTGTGGATCCATCTCCACAATGAAGACAGTGACCGTACCCATCAGTACTAGCTGTCCATGTTTGCCCTTTTATAATCCCCGCTTCTGCCCTCATCCCACTTTTTCTCCCACCAGGTAATCACTGATAGGCTTCTGTTTCTATCCGCTAATTTGCATCTCTATAATTTACTTAATGGAATCATAAAGGATGTATTCTTTTTCTATATTCTTTAACTCAGTATGATTAATTTTTTTTTTTTTTTGGTGGTACTGGGGATGGAACCCTTCTATGTCCAGGCTACACTCCCAGACCTATTGTATACTTTTATTTGGAAACAGGGTCTCTTAAGCCAGCAAGGCTGGCTTCGAACCTGCGTGATCCTCCTGTCTCTGCCTCCCAAGCGCGGGGATTACAAGCGTGCAACACCACGCCCGGCTCAGTATGATTAATTTGAAATTCATTCAACATGCATATGATACATGGACCAACAACTCATTACTTTTATTGCTGAGAAATATTCTGTTATTTGTATCTTCCAAAGTTTATCCATTTACCTGCCGATGGACATGTGGATTGTTTGCAATTTGGGACCATTACAGATGAAGCTGCTAGGATAATTTATGTTCAAGTCTTGGTAGCAGTATGTGCTTTCATTTTTCTTAGAAATGAGATGGCTAGATTGCAGGGCAGGTACACAGAAACTGTATATCTGTTAAGAAACTAGCAAACTTTTCCAAAGTTTTACCATTTTCATTCCCACCAATGGTACATGAGAATGCAGATTTCTCCACATCCCTGCCAACACGTGGAACCTTTTATCTCTTCTGATAGGTGTGCAATGGTATTTCCCTGTGGTTTTTTTATTTGCATTTCCCTAGGGGCTAATGATGTTGCCTATCTTCTTGTGTGCTTAATTTCCATCTGTATGTCTTCTTTGATGATATCTGTTCAAATCTTTTACTTAGTTCTTAAAATGAGCTTTTAAAAAATATTGAATTTTGAGAATTCTTGATATATTCTGCATACAGCTCTTTATCATATTTGGTTTGCAAATATTTCTCCCAGCCTGCTACTGTCATTCATTGTCTTAATTTCTTTTGAGGAACTGACGTTTTAAATTTTAACGAAGTCCAATTGATCAATTTATTCCTATATGGATTGTGCTTTTGATGTAGTATTCAAGAAATATTTTTCTAGCTCAAGGTCATAAAAGTTTTCACTTAAAAATTAAAAGCGTGGTGGTGCACGCTTGTAATCCCTGCGCTTGGGGGGCTGAGACAGGAGGATCGCACGGGTTCGAGGCCAGCCTCAGATACTTAGTGAGGCTTTTGGCAACTTAGTGAGACCCTGTTTCCAAGTAAAATATAAAAAGGTCTGGGAGTATAGCCTGGAGGTAGAAAGCCTTTGGGTTCTACCCCCAGTACCACCAAAAAAATTTTTTTTTCTTAAAAGGTTTATAGTTCTAAATCTTATATTTAGGTTTATAATTATTTTAATTTTTATATTGTGTAATAGTATTATTTTTCTACTTGTTAAATGTACCTTCTGCATATGGAGATCCAGTTTTTTTCACTCATCGAAAAATACCCTTTCTCCACTAAAACCCTCTTAACTTTGTTAAAAATGAGTTTCTAAAATGTGTAGCTCTATTTCTGGACTCCATTCCATTGTTCTATTTTTTAAAAATTATTATGGCTTTATAGTAAGTCTTGAGATTAGATGGTGTTAGTAGTCCTTAAAGTTTAGCTACCCATTTCAGTGTTTCTCTGGCTATTCTAAGTCCTAAAGTACCTTTCTATCAATTATAGAGTCAGTTTGTTAATTCCTTCTTTAAAAGCCTGCTGATCTGGGCATAGTGGTGCACACCTGTAATCCCAGTACTTGAAAGGCAGAGACAGAAGCGTCACAGGTTTGAGGCCATGCCTTAAAAACTGAGTAAGGCCCTCAGCAACTTCATAAGACCCAGTTTCCAAACAAAAAAAAAAAATAGGGCTGAGTGTGTAGCTCAGAGATAAGATGTCCCTCCCTGGATTCAATCCCTAGCAACACACACACACACACACACACACACACACACACACACACACCTACACCTGTTGAGATTTAGAATGAGATTGTATTGCATCTAATGGTAAATTTGGGGTGAACTAATGTCTTAAGTGCTTTGAATCTTCTGACCCATAATATCTCTGTGTTAATTTATTTGTTTAATTTGATTACTTCTTTCAGCAATGTTTTGTAGTTTTCTATGTATAGGATTTCCACATTTTTTTCAGATTTATCCTTAATTGTTTCATATTTTTGGAGGCATAATAAAGCTTTGCATGTGCAGTTGTTCATTCCCACGTATCAGAATGCTCATGATAGCTATTGTTGAACTTTGATACTGCAGCTGTGCCAATAGTAAGTTTGTCATAGATTTTGTCATTTTTTTCCACTAAAAATCATGTTATCTGTGAAGAAAGGCAGTTTTAGTTCTTTCTTTACAATCTGAATGCCCTTTATTGCTTTTCTTTGCCTTACTGAATTGGCAAAAACTTGCAGACCAATGTTGAATAGACATGGTGAGAGTAGACATTTTGTCTTTCTTCTGGACTTAAAGGGAAAGCATTCCGTCTTTAACCATCAGCTATGATGTTAGCTGCAAAGTTTCTGTACATGTCTCAAGTCAGGTAAAGGAAGCTCCATTATATTCTTAGTTAACTGTAAGTTAAATTTTTTTAAAGTTAGAAGTGGATGTTGGATTTTGTCAAATAGCTTTTCATTGTCTATTGAAATTATATATATGTGTATATATAGTTATTTTTTGAGTCTAGATTGATTTTTGAATTTTAAATCAATCTTGCATTATGGGAAACACTATTTAGCATTAGTTATATATTGTTGAATTTAATTTACTAAAATTTTGTTAAGAAAATTTCCATGTATGCATACGAGGGGTATTGGTTCATAGGTTTTACTTGTAATGTCTCTGCCTGGTTTTACTGTTAGGATAATGGTTTCATAAAATGCACTGTGAAGGATTCTTTTCTCTTTAATTTTCTGGTATAGTTTGTGTCAGCTTGCTATTTTTTTCCTTAAATTTTTGGTAGATTCCACTATTAAAGAATCACCATTTGTGGGTGTATGGGTGTATGTGTATGTGTGTGTATGTGGTAGGGGTTTCTAAGTGCAATTAAACTTATTTCACAGATAGACTTTGGTAGTTTTTATTTTTAAGGGAATTTGTCTTTTTTGTCTAAGTTGTCAAACTCATTGGCATAGAGTTGTTTAAAGAATTTCTATAATTAATTTACTATCTATGACTTCTGAAATACTTTTACCTCGCTCATTTCTGATGTTAACTTTTATCTTCTGTCTTCTTCTGAGTCTGATGAGAAGTTTATCAATTTTGTCAGTCTTTCCAAAGAACATATTTTGATTCCATTAATTTTTCCTCTATGTCATGGATTTCCACTTTGATTTTCATTAGTCATTTTCTTATGCTGCTTTCTTATAATTAGTTTTTTTATTTTTCTTAGCTCTTTTTAAAAAGTGGAAGCTAGCTATATATCAGACATGGCAATACATATTCACAGCCTCAATCTCTATAGTGATATTTGGAGGTATCAATATTACCTACTGTTATTATTTATAGCTAATAATAATAACTTATTATTACTATTATTACTCAATAAATGATAAAAACTGAGGTTAAACAAAGTTAGTGTAACTATATTGTGAGATTGGAACCTAGATTTATCTGATTTTGAATGCCATGCTTACTTAACTTCTCCATCATGTGTGTGTATGTTTGTGTGTGTGTGTGTGTGTGTGTGTGTGTGTGTGTGCACGTGTGTTTGTTATTGGGGATTGAACCTAGGGGTATTGTGCCTCTGAGCTACAACCCTTGCTCTTTTTTTTTTTTTTTTTTTTTTTGCGGTACTAGGGATTAAACCCAGGGGCGTTCTACCTCTGAGCTACACTGCCAGTCCTATTTTTCATTCATTATTTTGAAACAAGGTCTCACTAAGTTGTGGAGGGCCTCACTACATAGCTGAGGCTGGCTTCAAACTTGTAATCCTTCTGTCTCAGCCTCCCAAGTACTGGGATTACAAAAATGCACCACCATGCCCGGCCCCCTTGCTCCATTTAATTATTATTTTTTAAATTTTAAAACAGGGTCTGAAAAAGTTGTACTACATTACTGAGGCTGTCCTTGAACTGTGATCTTCCTGTCTCAGCTTCCTGAGCACTGGGATTGCAAGTGTGTGCTTCCACACCCAGCTCTTAACTTCCCCATCTTTCCTGTCAATTACTAAGCAGCCTTTCACCTGGGCATTTCCCAAGTTTATATAATGAAGATGTCACCCTCTTTACTTGGAGGGGAGGGATATAAAAGCTTTTATTCACAGAGGACATAAACTCAATAGTTTCCTCCCTAAAGGAAGAGGTACATTTAAAATTTTGTCTTAATTTATTTTCTGACACTGTAATAAAATATCCAAGCCTGGGTACTTTGTAAAGGAAAGAGGATTAGTTAGCTCACAGCTCTGGAGGTCCAAGAGCATGGCTGTGGCATTTGCTCCTTTCTGGCGAGGGCCTTCTGGCTTGATCACAATGTGATGAATGGGCTCATGCCAAGAGTTTTGCAAGAGGGAGAGATCACCAAGTGGGACTGGAAGTAAGAGGGATTGGAGGGGAGATGCAGGACTCACTCTTTATATAACAATCGGCTTTCACAGGAACTAATTGAGGTCCCTCAAAAACGACATTAATCCCCAGTTTTGAACCATGCAGACCCGCACTCGGGTGATCTTGACTAAACCAGGGTGGGATGCTGTATGTGTCCCTAAATGGAACAGTGGCATCACATGGATCAGACCAGCTATGTTCTTCCTCCCGGGAACTTGGAATTGGCTTGAGGGATGTGATTTATTTTCTGCTGGTTATTTTGAAATAACAATATGCAAACTGGGGAGCTCTGGGACAGCCACATTTGACTGTGGCTCTCCATGTCTCCTGTGAGAGAAGATGAAGTGGACACATGGAAGCAGAGAGGAAAGGCCATCTGGCCTCAGAAGAGCCTAGAGGGAGAGACAGGGAGTGGGAGGTAGGGAGAGAGGAAAAGAGAAGCGGCGTGTGCATGTGCGTGCGTGTGTGTGCGTGTGCGTGTGTGTGTGTGTGTGTGTAAGGGGCGGGATGGAGAGCAAAGGAGCAGGCAGGGATGGGGAGAAAGGAGAAAGAGACAGAGAGATGCAACGTCCAGAATTTCTCACCACTTTCTAATTGTTGAGCTCCTTGTTGGGAGGGCCTGGCTGTATCTCTAACCTTCAGTTTCAAGTCATGCCCAATATCATTTCCACTTCTCTCTTTTGCTATGAGACAATAAAAAGAACCTTAAGACCTATTTTCTATCAAGCTCCTCTCCATGGAAGAATTACAAGTAGCCAGAAATAGTGGCTGTGCTGGGCAATAGTTGGATATGCCTGGGTGGGGCTACATATAGGAGCTTACTGCAGAACTGCTGACGCCAGTTTTTGAAAAAGGAAGGAAATATTTTGAGAGTGATGTCTTCCTTCCTTCCTTCCTTCCTCTTTGTGCTGGGATTGAACTCAGGGTCATTCTAACTCTGAAATAAACCTCTAGCCATTTTTATGTGTTTTTATTTTAATTTTTAAACAGGATCTTACTAAGTTGCTGAGAGCCTTGCTAAATTGCTGAGGCTGGGTTTGAACCTGAGGACCTCTGGCTTAGCCTCCCAAGTATTGGTATTACAAGCATTTATGCTTTTATCACATTAAGCCTCACTATGGTCCATAATTAAAATGCACTAATAAAATAATTTTAAAAATTAAAAACTGCAGATCATCTTGTAAAAGGGATGTGTTGGGAAGTTTCCTGGTCCTCAGCGGAAAGGTATGGTCTGTACAGATACATTTCAGATAGATGGCTTAGTTGGACAGAAAAGTTGGGACTGGCCCTCTATGTATCCATTTGTAGTGGGGGTGGAGTTACCCAGCAAATCAACCAAATGGGAAGAGAATGAGGTTGGAGTGGTACGGTGATTCATAAACTTGATGACTACCAGGGTCTGAGCTAAGGGAGAGGTAGGTTTTCACAGGTGAGGCTAAGGATGCTTAAAAGCCTGCACATTAGTAAGCAGAGGGATTAAGCAGTCATTACCCATATTATTGTTTCCAGAGGGAGCTTTACGATGTTTCACAGAAAGTATCTTGTTTTGTCTAAAAGTAGAATTTTATATGACTCCTCTTTATACCAATGTTCATGGAATGCTGTTCATGGCAGAATGAATACATCTAGTAAAGCAACCAAGCTCAAAGGCTCTTTTATAAGAATTAAATAAGAGCCCTCACTAACACATAAAACCCCAACAAATTATAGCCATTACCACCATTTCTTTTCTCCCTCTTCTCTCCTCCTCCCCTTCCTTCTCTTCCTCCTCCTCTTCTTTTTATCTTTCTTCTAGTACTACTATTGCTAATGCTATTTTTTTTTTTGGTGGTACTGGGGTTCCTGGGAGCCCTTCTACCTCTGGGCTACACTCCCAGACCTATTTTTTATATGTTTATTGGAAACAGGTTCTCTTAAGCTAGCTCGGCTGACTTTGAACCTGCGTGATCCTCCTGTCTCCGCCTCCCAAACGCGGGGATTACAAGCGTGCACCACCACGCCCGGTGTTGCTAATGCTATTTTATGAACAGGTTCTTCATGCCTTTTAGTTCCCTCAAACAACAAATGGAAATTTCTGATTTTCTCCTGCACTTTAATCCAACCCTGTGCAACTGACTGTACAGAGAAGCTGTCTTTTGTTTCTTGACTACTAGACATGGTATTTTTGTGGCATGCCCTGCACAATGCCCCCTTTCATGACATACCTTCTAGAGATCCCTCATACAATTACAGAATATTAGTTGAAAAGGGTCTAAAGAGTCTGACTCTATTTTAAAAACCAGCATCTCATCTATACCTCTTAGATGGCTATTTATCTCATTTACTGCTAATTATTCCCAAGAATAGAGAATTCCTCCCAGGACTGACTATTCCATTGTTTGGTGGTTTCGATTAGTTCCAATGACTTGGAATATGTTTCCTTGGGCCAGATGTGGTGGTGCAAGCCTGTCAGCCCAGTACTTGGGAGGCTAAAATGGGAGGATTGTAGGTTCAAGCACAGTCTTAGCAATGTAGCAAGAATAAATGTTGCTAGAAATAAATAAGGGCTTCAAATATATACTACACAGGAAGAAGAGAAAATATGATAATATTTAATGCAAAAAGAACTTCAGGATTACAGGAACATGACATTATTTCTATTGAACTTCATAAAGCTTCCTCTGGAAGCAATAATTAGGGTAATGACTACTTAATCCCTCTGCTTAAAACAACAAAATAATAAGAGAGCTGGGTGTGTAGCTCAGAGGTAGAATGCCCCTGGGTTCAATCCCCAGTAACACACCACACACACATACACACTCACACACACTCACACACACACACACACACACACAGAGAGAGAGAGAGAGAGAGAGAGAGAGAGAGAGAGAGAGAGAGAGAGAGAGAGAGAGAGGAGAAAATCAAATCTTTTGCTCTCAAGGGAAGCTGACTCAGGTGTGTTCCTTGAATCTACCTGCTCTTTCAACCATTCTTTCAACCATTCTGCATGTCTTCCATGGTTTTTGGACTCCTGCATTTGACTTGTCCTTTTCTGGGCTTCCGCCAGTGTAACCCATGTCCCTTTTAAAAGACATGTCATTTAAAATTGGATGGCTGCTTTGTGAGCTGCTCAGATAGCACAGAGCAAGTGTGGTTCCACCCCTCCCTTAATCTGAGCAGGACATGATTTCTATTAATGCAATCTAAGTTTGAATTAGCTTCTTTCTTTTCTTTAAAGTAATGTAACACACTGGCTCAATGAAAACCCTGAAGTTCTTTTCACATTAAATATCATTGTATTTTCTCTTACTCCTGTGCAATAGATATTTTGAACTCCTGTTCATTAACCTATTTGTTTCTGTTATAAATGCTTTTTATTCATGTGTCATCAAAGAGCCTATGAAAAGCTGACCATTACTACACCCAAAAGTTACTCATTTCTTAGAGGATAATACAGTTCTGTAATTCCCTGGAATGATGAAGAAATACTTTCAGGACTTAGCTCTGTAGTCATAACATACACCTCTATCTCATACTACAGTTGGCTATTGGCAACTCTAAGCAGGTCACCAAACATACTGTATCATACATCCTGTGTCATCGCACATGCCATTCCTTCTGCAGACAGTGCTTTTACTCTCCTTGTATGCTGGGGAACACCTGCTCATCCTCAGAAACCCAGTTCAAATGCCACCTCCTGGCTGGGCGTAGCGGTGTACACGTGTAATCTCAGTACTTGGGAGGCTGAGACAAGAGGATCACCGGTTCAAGGACAGTCTCAACAACTGTTTCAAAATAAAAAATAAAATAGGGCTGGGGGTGTAGATCAGAGGTAGAATGCCTCTGGGCTAAATTTTCAGTACCAAAAAAAAAAAAAAAAAGAAAAGAAAACAGATACATCTCATCTATAAAACCACCCATAATGTCACCCTCTACACCCTCCAGGAAGGCACGGAACCCAGTATCCCTCCCTTTGCCATAAGCTTAGGATCACATCTGTACTCCTGTGCTAAGCCTTTTTTCTGCCTTCCATAATTCCAGGAACAGTGATCTGGAGTGTCATCTGGAGCATGCTCTGTCTACTCTGTGCCAGTCACAGTCTGAAGGACTTTACTCTTGTTTTCGATTTTTGACCTCAGGATGATGCCTATCCCCAACAGTAGATGCCACTGGTGCTCCACCACGTACATGTGACCACGGAGCTTCTTACTTAGGACTCTGTGCTTGTCTGCATGAGGGTTTTTATCTGGATTCAGAAGGATGCTCAAACAGTGTTGTTTAGGGCAGGACTCAAGTCCCAGGCAGTTTACACTTCTCAGGTAGCTCTCAGCAATTGATGGATGCAGTTGGTGGAGATATACCCCACCTCCTTATTCCTTGGGGGCAAAGCTGGTGAACTTTCTACTCCTTCTCCCAGAGGTTCCCCAAAAAGTGAGCACCAGTTGCTTGTGATGGCAGCCTGCTCACAAATGCACCTCCTGTTTGCATCTTTGCATCTTCTCGTCTCACTGTCTTACTAGCACCTGCTGCTGTCACCTCTCAGGTAAATGTTTGTACTTGCACCCTGTTCTTGAGTTCTGTTTCATATACAGCTCAAAGCGAGGCCACACTACAGTGGCCAGTGAAGAAATGGAGGCTCACCCAGGTAGGTGACATTGAAGTTGTCCTTGCAGCAAGTTGCAGAGCCTGGATCCAAACTCAGCTGTATTGAGAGTCCATTTCCATCTCCCCCGAGATCTGGGAGGAAAAGGAATCTGGGCAAACTGAATCTCAGAAATCCCTGGGAGGGAAGGCAGTCCCGGGCTTGACCGACGCGATTACTCATTCCTGCCTTTATCCACCACTTGAACATGAGCCAGGGCACAAGCCCCCAAAGGGCAGTAAAGTGACACTGAATAATTGAATTCTGAACAAGCCAGACTAATGCAAATATCTGACAAATTGATTTAATTGCATTCACATACAATAAGGCTGAGCTCTAAAAGGTCAGTTAGAAAATGGGAAAGGACCCCCTGGGAGCTTCCAGGGAGAGGCTGAGTTTAATACACATTCATCACATTTTATCATCTAATTAGTCCACACAATGCCAAACTGATAGACAGAGACTTAAGCCAGTGTATTGATTGATTATTTGCTTGGCATCTATCATATCACCTTAGGTCTGTCCCTGTCTTGGCCAAGCAGAAGTTATTTAGTGGCTCAGCAGAAATTCTGGTGCATTTGGAGAAACTGCTTTTCTATAAGGGATCGGAGGCCCCAGAAACATTTCACCCAGGCACAGAGGCTGGGTGGGGGTTACTACCAAATAGTTTGCTGCAAAGGCAGTCTCTGGTAACCAATTTTCTCTTTCTTCTCCCCTTCCGTGAAGGAGGGTTTATAGATGGTAGAGTATAGCACACCCTTTTAAGCCGCAAACTATTTAAGTAGTTAACTAGTATTAGCCTTGCACAGAAATGTCTGGGCAGAGAAAATGTTCTGGAGATATTCGTAGGAAGCCAGCTGGACATTGTAATTTTACTTAATTGGAAATAAAAATATGAATTTCCACCTAACAATTTGTATGGTGGGTTTGGGGTTGAGTGAAATGTCAGGGTCTTTGCTCTCTTTAAGGAGGCTGAACCTGAGATGAGGCAAGATGTGAGTTCTAGGACCAGGCCCATGTTGTGCCCAATGTGATATATTAATTCTTCCTTTCTTTTATCCTTCGGAGAGTTGCTTTGCTGTTATCTCTTTGGGCTTTAGTTTCCTCACCAGTAAAACCGAGATGATTTAGTGAATTTGAAATGAGCATATGGATGTATGCAGATATCCCTGTGAACTAAATTTCCATAGACATATCAATGACTTATTAATCCGATAGGGCTATCCTAAAGCTCTCTATCATTACACAAGGCATTTTATTTAAGCTGATTCCATATTCTATTTCTATATTTATCTATTTTTCACATACTTTCCTCGGTGCATTGTTACCATATATCATAGCAAGGTTTCGTGTGATACATACAATCGTTCTGAACTTCTTCAAAGTCTTCTTTATTGGTCAACCCTACTTTGAAATGTTCTAGTTGCACCCCAGTCACTGAAATCAGGTCTCTGATTCTACCTAACTACTGATTACTGCTCCTGTTTGAGTTATCGATGACTTATTTTCATTTCACTGAATCCAGTGCCAACCTTTAGAGCCTTATCTTACACCACTCAACCTCTGGGTAACACTAACTCTCTCCCTCTTGGAAGTGTTCTTTGCTCTTGAATGGTGGCTTTGTGTGTTTCCTTCTTATTTCTCCAGTATTTCCTTCTCATTCTTGTTTGGAGGGTCTTCTGTTATTCCTCCCTCCTAGATGCAAGATTTCAGTTTCCGTCTTAGTTTTCGTCCCCACATTCTTGCATCCGCTTTCATCCCTTAAATTATTGTCAGCAAGCTGATGATTTGGAAGCCCTGGAGCTTTTCCCCGCCTTCTTCTCATCACCTGGCCCATGATCTTCCACTGGCCGGCTCAGCTCTCTTTTACATACATTCAATACCTTTCTCAATGGTTTCCCTGTCTGTTTCTAGGCTTGAATAGCATTCCGCCTCTTACATCCTCCTCCTCCTCCTCTTTCCCTTGTCTTCTACAATGTTTCTTGCAAAAGTGAAAGTGATTTTTCCAAAATCCCTGCTCTCCAAAACCTTTTACAAATTAGAAGTGTTTTTTAATCTTTTCCCGAAACTGGTTGAAAACAATCTTTAAAGTAATACATACAACTCTGTATTCAGTAAAACTAGGGAACAACTGGATTTCCAAACTATAATCTATAAAGTTGAATTTGACCCAATCAAGCCATTCTATTGGCAGAAGACACACATCTACAGATCTCCATCAGCATGCAGAGTGCTCCAAATATAAGTGCACACCACGTGTGGTATCTGAAAAACTAGGAATATGAGTGGGTTGCAGAACCATCCCAGAGTCCATTAAAATGCCACATAGTGGTAGGAGGTGATTTAGGAACTGTGTGGGCAAATGGTATGAACAAGAAGGGAGCTACTGGTGTAGCACAGAGGAGAGCAGGGGAGAAGGAAGGAGACAGGAAAAAAAGTACTAAATCACAAAAAGTACTAAGTCACAAAATAAAACCTTGGAAGAGAAAGCACTTTGCTGCAATATCCAGGGGACAATCTCCTCTAATGCACATAAGTAGAGCTCTCACCTAAAGAATAAACATGCTAATAGCAGGGGGAGAAGGTCAAACAGCCTAGTTGGGGGAATATATTCTGAGACAGAATACCTAATTTGACCCAATCAAGCCATTCCACCTGCAGAAGATGCACCTCTACAGAACTTCATCTGCATGCATCAAATATGTGCTCCAAATATGTGTCATCCTAGCAGGCTCTCCCAGCCTGTCTCCATCACCATCCCTCAGATAAAAGTTTCCTGAAGATATGAGTCCTGCCCAAAGAGAAATTAAATTGAGAAAAGAAAAACAGAAGGCAAGTATAGGAGACAGCCTAGAAAAATGATGTAGGCATGCAGGAGGAAAGTGATATAAATACTCTACAAAGATCGAAAGAAATGAATGAAAATCAGGAAGAGAAAGAATGGCTCAAAGAAGACATGCAAAGACAGAAGAAGGAGAAAGATGGAAGTAGAACGAAAGAAAAAATCACGTAAGAGAAAAATAAAATCATAAAAGGCAAAATAACAAGATCAACAAGAAGAGTCAGTAAGCTGGATGTAGTAGTGCACTCCTGTAATCCCAATACTTGGGAGCCCGAAATGGAGAATCACAGGTTAGAGGCTAGTCTCAGCAACTTAGACCATGTTTCAGAATAAAAATAAATTAAATAAATAAATAAATAAATAAACAAACAAACAAACAAACAAGGCTGGGGGTACAGAAGGAGATAGAACACCTCTAGGTAAAATCTCCTGTACCATAAAAGAATAAAATCATCATATTTGGTCATTAAAAGCAGTTCTACACATTATACTAAGTGAGATCAACCAAGCACAGAAAGAGAAGGAACATATGTTTTCTCTAATATGCCCAAACTAGGGAGTACTAGGGATACCAGAGGGACTTCAGATAATGGAGGGGTAATTTCAGCAAAGCTAGAATGGAAGGATAGGAGAGGAAGAAGGCTGAGGTTGATTAATGGAGGAGCTACATTTAAATATGTGTAAAAGTATGCATATAACATGGTTAACCTGGACTCATTGTTGGGAAGGGGAAAGGCACAGGGGTGGGGGAGAGGGCATCAAACACAGTCTAAATGTATAAAATTTCCAATATGTTCCACATAAAAATAAAATTAAAAAACCCAGTTCTAGCTAGAGCTCTCACAATGTAAAGAGATTAAAAGGAAAAATATATACGAAATGTGAACCTATGATATAAAATAAAATAATATTATTTGAATTGTTCTCTTTCCTCAAGCCCCTTCCATTATTCTACTGGTCTCTCTCATTTCTCTGAAGTCCCTTTGCTCCTGTGTTCTCTTTAGCTTCCATGTATGAGAGAAAATATAAGACACTTGACTTTCTGATCTCACTTAGCATAATATTCTCTAGTTCTACTACCAATTTCACTAACAGGTGTGGGGAGGGAAGAGGACTGAGCAGGGTGGGGTATGGACGGACACACACCAAGTGATGTGTGAATACAGGTTTGTATCACTTTGAATTTCACTGTGACGTATAATTACAATGTACCATTGAAAGTATAAAAAAATAATAAAAATGAAAACAGAGCAGTACAAACCTACTGAAAAATACAAGTACATTTTAGAAAGTTTCTATTTTTTTCACCAAAAATACAAAAATGCATGCATTCTATGAAGCATGAGACTAAAAGTAACATAATGAGAATTTAATGAAGGAGAATCTTTCTGTGAGAAAGTCAGAAATAAAAAATTCTGTCTAAATATGAGAAATTTTGATAGGCTACATTTAAAAGTAGTATATTAACAGTAGCAAAGTACAGAATTGACAGAGAGGGAAACGGAATTGAAAATAAAGAAGAATTTTCTAAGGTTTCTTGTCGGCAGAAGGAAATGGTAAGGATTAAGAGCTAAAAACAAAATTAAGTAATAATAAAAATGAAATAAAAAGGGATTACTATGGTGTACAAAGGCCTTCTTTAAATCACTGAATAATTTCTAGATCATCAAAGAAAAGTCACAAAAACATAGGAAAGAAATGCCCAAAAGTTATAGAAGACTGAATTGCGCAAAATCAAGGTATAAGATTGAAGAAGGCTTGTCAGAGGTGGGTACACTGGAACCTTTATGCATTGCTGGTGAGGGTTGGACTGGCACAGCCATTAAAAACACATCAGGGAAACACTGTCAGGTTAAATATGCAGGTGTCATATGACAGTTTCACTTCTGTATATGTTTATAGAAATCACCATGTGGCTTTCTAGGGTGACAA
Source organism: Muscardinus avellanarius (assembly GCF_963383645.1). Taxonomy (NCBI): domain Eukaryota; kingdom Metazoa; phylum Chordata; class Mammalia; order Rodentia; family Gliridae; genus Muscardinus; species Muscardinus avellanarius. The sequence continues at coordinate 92,917,646 of NC_137796.1, read as the reverse complement.
CTCTGAAGGCATTCATCAACATCCCGTTTGTGGCAGAGGAATTGAAAGGCCAGCTAGGTTCAATCATTGAGGTACAAAAAAAAAAAAAAAAAAAGGCATGGTATGTGCACCATATACTTGTGTGCACGTTAGAGAAAAACAGACTAAATGCATCCAGATTGACATGTTCCTGAGGGTAAAAATGTAAAAAGTAAAAGAGACCCAGAGCATGATACCATTTATGTGAATTAAAAATATGTATGCATAAAACAATGCTATCAGTTTTACAAGGACACACTGGAATAAAAGACCACACATTTAACACATTCAAATAGTTGCCAAAGGGAAGGAGAAGCAGAGGGGAATTGGAGGGGATGTGGGAATAAAAGGGAACAAACGGTGAAGGTATATCATGAAATGCTGAAGACCAGTAACTCTACACCCAAATTTCATCAGCAAAAAATAGAAGGCTTAGAAGATAGTAGAAAATCATAATGAAGAATGGAACCTGATAAAATATTTGACCTTCAACATAAAAAAACACTAGCTGGGCATAGTGGTGCATACCTGTAATCTCGGTACTGGAGAGGCTGAGATGGGAGGATCACAGGTTCGAGGTGAGCCTCAACAATTTAGTGAGACCCTCAGCAACATAGTGAGACTCTGTTTTAAACCAAAAAGTCAAAAGGGCTGCAGTGTAATTCAGAGGTAAAGTGTCCATGGATTCCATCCTTCCTCAAAAAAAAAAAAAAAAAAAAAAGATAAAGAATACTGCAATTTCAAGCAGAGGTGGGAAATAAAAATCAGAAAAATAAGGAAATTAAGGCTGGTATCAGATTAAGTGACAAAAGACCATCAAGGGTAACATCCATGGTCTTTGATGGCTTTCCTGCATGACAAGATGTTCTTAGACCTATCTTCTACATTTCCTGCCCCTGATATGAAGTCAACCATCCCTTCAAAGATCTCTGATATTTTCTTTTCGTTGGGAAGAGACCCAGTGGGGTCTCTGTGCTTAGTGCTCCTGAGTTAGCCATTATTTCTGGGACTCATCCCTAGACAGAGCTAGGTCATATGTAGTTTTCATGATGAAATATATCACAAATTTATATTTAATGCAAAATCAAGTCTATAGGATTTTTTTCTGATCTCCTCAATCTCACATCTCTATCTTCTTTCAACCAAGGCCCAAACCCAAGCCTCAGTTCTCCAGATGCGATTGTTCATTGGACTTATTATTGTCTCAGAATAACACCACCAACACCAACACCATCACCTAAAATACTATTACTTGAGCCGGGCGTGGTGGCGCATGTTTGTAATCCCCGCGCTTGGGAGGCAGAGACAGGAGGATTGTGCAGGTTCGAAGCCAGCCGCGCTGGTTTAAGAGACCCTGTTTAAAAAAAAAAATAGGTCTGGGAGTGTAGCCCAGAGGTAGAAGGGCTTCCAGGAACCCCAGTACCACCAAAACAAAACAAAACAAAACAAAACAAAACAAACAAACAAACAAACAAAAAATACTATTACTTGAAAAAGTTAAGGACATTCTTTTCCCCATCTTTTTCTCCTTAGCATTTATTCCACTGGTGATAATAGAGTCAAATTACTATGCCTTAGAGTCTTCTGGAATATTTCCTTTGTAGTGATATTAGGTTACTTAGTGATATTAGGTCTGTATAAAATGGGATTCCATATGTTAAAATTTACTTTTGATGTATAATATTCTATTTCCCTTATTTAATTTTATCATTATATAAAGCACTAACATGGCTTCCAAGACAGATCTATAATATAAGGTCTACTCAAAGAAGTCTATTTTTATTTTCTAATTCCTCCAATGTATATCCACCCTTTCCTAACTCAACAATTTTGAACATGAAGATTTAATTTGATTTTAACATGTTTATGTTAATTTAATATATTTAACTTATAATGGTGGCATAGATAAAACAACATGTTTTATTATTGTGTTCTAATATTAATATCTGCATATAACATAATCTAACTTTAACATATATCATAGTAACATTATGTTAAATAATTTTTTGCAATATTGGGGGTTAACCCAGGGACAGTCTATTCCTAAGCTACACCCCCAGCTCTATTTTTTATTCTTTATTTTGAAACAGCGTTTTCACTAAGTTGTGGAAGACCTCACTAAGTAGTTGAGGCTGTGCTCAAACCTGCAATCCTCTTGTCTCAGCCTCCCAAGTACTGGGATTACAAGCATGCAACACCACACCTGGCTCAACAGTATGTTAATTTAAGCAACTGAAAATATTATACATGTATGTAACACACATGTTAATTAGATTATGTGTGTATATTTGTATCTTCCCTTATTTTAGATAAATGGAAGTCTGGTATACACGCATTTCTCTACCTTGCTTTTTTTTTTTGTGGTACTGGGGGTGGAACCCAGGGGCTTTCTACCTCCAGGCTATACTCACAGACCCATTTTATACTTTATTTGGAAACAGGGTCTCACTAAGTTGCTGAGAGCCTTACTAAGTAGCTGAGGCTGGCTTCGAACCTGCGCGATCCTACTGTCTCAGCCTCCCAAGCTCTGGGATTACAAGTGTGCGCCACCACACTTGGCTAGCTCTTCACCTTGCTTTTTTACTTAATTATTTACCTTTCAAACAACTCTACATATATAGTTTTAAGGAGAAAAGATCATAATTTGAAAGTAAATTTATTATTTAAATTTGAAAGCAATAGAAAGACAATTTTCAGATATGTAAGGCTTTCGAAGTATCTTATTAAAAGCAAACCACTAAACAAACTCCATGAAGAATTTATCCATCTGGTGTATAGATGAATTAAAATGAGTAAATCTTGGAAAGGAAATCTGGGGTCTAAAAGGACAGGTAGGAACTGATGGAATCAATTGAACATAGAAGAGAGATGTAGAATTATTGTTGATTAGCGGGATGCAAATATGCATAAACTTTGAAAGATTCCCGTGGCAAAACAGTAATATTCTGAAAATGAGAACTTGGGTTTAAAATCTCAGATAATAACAAACTGGGAGAAAGAATGGAGAGTAATAAAAACCCAGTGCGCTATTTTTTCATCTTTAGGTACTGTGTATGCTTGATTGTAATAACGGAAGCAATAGATATTCAATTTTTAAAATTGAACTATAAGCGTGCTTTCAAAATCAATAAAGTGTAGGCTGCTGAGAGGTTCCTGTGGGAGCTTTGGAGGCTGAAGTGAAGCGGTAGCCATTTTTCAGTTCACAGGTCTTGCTCATCTGCCGGGACATGCCCTCAGTGGGAGACGGCTTTTGGGCTTCCTTTTGGGGCCTCTTTCAACTTCTCCGACTCCTGAATTACCATCCAGACTGTCCCCCATATGCCCATGTGTTAAGAACTTGGTCCTCAGCCTGTGGTACTTTTGGGAAGTGATGGAGCTTTAAGAGGTACCTACTGGAAGGAAGTTAGGTAACCAGGAACATAGTCTTGGAGTAACCCAGTTCCATCTTGCCTCTCTCTTTGCTTCTCCACCACCACAGATGAGAAGCTTTATTCTACCACATGCTTCCTTCCACGATGTGTTCTTCTCCACAGGCCCCAAAGCAACAGGGTGAAGTTGCCATAGGCAGAAGCTCCTGAAACCATGAGCCAACATAAACCTTTCCTCCTTTTATGTTGATTTATCTCAGTTATTTTGTTACAGTGACGGAAAGTGGACTAACACAATGTGTGTTACTAATCCACAACCAAATGCCTCTTTCATCCTCTTTAGAGCATCCATACCACTGAGATGTTAGGGATGATGAGAAAAAACACAATTTAAGCATATTCTCATGGCTCTAGTTCAGTGTGAACTCCAAGCTCCAGCAATGGATAAGAAGACAATAACCTTATAGACACTATTTAATTACCTCGGAAGTTTGCTATAACGTGTATATGTATGTGTATAAATATGTTATAGATATTTGATCTTACGGCTAAATTGAATATGTAAATGTATATATGCATACATATACCTAAATAGGTATTTATTTTAGTGGTTCTGTTTATTTGGACCCTGATTTATATGTGTATATTCTATATATTTAGGTGTACAAATATATTAGGGAAAAGTCTTGACTTAATGATTAACTTTAGACTTATCTCTGCTATGTGTCTTGTGAAATAGTGGACAAATCCCAATACTCTTTAATCTCTGTTTCCTTATCTGTAAGATGATGGCTTGGTATCACTAACCTCTGAATTAGTGTCTATTTTTTTTCAACCTCTGGTTTGAGATCCACTGACAGATAAGAAAATCAATATGGTAGATACAGAACAGCAGCATAAAAATATCAATTGGAATAGACTAGAACAGAATAGAAAATGTCAAGGTATATATCATTATAGTAAAGGGAACATTTTTTGGAGGGTAGAAAGATAGGAAGATATGAATGGGTATATGATGTAAAGTGTTATTTCCTGCAGAAAGTCAGGATAGAAAATCTTAGAAAATGTTCCTTTTGTAATGTTAGGAGAGACTATGCCTCAGATCTAAAAGTATGTGTTTAATCTGGACGATTTCAGTGGGGCAGGAATGGGATACCACAGATTACATTATGCAGTGGCTGTAGAATCTCTTTTCCTCAGCTCTTCAGTGTCTGGGTCCACATATGAACCACAGAGCACTTTAAATTTGAATTACTTATCAACATCAAGACTTCAATTAATAAAACCCAGGCTTTTGGCCTCTCTCTCTCATTCTCCTCTCTCTCTCTCTCTCTCTCTCTCTCTCTCTCTCTCTCTCTCTCTCTCTCTCTCTCTCTTCTCAAAAAAAAGCCAAAAAAAACCCCCCAAAAACACAAAAACCAAAGCTGGGCATAATAGCACATGCTTGTAATCTCAGCATTTGGGAGGCTGAGACAGAAAGATCACAGTTTGAAGACAGTCTCAACTACTTAGTGAGGTCCTTTGAAACTCAGTGAGACCCTGTTTCAAAATAATAAAAAAATAAGGCTGGGGGTGTAGCTCCAATTTAGAATGCCCCTGGTTTCCATCCCAGGTACTATAAAAAAAAATCTGGCTGAATGCAGTGTCTTATGCCTGGAATCCCAGTACTTGGGAGACTGAAACAGGAGGATCGCAAGTTCAAGATTAGCCTTGGCAACTTATTGAGACCTTGTTTCAAAAAATTATAAAGGAATGGGGATCTGGATCAATGACAGAGCACTACTGGTTTCAATTTTCTGTCTCCCATCCCTTGTATTCCAGGGTATGTAATGTTGGGCTGACTCTCACCTGGCAGTGATCAGCTAGAAATGAGTAGGTATTATTTTCTTTATGGGCCCATGTTTTAGTATTTATTTATTTATTTATTTATTTATTTATTTATTTATTTATTTATTTTTGGTGGTACTGGGGTTCCTGGAAACCCTTCTACCTCCGGGCTACACTCCCACACCTATTTTATACTTTTTATTTGGAAACAGGGTCTCTTAAGCCAGTGTGACTGGCTTCAAACCAAGCACAGGGATTACAAGCATGCCCCATCATGCCAGGCTTGTCTTTTTATTTTTTGAAACAGGGTATCACTGAGTCTCAAAGGGCTTTGCTAAGGAGCTGAGGCTGTCCACGAACCATGATCTTCAGGTCTCTGCCTCCCGGATGCTGGGATTACAAACATGCGCCACCACGCCTGGCCGGGCCCATGTTTTAAAGGTAGGTTTTATTTATTATTATCTGTGTCTAGGGATACTGCATATTAGGAGCTGACTGCCATTGGAAATACAGTTTGCTGTTCATATTCTGCAAGAGCATTCATTGTGGCCACTGTGGTAAAAGGCGAGGCAAGGCAGGGTAAACAGACTTAATGGTGGCTAGACTGAATAAGGCAGGTGAGCCCTGCTGTGCAGGGGCTGTTTCCAGTTGTCTGGTACCTGACACTGGGGTGATTAGGTCAGGGGAACCATGGCCTGGAATGGAAGGACCCTGGTGTTTGGGGTTTAAGGGAAGTGTTGGGGTGCTATAGAAGCTGGATTGGTTAATTTATATATGAAAGGAACTCACAAATGAGCTCATTTACTGTCTCAAGGAATCCATTAGTCCTGGAACAGGGAGTCTTTTCAGGATCAGCAAAGCCCTAGTTGCCAAGCATTTGAGGTCCAGCAAATAAAAAGGTATAATTAATAATGCATGTGATGCTGGGCATGGTGGTTCACGCCTTAAATCCTAGTACTTGGGAAGGGTGAGACAAGGGGATCGCAGGTTCGAGGACAGTTTCGGCAACTTAGACCCTCAACTTAGTGAGACCTTGTTTCAAAATGAGTAGGACTGGGGGTCTGGCTCAGAGGTACCACAAAACAATCCAATGCAAAACCAAAAAACACACAAGGCCTACAGTTTTCTTCCCTTTCTACCTGGCCACATTCACTCATTTATGTTGAGGTTGGAACACTTAGCTCTATGTCAATTTCCAACTAATACCATGGAAAAGATGGTTTCTCAACTTGAGAAACAACTATCTGTTATTGAGAAAAAACTATCTGTTTTTTGTGTTGTTCTGATACACTCTTTGAATAGCTGAGAACCTCAAAGTGCAAGGCTGTTGTCCTGTGCAAGAAGTGCCGCTGTAGGACACGAAGGGACAGCATGGCCTGGCTGACAGGGAAGACACATTGTCTCCATAACCCCTGACTAGCAAAGGATCCAGCGCCAACGAGGCAGAATTTCCTGGCTGCATTATCAATAGGGTTCAGTTCCCCTTGGGAAATAGCTGTCCTTGTCCAATGCCATCCAAAGGATTACTCAGACCTTTTATTCTTGCATTTCTAGGTTGGAACCAGCACTTAGGGGCATGTCTCCTGTTGATATTGGAACCTTTGGGAACTGGGGCAGAAGTCAGCATTGGAAGACTTTGTTCACCAGGAGAACAATAGACCATGATGTGACTTCATTTCATAAAGCTTTGCTGCCCTGAGAGAATGATGATTTTGCAGGGATTATTTTACATCCTGAACAGCATAAGAGAAAGCATTTTCATTCTCAATTCTTACTCAGTATATCTTAGAATGAAAGCTCATACTGTTCAGTCCCCCACACACAAGGTCTGGCATCTGAAAGACCTGGCTTCACATCTGTTTTTGCCACCTCTCATGCGTTACACTATGCAAATTACTTAACATCTTTTAATCTGTTCTTTGTCTATAAAAACGGAAGTAGTAATATCTATATACGCTGTGGTGAAGGTTCAATAAAATCATCTCAAACAAAACACATAGACCCAAGCCCGGTACTTGATACACATGAGCAGTGATATGTACTGGTTATTATTTTATTCATCAAACATACCATGGTGCTGATGCTGCAAAGGTAGGTCTCTGCCTTAAAGAAGTGTAATCCACAGCAGTACATGCTGTAAAGGTAGAGGGGTACGGAGTTTCACATGCAGAAGGACTTAGTGTTGGACAATTCGGCCAGGTTGGAGGTGGGGCATTGCTGGAGGAGCGAATCACTGGGGATGTGGCTTTGGGGATTGTGTCTGTCTCTGCCCCTCTCTTATCTCTTTCTGCTTTCTGTCTAATATGAGGTGAGGGTGGCTTTTCCTTTCCCACAGTGCCCTGAAGACCTGTTGTCGTGGTGAGTCCAATCTTCAAGTCAGCTGGTCATGGACTGACCTCTGAAACCATGAGCCCCAAGTAGACCTTTCTTCCTCTAAATTGAGCTTGGTAGGTATTTTGATCACAGCATTGGAAAAGCTGACTAACACAGCCAGGCTGTTCTTTGACACAAGGGTTGGGTTAGAGTAAAGGAGGTGCCTAAGGCACAGAGCTTAAGAAGACACTTACACAACCTGGAGAGTGACCAGCTCTTTAAGTTCTGCATCCTGGACACCTCACTTGTCTGGTGTTATTATAACTAGACCGCAAAATATAACTAGAGAACTAGAGGTGCTATTAGAACTAGACCTCAGAATATAAGTGGGAGATGGCCAAATGGGTATGCGAAGCAAAAACAAAAAGCACTTTTTAAAAAATGTAAAGCAAGAAAATGGCCTCTTTGGGTAGCTCAACATGAATTAAAGAGTATGACTATGGGAGAGAGGGAGAAATGAAGCTACTCAAGGTAGGTTGGGGTCAGAGAATGAAGGACATTTATAGGCACGCAAAGGAACTTAGGATTTGCCTTTGGCAATAGGGAAACCTCTGTAATAGCAGTAATGACTCGATAAGAAATGTTCAAGACCTAGAGAAACACAGATAGAGCTTCTGAGAGGCATAAAATAGGTGTGGAATAAACAGAGAATCATAGACTTGTCTCTGTATCCCTGATAACATCAGGACTCAATGTGAACTCTCTAAACTCTGTGGACCTGAAACTATTCTTAATGTCAGGCTCAATATCACCCAAGGACTTTCAACTTGCCATAACCCAAGCAGTTAAATGCAAAATCTTGCATTTCACCCTGCGATTTCTGAAAGTTTACCTTCAACAGCAACGTTTCTGATGAAGTGCCAGACCTGAGAAGGAGTGTAAATGAGGACCCTCTACCCCTAGTTCTCCTCTGTTTGTCTGGGGACACATGTGCTCAGGGTTTTTACATGAGATTGTGTCTTGAGGAGGGAGTTGAGCACTACTGAGTGATATTGTTAAGTCATCACTTTAGTACTTGGTAATGCGGTGCTACAATTAGTTTGCTTTAAGAAGGATAAAGAGGCAGAACATGTTTTGCTTTATATATGGTAGAGCAATTCTTGCCTGTTACCCTACAAACAATCCAGGATTTAAAAAATATCTAAATCCAAGTTGGCCCTGTAATTGACAATCCATGTTTCTGACAAAAGCCACTGTTTCGGTCAATTACTTGCAGCAATATATATATATATATATATATATATATATTAGTGAACTCTCTCCCATAATGCAGAGGCTTAGAATACTCAGCGTCTATTTCATACCTGTGGGTCTTTGGCATGGGGCGTGCATTTTCCAAGCTAATGTCAGGATGTGAGGTGTGTGCAGGTCTTGTCTGGTGTGCCTCCTCATTCTTTTCAGATTAGCCACATCCTAGGGCATTTCTTCTTGTGGTTGGTCCTGTGAGTGCAAGAGAACAAGTGCAAATACATGGTGCCTCTTCAGGCCTTGCCTGGAAGCTACAGCACACGGTTTGTGGGGTAAACCTATCAAGTGGTGCTGCGTGGGGTATGTCCCCTGTCCTAAGAGTGTGATGCTGGACAATAATCCAAACCAACACAGTCTCACAACAGGACTATTGAGTTTGCTTCACAGTTCAAATAATAAAAGAGACTCAGCGGCATGTTCTTTGGTAAATCATTGCTAAGAATAGTGCCAATCTAACTCATGGGCTTGTTTTGAATCCCCCGTGGGTGTTAAAGTGCTCTTTAAAAGACAAACTACCTGACATTTACTCTTCATAATTGTTCACAATGGATAATAACAACAGACTTGTCTGTGAGTCCTCCGTCTAAGCATCCTACCTACATGTGAGTGTTCTGTCAGAAGGCTCCGCGACAGCCTAATGCTGTTACTTCTGTTGCAGAAACTTCTGATCATTCTGCACACGCTGCTCCTGGAATTGTGGGAAGGCAGAAAGAAGGAGGGAGGGGGGAAGGAATGGGGTGGGAATTGGGGAAGGGCTAAATGAGTGATGTGTGCATGGATGCCTTTACTATGTTGTACTCCATTAAGATGTGTGACTACAATGCACCAATTAAAAAAAAAGAAAGAAAGAAAAGATCTTCAAATGTATGCGGGGTGCTATGGTTTGAATATGGTTTGTCCCCTTTGAAACCCAGGTTGGAGCTTAATCTCCATTGTGAGAGATTAAGAGGGTAGAAAATGAATCCAACTTTGGTGTTTATTTTAGAAAGGGGGCCTTTGGGGGATTCTTTGGATTAGATAAGGTCATTAGAGTGGAGCCCCCATGATTGAACTCTGGTGGCTTCTTAAGAAGAGTGAGAGTAGCCAGGCGTGGTGGTGCAGATGTGTAATCCCAGTTAAAGGCCAGTCTCATCTACTCGGTGAGACCTTCAGTAATTTAGCAAACCCCATTTCAAAATAAAAAAAAATAAAATAGAGCTGGGGTTGTAGCTTGGAGGTAGAATACCCCTAGGTTCAATCTCAGTACAAGAATCAATGAGTGAATGAACAGGGGAGAAAGAGAAAATGAATGAATGAATGAATGAATGAATGAATAAATGAATAAATAAGTAGGAGAAATAGATACACACACACACACACACACACACACACACACACACACATACAGAGGATGTGACACACACACATCTGCATGTCCTGCCTTTTGCCATGTGAATCTTGAGCTGCCTTGGGACTCTATCAGCAACAAGACCCTCACCAGACATAGCTCCTCCACCCAGCACTTTCAGGACCATGAGCTCAAATAAATCTTTATTTATAACTCACCTACGCTGTGGTAGTGTGTTATTATCAACAGACAATGGATGAATATTTTGGGTCTTTTTCAGCAGTTAACATTTATCTGATAAACTGCAACTCTTTTTTTTTCCTAGAAAGCCCATGTGTTAGTCCAAAATGAGCATTGTGAACTAAATAGCTTCCTAAGGGTTCAGCCGCTGCAGACGACATCCAATCCCGTTAGTGACAGGTGTACCTAAATGTCTGTTCCAGCCTGCGTGCCCTGCAGAGTGAGCAGAAGAAAATCACCTGCAAATACACAGGCATGAATCCAGGGTTGGAAATCAGGATGCCCGGCTCCCAGGGTTGCCATTGTCCGTCTGTTTCCTCATCTGTAAAATGGAGATAATAATAACTGCCCTACTTCCTCCCATGTGAAGACAAAATGAGAAAAGCATGCTGCAAACTAAGAAGCGCTATTCAAATGCAAGACAGTTTTAGATCCTTTGATTCCTCCCTACATTAATAATAGTCCCTCACATTTGTGCCACGTGTCTTGGTTTTCAGAGCTCTCCCCCTTGCATGATCTCATCTGGTCTGCACAGCCATCCTGGGTGTTTCAGGGGGAGGATACAGAGGATGGAAGAGGTCACATGGCTTTCCTAGGGACATGGAGGAAGTAACAGGGCTTATAGGATGTCTACTTTTCCCAGAGCTGGTTCTGGGCTTTAGTCACCGGAATCTACTGCACCAGCTTCTCTGACAAAGCCCTGGAGGCTCATTTGAAAAAGTGTTTATAAGGCCAATGCTGTTTGTGGCCTAAAGGTGTCATTAACATTTGTCTGGTAAGCAGAGGGCTATTAAAAGTAACTCTAGATTTTCCCAGGACTGGGCAACAGTGCTGGGCTTTGTGGTCTAAGCCCCAGGGTCACCTGCAATTGTGTTGCATTTTAACCAGTGTCTTCTTAGGATGGCAGGAAGATGCCACCTCATGAAATGTACAACAGGGACTTCTTGAATGCTTTACAGTGATAGGGAAAAATTTCCCAGGACACTCAAATATCTACTTACTTAAAGTAGAAACCAACTCAAAGATGCTTCTATTCCCAGTTGCTCATATCACAATAAAGAAAAGAAGTTGTAGAGGGATAGACACATGCCCTATTTAGAGACTGGGTTTTTGGTTCTTGAAGATCTGGGGATCCATTCTCAAGATAATAGGGGAGGACTAAGGGGGATAAATAGATTGTTAGTACTGAGCCCATACCAGGCACTGCAAGTAGAACAGAATTGAAATCAGCCAATGCGCTTGGTTGAAAACAACTAAACTAACTGAGTTTAGCGGAAAGGATCTTTGAAGTGAGACATGAGGCAACTTGCTCATGAGGGCTGAGCCAAACCTGGGGACTTCACAGCCAGGAACAGTGTTTACCCACACTGTGAGACAGCCCCCAGGCCACCGCCAGGCGCAGCTGCTGGTAGTGCCTCCCCATCTTCAGTGCATGCGGAGCATCCTGATCGGAAGAGGGCTTCCAAACACAGGTGGCCAATAACCGTGAGAAAAGAGGTTCAACATTGTAAGCAGTCGGGGAGGGACAAATAAAAACAACACTGAGATTCTACCTAACCTCAATTAGAACGGCACTCACCAGGAATACAAACAATAATAAAGGCTGGCGAGGATGAGGGGAAAGAGAAAATCTTCTGCTCTGTTGGTGAGATTGTCAATTAGTACAGCCAGTTTAGAGATCAGTGTGGAGGTTCTTCAGAAGATACCATATAACCCAGCTCCTGGGTATCTTTCCAAAGGAACCGAAACAGGAATGGCATAGCAGTATATGCATGTCTGTAAATAGCAGCACAGTTCACAGTAGCTAAGTTATGGAACCAGACTAGATGTCCATCAACAGATGAATGGATTATGAAGTTATGGGATATATACACAGTGGAATTCTACTGAGCCATATAGAATAACAAAATTATATCACCTGTAAGAAAATGGATGGAGCTAGAGAAAATTATGGTACATGATATTAGCCAGTCACAGTAAGTGAAGGGTTATATGTTTTCTTACATATGTGGAAGCTAGGGAGAAATTGGGATACAAGAGGGACCCCAGATAAAGAAGCAAAAGCCCCAGTGGAGCAATGAAGCGGGGATAGAAGAAGGAGGTGGGGGAGGAGATGTGACAAAGAAAATGCTTCAATTGAGGCTACACATACAAAATTATCAATGCCAATCTCAACATCACATACGGGTAGGGGGAGAGAGCAAGTGGGACCCGCGGAGAAAGTCACCAAGTATTTTGTGCATGCATTTTCCTATCACTCTGAACTTCTATATGATGTTTGGTTGCAACGCACCCATAAAAAAAATATTTAAAAATAAATAAAATTAAATAAAATAACAAAATTAAAGAGAAACTAAAATGGCTTCCATGCACACACCTGTTCCCCAGGTTGCTCTCAAACTCAAATCCCAGGAAGGTTCATATGATTGGCAGTGCTCTGGTCAGGTCATGATACTGTAGTTGCAAGGGAGGATGGGAAGGAGACACTCGTGGTGTGGGACATTTCCAGAACACAGCATGACGTTTCAAAAGGTGATGGAGAATTTAAGAAACGACCACAGAAGTTTCCTGTGCTTCCTTTTGTCTTTGTCCCTTTATGTGCACACGGCTGTGGAGAACTTAGCTCTGTAATCTTGATTTATTTCCTATGTAAAGCTGTTTCCTCCAGTCTGATGGTACTACTGGCTCCGGCAGGCTGGTTTAAGGAGTCTACCACTTTGAATCTTTTCTGAGATCAGCCCGGCACGTTCACAACTTCACACTGGCACCGCTTACCCAACATTACACTGCAAGCATTTTACCATGCCATTAATTTTTCTTTTGCAACATTATTTTTAATAGCTCCATAGTATTCCAGAGTCTGGGTCAATCAAAATTTATTTAGAGCTGGGCGTGGTGGCACACGCTTGTAATCCCCGCGCTTGGGAGGCGGAGACAGGAGGATCGCGCTGGTTCGGAGCCAGCCTTGCTGGCTTAAGAGACCCTGTTTCCACATAAAAAGTAAAAAAAAAAAAAAAAATAGGTCTGGGAGTGTGGCCCCTGGGAGTGTATCCCGGTGGTAGAAGGGCTTCCAGGAACCCCAGTACCACCAAAAAAAAAAAAATTATTTAGACAATTCCAAATTGTGCGTAATGTTGTTGCCTGCCCCCCCCCCCCCCCCTTGAAGTTACAAATGATTTAGCACTGAGCAGTTTTGGGCAAAAATCCCTTTGCATACTTTTGATTATTTCTTTAAGTGAGTTTTTCCTGAAATGGAAGGACTAAGTCAAATGACTTGAAAGTTTATGATAGATATTCCCAATATAAGGACCTGTAATGTGGCATAAGCTTCAGTAGTCCCAACTGTTGTGGAACAAATGTGATAATATACCTGCAAACACTGGTTAGTAGAATTCTTCAGTCTTTACTAATTTTATAGGTAAAATGTTTCTCATTGTTTCTTTGATTATTAGTGATGTTAAATATTTAATTACGTTTTACTAGTAGATATTTGGAGTTGTGTAGTCAAATTAATTAACTTTTTTTGGTGATGGTACTGGGGTTCTTGGAAGCCCTTCTACCTACGGGCTACACTCCCAGACCTATTTTAGGCTTTTTTAAAATTTGGAAACAGGGTCTCTTTAGCCAGCCTGGTTGGCTTCGAACCTGCGCGATCCTCCTGTCTCGGCCTCCCAAGCAAATTAATTAACTTTTAAAAAATATTTATGCTTAGCCGGGCGTGGTGGCGCACGCTTATAATCCCCGCGCTTGGGAGGCTGAGACAGGAGGATCGCACAGGTTTAAAGGCAGCCTCAGCTACTTAGTGAGGCTCTCAGCAACTTAGTGAGACCCTGTTTCCAAGTAAAATATAAAATGGGTCTGGGTGTATAGCCTGGAAGTAGAAAGCCTCTGGGTTCCACCCCCAGTACCACCCAAAAAAAAAAAAAAATTATGCTTAGAAAATCCTTCCTAGAGGAAAACACACCAAATTCTGTGTGCATGTATGTTTCTATTACACTGAACCTCATTATGATGTATGATTAAAATACACCAATTACAAAAAAGGCCTTCCTTCTCCAGAGATTAGGTGATGCGTATAGATACATATTTACATTCTTTTGTGTATATTTACAAAATAGTTAAGTCTTTCATCCATCAGAATTTTTTTCCCAATTTTGAGATGAGATGTCAATCCATTATTTTTCCTCTTTGTTTTCTGAATGCCACTTAATGTGATACAACAACCTTTCTATTTCTCTCGCTCATTCTCTTTGTTTCAGACTATTTCTAAGCCCTTTAATTCTTCTTTGCCGTCATTTTGAGCTGACATCCTTGCATCCCAATTCATAAGGAGAATAGAAACCATCAGGCAGGAAATTCCTCAATTTTATTATTTAAATTTTTCCTTTATTGTTTGCGCTTTTATTGGTGCATTATAGTCTCACATCGCAATGAAAATCATGTTGACAGTGACATACATGCACACCCTCTTGGTGCCCCCCTCCCCACTTCCCTCCCTCCCAATACAGAGTATTCAGACTGATGTTGGTATATATTCACATGTATACACATAGTCTATGGTAGTAGGAAGTCCCTCAACTTTCTGCCATAAAAAGATTTACCAAAGATTTTGTATCCATTTTCACCCTTTTTCTGCTTCACTGTTCTGTTACAATGGTTATTTAAAAAAAAAATCTGTACTCTGAATATCATTACCTATCATGTTCTTCCCCCATCAATATCCCACATTCTCCTTTGACAACTTCTTTACTGGTTATTTCCCAAGTTCACTTCTGTGTCGTCAAGTCACACCCACAAAATATCTTAAGCCATCAACTTCAAGACTGTAATTTTAGCCAAGTCATCTGTCGTGGGGTGAACTGCCTCCCTCCCCATTTACATGGGGAAAATCTAAGCCCCCGTACTTCAGAAAACAACTAGGTTGAGAAATAAATAATTTAAGAGATAATTAGGTTAAAATTTGGTTATTAGGGAAGGGCCATAACGCAATATGCCTGTGTCTTGTGAGAAGAAGGCATTTGGACATGGATACGCACAGGAAAAGGACCATGTGAAGACACAGGGAGAAGACAGCTTCTTAGAAGCCCTGGAGAGAGGCCTCAGAAGAAATCAACCCTGCCAACACCTTTGATCATGAACATCAGTCTCCAGAATTGTGAGAAAATAAATTTCTATTTTTCACACCACCCGGTCTATGACACATTTTTATTGTAGCCCTAGCAAACAAATGCATCTGATTTTTCTCTCTAAAAATTCCATTGAGCCGGGCGTGGTGGCGCACGCTTGTAATCCCCGCGCTTGGGAGGCGGAGACAGGAGGATCGCGCAGGTTCGAAGCCAGCCATGCTGGCGTAAGAGACCCTGTTTCAAAAATATAAAATAGGTCTGGGAGTGTAGCCCGGAGGAAGAAGGGCTTCCAGGAACCCCAGTACCACCAAAAAAAAAAAAAAAAAAAAAAAAAAAAAAAAAAAAAATTCCATTGAAATGACCCTTAAAAAGAGAGAAATCCCCTACTCATACCGGAAAAGGAGGTCATGCGTCGGCTAAAGAAACGCCTTGGAGGAATTTCTTTAAGTTTTCTTGCAAATGAGAGAAATTGAGTGGAGTGTCATAAAGTCCATGGTATAAAGCCGAGTGGGTGGGGAGTGAGTCGCGAGGAAAGAATTGACGTGAAATGCAAGCACACTTTTATTTCTCTAGGATAAACAAAGCTCGGAAGAAGGTCTGCGTATTGGGAGCTTAAAAGATGCAAAGGATGCAGAGCTTTTCTCTGCTCTCCGCTTCTCCCTTTCGCTCCAACTCCATCCACGTTCTCTCCAGGGAAGCTAGGTTTCAGAAAACTGATTTGGATGTGTTTGATAGCACGTGGAGTCTTGGGAAATGGAAATTCTTCCCTGAGGCTGGAGTACACCGGACATGCTTCAGAGGGGTAGCATCAGATATTCAGGGAGAGAGAGCCCCTTAAGGCTCCAGCTTCCTCGCCCGTATGGTCCAGCGCATTTTATCTGACTTCTGCATGAAGGTTTCGGAGCAGAGCCAGAACAAACAAGAGAGTGCTATTTCCCCTGCATTTTCTCTTCATTTTTCTGGTATACACATTTCTTTAGTTTCTAATGGGAAAAGTGAGGGTTCCTGAGAAGAATTTAGGTGTCCTGGCTATGACTGCATCTTAAAAAAAAAAAAAAATTTACTGTGAACTTTTCCCCAAACACAAACAAAATGGTATAACGATGAGCCCTATGTACCTATGAAGTATTTCAGCAATTAGCAACTAATGGATAATCTTGTTGCATCTACATATTTTAGTATTTGCTGTTTTTTTTTTTTATAGTACTGAGGATTAAGCCCAGGGGCATTCTACCTCTAAGTTATACCCCCAGCCCTATTTCTTTATTCTTTATTTTGAAACAAGGCTTCACTAAGTTGCAGAGGGCCTCAGTAAGTAGCTGAGGTTGGCTATGAACCTGCGACGCTCCTGTCTCAGCCTCCCAAGTACTGGGATTACAAATGTGTGCCACCACACTGGCGTAGTATTTGCTTTTAAAGAAAAACATTGTTCTAAAGCCAAATCTGGAGAATATAGTAAATTTGTAAACGTCTAGCTTTTATTTCTGCCTCCCTCATTCTATTACTGCTATTTATTTACTCTTCAGTAGTTCTGAGGATTGAACCCAGGGGCCCTCTACTACTGAGCTACATTCCCAGCCCTGTTATTTTCAGATAAGCTCTGGCTAAGTCAGGGAGGCTGGCTGCAGACTTGCAATCCTCCTACCTCAGCCTCTTGAGTTGCTGCTGCCACTACTTAAAAGGTGATTTGAGGTACACACAGACACACAAACTTTTGTGCTTTGCTCAACAATATATCCTAGAGATTGTTACATAGTAGCAAGTATTTTATTTTATTTTTTTATTTTTATTTTTATTTTTTTGGTGGTACTGGGGTTCCTGGAAACCCTTCTACTTCCAGGCTACACTCCCAGACCTATTTTTTATACTTTTTTATATTTGGAAACAGGGTCTCTTAAGCCAGCGTGGCTGGTGGCATTGAACCTGAGCGATCCTCCTGTCTCCGCCTCCCAAGTGCAGGGATTACAAGCACGTGCCACCACGCCCGGCAGTAGCAAGTATTTTAAATCATGTTTAGTAGCTTCATAGTACTCTACTATTTATAGGTGATCATAGTCACGCAAGTCAAACTCTTGTTAATGGGAATATTTTTTTCCAATAGTTTTCATTTATAAATGGTATTGTAGTGAATAGCTTTATGTTTACGTCTTTTTATATTTGTGTGTGTGTATCTTTGAAATAGTCCCTAGTGATGGGGTAGTGAGGTCAAGTAATAACTTCACATATGATTTTGGCTATTGTGTTTCTTGTAATCTAGGCTTCACTTTCAAAATAATTTTTTTATTTAAACATTTTAAAAACATTCTTAGTCTACCTCTACCAATTTTTCCTTCAAATCTTCCTTTAGTCTAACCATCTCATTTCTGTATTTTTCTAGTGACTTATATTGTTCGTTCATGGTTTCCATGTGTTTTCCTTTGTATTTGTGAAAAAAGGTCACTGTTACTATTTTTGAAATTATATCTTCTTTTTCTTTCTTTTAGTTCTTTTGTCTAGCATCTCCATTCAAAGAATTCAAAACCCTAAACCAATATTCTCTTCCACTTAAAGGTGATCTCACTGTCTTGGTCAACATTCTCACTGGCCATAATTTACATAATTTTAAAACTGTTTTAATTTAAGCATACAACTTAGAGGGAGGAAGATTTATTTGCTCACAGTTTTTGAAGATTGTAGAATTCAGTCCACGTCAGGCTGGGTCTGAAGAGCTCAGGACATGGTAGCAGTAAGGGGAGAGAGGAGAGCACACGGGCTCTGGTTCTCACATCATGGAGGATGGAAACAGAGAAAGCAACAAAGAAAGGTGATTCAAAGGCCCAAGCAGTCACTAAGGCCACACCTCCAGGGGCCCACTTCCCCAGCCACACCCACCCCTTAAGCAGCCATCCAGTAAATTCATTACAATGGATTTATCCACTGATGAAATTACAGCCCTGGTGATGGAATCACATCAATAAATATATGAGGTCTTCAGGGACATTCTCTATCTAACCCTAACACTCACCATCCTTCCTCCCTACTAGACATCTTAAAAGTGTCTCCCAAACTCTAACGTCGGGTACCATTTGGTGCATAGTACTTACCTCTATTTGCATAGAACAAGAAAATGTATTAGTTTGGATAATAGGAATATAAAAGGTATTCAGCAAGAGAGAATTTATAATGAGCATATGTACTCAAAAGTAATTTTATTTATTTATTTTTTTTGCAGTACTGGAGATGAAACCCAGGGGCATTCTACATCTGAACTATACACCCATCCCTATTTTTATTCTTTATTTTGAAACAGGGTCTCACTGTGTTGCAAAGGGCCTCACTAAGTAGTTGAGGCTGACTGTGGACGCTAGCCTCCTGTCTCAGCTTCCCAAATGCTGGGATTACAAGTGTGCACCACCACACCTGACTCTCAGAAGAAATTTAGATATAATATTTTGGTACTAGAACTAATTTGAATTGATGAAGTTACCTAGACAGAACTTGCTGTCAGGAAGAACATGGTACAGTCAAGATGATACTTGAATTCAGAGACATTTCACAGGGGAAGATGTAGCATCTTTTTAACATTCCGTTGATCATAAAGGGGTTGGGAACACTAGGTTGGGACTTACAAGGTGGTAAATGAACACAGCCTGATAAATGCACAGCCTGATAAATGAACACACATGTGGAAAGTTTGAATGTGAATAAAAGGGAATGCGCCCAAATTCCTGGATTCGACGTCTGCTTTTCCTTTCTCTCATTGAATCAAAGGCATAATTTTTTTTTTTTAAAAACTACCGATACTGGAAGAAAAGTAGTATAATATTGAGGTGTGAAAGTGGCTTCTAGGCCAGGGCTCTACCACTGAGCTACACCCCCATCCTAGAAGTGATTTCTAATTACAACATAAAGGCCATACTCAAAGAAAATACTTTAATAGATTTAGCTACATAACAACTGGAACTTCCTATACGTAAAAAATAACCCTGAATAAATAAAATTGAAAATAAACCAGTAATCTTGGAAAATATCTATTGCATATATAAATAGTTAAGTTCCTTAATATATAAAGAATATCCAGAAATAAGAAGAAGAAAGGGACAAAGCCTTTGACAGAAAAATAAGAATAAGATGTAAGAAAATAATTATCTGGAGAAATATTAAGAAATAATAAACATGTAAGAACTGCTAGATTTTGGCATAACTAAAACAAGGCAAATTTAAGCAGTGAGATAACAGTTTATAGATAAAATTTTAAGTATAAAACAGCATGTATAGAACATGCATAATTATAGGTTTTAAAAATAAAGTAAGCTGGATGTGGTGACACATGCTATAATCCCAATATTTTGGAGGCTGAGACAGAAAGATCACAGGTTCAAAGCCAGTTTCAGCAACTTAGTGAGACCTTCAGCAATTTATCAAGACCCTCTTTGAAAATAAAAAAAATAAATAAAAGCTGGAGGTTTAGCTCATAGGTAGAATGCCCTTGGGTTCAGTACCCAGTTACTCCCTACCCCACATACCATAATACTCATGGCTATATACTGTCTTCCATGTAGGGAGTGTTAAATGTGGGTTGTGGGATTATGTGTGAGTTCTCTCTCTCCTCCTCCTCCTCCTCCTCTTCCTCCTCCTCCTCCTCCTCCTCCTCCTCCTCCTCCTCCTTCCTCCTCCTCCTCCTCCTCCTCCTCCTCCTCCTCCTTCTTTCCTCCTCCTCCTCCCCCTCCTCCCCTTCCTCCTCCTCCTCCGCCTCCTTCTCCTCCTCCTCCTTTCTTCTTCTCCTTCTCCTTTATCTTTCTCTCTATTCTTATTTCAATTATTGTCCCAACATGAACATTGCTTGCTTTTGAAATAGGAAGCTTGAGTATTGATGCATTTACTTTTTTAATACTAAGCTACAGTGCAGTCCTCCCACAGTAGAAATAAGCTCAATATTTCTGAAAGGCCATTTGTTAGGCAAGACATCTTTAAAATCCACATACTTTCCAAGTGGTTTTATTAAATGTCTTAAAATAAATGAAGGACATATGACACAGAAACAAGAATATTCACTACTATGCTGATATTTGTATGTAAAAATTGTGAACACAAATGTTCAGGAAGGGAGGACTAGGATATATAGTAGTTAATACTATCTGTAGGATGTTGCTAAAGTTCCTCATAAAAAGTTAGTTATGATCAAATAAGTTTATTTGATCATATTAAACAGAATAAAAAATTTTATTTGTAAGATTTCAGACTTTAATAGTGAATGTGCATTATAATGATCCATATAGGCAGTATTTTCCAAACTTATTTTACCGTGGAAGTTATTTTTTCACTGTATCTATTAAGCTTTTTTATAATAATATTTAGAGAACAACAGTTTTGGGAATACCGTTATACAGAGTCACTCAAATACACGGATGAATGGATTACAAAATTATGGGATATACAAACAATGCAATTCTACTCAGCAATAAAGATGAACAAAAATATGTCATTTTCAGGAACATGGATGGATCTGACTAATTTAAGTGAAGGGTCATTTTTTTTTCTCCTAATATTTGAAAGCTAGGAAATTATCAGAATACAAGAGGGACTTTAGATAGCAGAGGAGAAATCGAGGTAGGTGGTGACGTGGTGATGGAGGGAGAATTAATGAGGAAAGACGTCCATGGATCTTATGTACATATGGGAGAACACCAAAGCCAATCAGATCCCTGTATGGGGAAGGAGGGAGTGGGGCGGGGCCAGAGAAGTGCACAAGGGCAGCGTGCATGCCTGTCACTGTCGCTCTGAACTACATTCTGATGTGAGACTACAAAACACTAATAAAAGTACATAAAAGTGGTGTTGTACAGTAGTATTTCATGATGTGGAAAGGTGTTCACAATACACACAAAATGGTCACACAGGTCACTTAAAAGCAGACACAATATGGTCCCATTAATTGGAAACCACGAGTGCACTGGAAGAAACTGGACCTTAAAAATAAAACACTATTAACAACACAGTATTAAAAGCAGTTATGCCTGGGTAATAAAAAAATGGGTGATTTTTATTTTTTCTCTTTGCCTGTACACATTTAATAAGATTTTGCAATCCATATATATTACCATTGAGATAATGAAAATTATAAAAGTTATAAAAATGATACAGAAGAATATGCAATATATTGCTCACAATGTTTTCTATGGGGAAAGGAGATTACCAAGCAGTTTGTTCATTATAGTTTCTATTTAAAAAATACAGACATATATGGATAGCTGTGCAGAGAAAAAGGAAATGTACCAAGATATTAACAGTTGTAGTTTGGAGGTTATATATGAGATGATAGATAATTTTAACTGCTTTCAGGAGAGAGAAACTATTTAAAGATTCCCACAATGAATATGTTGTGTTTTTAGGTAAGTATGTGCATAAATATGTATTACTAGAAGCATGCATATAATAATAAAAAAGAAACTCATATCTTTCTGGTTGATCTCTTGCTCCTAAGAGTGAGACATAGGAATGGGAAAATTAGGCTCAGAAGAGAAATTGTTAAGGGACTAGAAATGTGGCCAAAGATGTCATTTGCTAGTCCTTCCTTCCTTCCTTCCTTCCTTCCTTCCTTCCTTCCTTCCTTCCTTCCTTCCTTCCTTCCGTTCTCCTCCTCTTCTGCCTCCTCCTCCTCTCTCTCTCTCCTGTGGATTGAACCCAGGGGTGTTCCACTTCTGAGCTACATCCCTAGCCCTTTTTAGTTTTATTTTGAAACAGGGTTTTGCTATGTTCTGAGAGTCTTGCTACACTGCTGAGGCTCGCCTTGAACCTGTCATCCTCTGTCTCACACTCCCAAATACTGGGATTACCTGAATGAGCCACCCAGCTACTTGACAGTGTTTCAGTGGTGATATCTAAAGTGGTGGGCCTCCTTCCTGGGGGTACAGACATCCCACAGAGGCTAAGAAATGGCATATTATGTGGGAAATAAATATTAGATATTAGAACATATATTTATTTTTCTCATCTCTATTTTTATGTGTTTCATAATGTGCATGATATATTAGTATAGCAATATACTAGTGCATGTACAGAATTTATAGCTGGAGGTAATTTTCCAAAATATATATACATTGGAGGTACAGTCTCCAAAATCTTATTTAACTATAGTTCTAAACCACTGTAACACTGACAAGTGACATCCTTGGTCACATTTACATTCTTCTAAAAAATTCTCTCCTGACCACATGGGCTTAGTCCAGAGAACTAGCCACTAACCAAAGTAATGTGAAGATCCTGATTTTCCATTCGGTTCAGGTTCCCAAGTCCCCATCTCTGCTTTGATCACACTGGAGAGGGATTAGAGTAGCCACCAACACTACACACTAAGTATTTCTGGCTCTACATCTTCTAGAAGTATGATAAGATGTGTGGATTACCACTTGTCCTCCTTGGGTAAAGCCCTGTGGTCAGTTCTGGCCAATGCACTGTGAGCCGTAGGAGCTGTTTCACTCCTAGTCCAAACATTTGGTTTCTATTGTGCCTCCATCCTTTTTACCACTGTGACTATCACTGTTTGATAGTGTGAGAGCTTCATCAGCCTGAGTTTTAGAGAAAAGACACCAATAGGGAGTAGATCTCCCTGCTGAGTGACTGGAAAAATAAACCCTTATTTGCTTAAACTTATAATGTTTGGGGGTTATTTGTTACTGAAGCACAACCTAGTCTGTGTTGACATTGAGACTGGAATTCAATCTTAAGAACTCTGAGATTGAGTCCAATAGTGTTCCTGATGGACTCAAACTAACTCAATACTGCAGTCCTTTCCTTGGTTCATATGAGTAAATGGCAAATACATAGATTTTTGTTTCTTTTTATGATTAAGGGTGACTTATTGGTGATCAGAAAGAGTAAGCATTTAAAAAAAGTGTCATATACAAAAAGAAAAGTTGCTAGATTTTTCAAAGGACTTTGATTCATTCTTCTACTAAGAAATCTCCTTTCACTTTTCCCCCATGTTTACAATGGGCTCTCCCTAGGCTCCTCTTCTGATTCCTCCCCTGGTTCTTAAGAGATTACCATAGAGTCACAGCTTATGGTGGAGTGAGGCTCTACAGTCAGTGAAAGAAAACTATATGCAAAACTAGGTAGTTCATTCTCAAAATATTTTAAAACCCTTGAAAATTTCCTGAACTGCGGTTAAAGAATAGTATACATGATTTTCTATATACAAAACTGAACCTCATAAATATTAATCTTAGGTATGTAATGGAAAGCACGTAAGCAACTGCATCTACATACCCATGAATCCCACCTAGTGTGGCAAATGCCCGCATGATGAGAGGCTCACAGGAGCTGAGATGGGTGGGAACGGGGGTGGGGGGTTAGTGTCTCCTGTATCGTGCTCACTTCATGCATTAGCTTATGAACTGAGCAGTGGTCAGAATTTCATGCACTATTGAAACACATTCTCTCTTCCCCTTTGCCCATCCCTGCAACAAATTTGAATTTTCAAATACTAAATGCACTAAGGTTGTGGTTCAGTGAGCCTTCTTCATTACAGTGTTTGATCCATTTCTTTCTCTTCCACACATTATCGATTGACTTCCCCCCTGGATCAAAAGCAAAGCTACTGTATTCAACCAATCAATCCTGAAGACGAGATTTCCCATTTTAGCCCAGTGAGGGCTCCCTCACTTCAGGAAGCCCAGATATGTCATATTCCATGTGGCAACCTCAACTCTCCCTTTTCTGACAGCTGGCTTCTGAAGAGCTGGACTTTCAGAGAAAGGAAGGTTGTCTTCATGCAACCTGGGCTGACTTCTGAGCTGGACGCCTCAAGTTCCACCCTGCACTCTTTTGCCTCTGCTCTGTGTTTGGGAGGCTGCACTGCACGGGCACCCTCACCTGAACTTTTAGTTGGGTTATGTCAATAGGAGGCACCAGTGGGAGCTGGAGAGGGACCATCCTTCCTACTCCAGTAGGTTGCAAATGTTCATGTTCCTCTGTGGAGGTCATGCTCCTTTCCTAAGTCCTCCCCACAGTTCTCATCAGGTGTCTCTAACCACTCTCCTTTGCTCCTTGCCTCCTAAGACGCTACAGACTTGTTGAGGTACTGGACTTGTCACTGACTCTCCATCCCCCAGTTTCTAAAAAGTCCCTTCCTTCATCAACTCTCTTCTATGGCTTCTTTTGAGTATGTTGTGTTTCCTGATGGGATCCCAACCTGTACAGACTTGTGGGGAGCTAGGGTATTACCATGAAACTGAAACTACATGAATCTTCCAAGAGATTGCTATTTTTTTGGGAAAAAAAATCTTTCCTATTCTTAAAAAAAAGAACAATTAAGATAAAAAGAAAGACATGTGAAGTGCAACTCAGTGAATTCTCATGCATCTAAAGAGATAAAAAATGTTAATATTGGTGAATTTTTATTTCTTTTATCTCCTTCAAAGTATATCCCCGCAGTGCTTTTGAGCTGAAGGCCCAGACCAAGACCTACCTTATTCATAAGAGTTCCAATTTCAAGGTGAGATGTGCCATGCAAGGCGTTTAAGGAACTCACTGTTGAAGTGTGTGATCAAGGATGCAGTCCTAGTCCAAGTCAGAAAGTCAATGGGAACTCCCCAGTGAAATGTTGATGAGAGTCTCATTGGAGGAGTGAAGGAGATAAAATTCTACCACCTCCCAGTGGTACTACATGGGGCCAAGCCCTTAACACATGGACATCTTGGGGTGGGAGGACTTATGCAAGCCATAGCAGAGGACATGCTGAAGTTTTGCCCAGGGTGACATGAGCACCTTTTGTCCTTTGCTCCATTCCCCTCATGCAAAACCATTTAAAAATGCTCTCGCCAATAGTGTGTTAGAGCATATGTTATTCATCCAACAAACGGTGGGTGGTAGTAACAAGTGATGGAGACAATGACCAAGACTCAACCTCTGCCGTCAGAGTAAGGGCATCGAGAAATTATATGCAGGTGATTTCTTTTCTTTTTTATTTTTCCTTTTTTGGTGGTACTGGGGTTCCTGAAAACCCTTCTACTTCTGGGCTACACTTCCAGACCTATTTTTATACTTTTTTATTTGGAAACAGGGGCTTCGAACTTGTGCGTTCCTCCTGTCTCCACCTCCCAAGCGCGGGGATTACAAGCTTGCGCCACCACGCCCGGCAATGCAGGTGATTTCAAGCATCATGATGGTGTTGCTGGCCC
Source organism: Muscardinus avellanarius (assembly GCF_963383645.1). Lineage (NCBI taxonomy): Eukaryota > Metazoa > Chordata > Mammalia > Rodentia > Gliridae > Muscardinus > Muscardinus avellanarius. The sequence continues at coordinate 92,891,959 of NC_137796.1, read as the reverse complement.
ATTAAGTGAGGCAGGTTGGAGCGGTAGGGTCATATCAGGGAGGACTTTTCTGGCTATATTGGGTTAGATTTCTTAGATGGCATCCCTGAAACTAGGATTCAGGTTCAAATGATTCAGTAAGAAGTGCTTTTAGCAAAACCTGGTAAAAGAATTCATGAAGTAGGATGGAGAAAGGGAAAAGGCCAAATGTGGTAGCCAGCATTTGAGATGACCACCAGCGATCCCCACTTCCTACTGCTCTTCATTGTAGTTCCCTCCCATTTGGTACTAGAGTGACCCCTGTGGCCAGTAGCACAGGGCAGATGTGGCCACATGCCACTGGTGAGGTTAGGCTCTGCTTTGGGTGTGCTCTTGTCCCTTTCTAGTTCTCTCCTGCTCCAAATCATTGTCTTTGGAAGAAGACAACAGCCCTAAAGAGATTCATGTGGCAGGGGATCAAGCCTATTACCAGCATCCCTCGCAATGTTCTTGGAAGCAGATTCAACAACTGGATTGTAGCCTTGTTGGTGGCTTGAAATTCCTGATCCTCAAACCCCATATGAGATAATACATGTTCATTTTGAGACATTCATTTTTGGAAAAAAATTGTGTGTGTGTGTGTGTGTGTGTGTGTGTGTGTGTGTGTGTGTGTAGCAATAGATAAGTAATATACTTCAGGCCACTGCTGGGGAGCCTGGCATGTGTTGCACTTATGCATTTTAACCTGTGAGCAAGGGGCTCTTGTTTGGGCAGGGGGGTCCTCCAAAGAGGAGCTAAGGTGGGTGCCCTTAAAAACAATGCACACAGAAGCGATAGGGCGACAGGCACTAGACAAAGTAGAGGGGATTTGAGCCTTTCTAGTGTCTAGTGTGCCAGTATGGGGAATGGCCTAGGAAGATTTGGGATAGCTTTGATTATTAATATATTTCAAAAGAAAATAATTGGTATATTTCAAAATAGTTGTCTTAAAATGGAGGCAGACATGGATAAAGGACTTGGTTTCTGCCTAAAATAGGCAGCTCTTCCAATGTAAATCAACCTAGCTCAAAGTACTTAATAAGTCAATAGAGGAGAGCTAGGGCTTCCTCTTTCTAAAGACAGATCTACATGATCTAGGGGGGATGGGGCAGGGTTTGACCTTACCCTTTATGAAAGGAGACACCTCACCACACCTTGCTAGGGGAGGTACCTTACAGGGATGTTCACTACGTCAGAGTCACGCAAACAAGATGGAGGTCATGGATATAAAAGGCCAAGTCCACGTGTCAGCCCTTTGGTGTACTCATTCGAGTCATACCCTCATGCCATCTTGCCATGGGGCTGTATTTCTATTTTCTGTATTTCTATCTTTCTAATAAACTCCTTTAAATATTCAACAATGGTCCAAGCGATGAATACTTATTCTTAGCTTAGGACAAGAATCCACGGTTTTTCTGTTTGTCTGTTTGTGTGGTGGTGGTGGGGAATTACTTCTCCCCACACACACATCATGCACATTTCACCCCGCAACATCTAGTATTGGACATATGTGGCCTTGGGCTTGGGCTCCCAGGTGATAGGGTGCCACCATAGGCTTTCAAGCAAAGACATTGATATAATTAATTTTCTGTTTTGTTATACTTTCCCCGAGAAAATGAAACTGGCATTTTAAAGCTGCCACATAATGACTTAGGATAGAGATGCCAACGTCTGGAAGAAAAAAGGGGTTGTAAGAAACATTTACCTGAGATGAGGAAGGGGGATGAGAACTAGATGCTTCCCAGGCCCTTTGTTAGGGTCTGAGATGCGCCCCCCTCTTACCCAAGTTACGAAGAACACGCCAAGGATGTAATACACAGGCAGAGTTTTATTGTGCTGCAGCTCTTAACTGGCTAGCCAGTGGTCAAAATTCCTCCACTAGCTTGACTGTCAATCGAGGAATTGCCCAGCGGCTACCAGAGCAAGACTGCTCTGGCCGAGCTAGCGTTAACCTCAGTAGACAGCAAGGAAAGCAGGTCAGAATTTGACCCAGGGCTCACTTCGGGGTCTGGCTTTATAGCCCCAGGAGGGAGTGGATACACCCACCAGAGCCCACCAAACTTAGAATACAACCAATCAGGTACGAGGACAAACAAGTACAACCAATAATTTTAAAACATGCATCCCCCCCCCCCCCGTCAGAGCCCACCAGCCTTAGAATACAACCAATCAGACACAAGGACAAACAAGTACAACCAATAATTTTAAAACATGCATCCCCTCCCCCCCCCCGTCAGAGCCCACCAGCCTTAGAATACAACCAATCAGACACAAGGACAAACAAGTACAACCAATAATTTTAAAACATGCACCCCCCCCCCGTCAGAGCCCACCAGCCTTAGAATACAACCAATCAGATACAAGGACAAACAAGTACAACCAATAATGTTGAGCCTGCCAGAAGTCGGAGCCCGCCCAGAGTCCGAGCCCGCCAGAGACTGCTTATCTCTCTTATGGTATGTGCTCCTTCGCTAGGATCACCTCTGGCCAATTGTGTGGAATGCAGATGTTTCCAGGCAGGTATAGGCTTGTAATTTATGAAGAACTACTTTTCCTAAAAAGCAAGTTCTAATATTCTTTAAACACCAAGCAAGTTTGAAACGAGAAAGACTACTACCTAACAAATGTTGAACATATATGTACTGGTATTGGGAAGAGAGTTTAAAAAGTATTAATGTATCAGTCCTGGGAAAGATGTCCAACCTTGAAACATATCTTCTTTACTAAGAAAGCCAGGGTTAGCCAACATGTCCTTGCATTCCTAAGAACAATTTAACACAGTTTGGGGCCCTGTGTTTGAAGATAGAGATGCCTCCCTCTCAGGCCATAAATCTGGGCCTGTGTTTGGAGACAGAGATGTCTCCCCCTTTCAGGCCATAAACCCAGCTGGAGAGATAACAGAAGCAGAGCCGGGGCTGGCGATAAGGTGTAACATGATCTCCAAAATCAGAGGGACCTGCTGGACTTAGACAGGATAAAAATTCAGTAAACTGGAGTTCGTTGGCATTTTCGTTCGAATTGCCCCCCTGTGCCTGCTCCGGCACAGGGCTGTAACTATCTCTATATTTCTATCTTTTTAATAAACTTCTTTAAATCTGCAGCAGCTGTCCAAGCGATGAATACTTATTCTTAGCTTAGGACAAGAATCCACGGTTTTTCTGTTTGTCTCTGTGTGTCTGGTGGTGGTGGGGGAATTATTTCACACCACACACCTTCCCCCCCCAACCTATCCCCTGCAACAATATACATCAGCAGTTGTACAGAAGTCAGAACTTGAGCGGGCAGTTATTAAAGAAAGACCAGGACTTACAAGTTACAATGAGAGTGGGCGAGGAAGGCCCACATGTGGCCTCCTGTGTATTCCCAACATACTGCCCTGTGGCCACCCTGGGCCCGGTCGGGAGCCGCTCTGTCCCCGCACAGGGCCGTGCATGCTGGGGCCTTCCCGCGGGGACCTGTGGGGGGCCTGCTGAACATTCCTAAATCTCAATGTCTTAATTCTCTAAAGCCATTCTTAACAGTACCAGGGAAGCCTGGCCAGAAATCAGGGGTCAGGTCCGAGGTAGTGGCCCATGGTGGACCACAGGGGTCCCTGCCTTGTGCTGTCAGAGGAGTAATGGAAGGGCGAGGCCAGGCTGTCCTGACCCGCAGCCTGCTCCACTCCCTGGGCTAGGCCTGCTGTCCTAGACCTGCCTGGCCCTTTCCTTCTGCCCTTCTCTTCCTGACCCCTCAGACTTGCCCTTTAGCTGGGGTCTGGACTCTCTTCCTGTGGGCCAGGAATACTCGGTATCCCTGCCATTGCCCACACAGGCCTTGGCACCCAGATCCCTCCAGAGGGTCTGGGCTCGGGTCCTGGCCCTGGCCCTGGCACCCCAGGGTTGGGGGGATGGAGGAGGACCTCTCCAAACCTGGACTGGAAAATCCCAGTCCGAGGAGGGGCTGCCCCCCCCCCCACACACACACCTTGGCTAGGGCAGGCTGACCTCTGTGCTGAGGAATCTGCCTGGAGGGCAAGTTAGTATTGTTCTGTTCCGGAGGCTGGGAGGGAGAGGGTTGATCTAGCTCAGAAAAGCTGGATGGGCTTTCGGGCATCTGGGCTCACAGATCTTAATTCTGTTTTCAATCTTACCTTACTTCTATATTTCAATTCTATATTCTACTCTCTTACTTCTACAAGGGTCCTACCTTAATTCGAATATCCTACTTTCTTATTTCTAATAGGTTCCATACACTAATATTGTCAATATCTTATTTCACACCTCATCCTCATTAGGAGAGTAAGTCTTCCCAACTAAACTCTCATGCTGGGGAAGACTCCTCTTCCTGCATCCCTTCACCTTAAAACAGAAGGAAGGGGAAGAAGAGACCATTCATATTTAAATAAGAAGGGCTCTGAGAACGGAGAGATTCTTCATTCAAGAGTTACAAGCCTTGGGCTGGGGTTTAGCTCAGTGGTAGAGGATTTGCCTACCTTGCATGGGGCCTGGAATTCCATCCCTAGCATCACAACAAAACAAAGAAAATCAAGCCAGGCATAGCAGTGCACACCTGCAATCCCAGTACTTGAGAGGCTGAGACAGGCGGACTGCAGGTTCCAGGACAGCCTCAGCAAGGTAGTGAGACTGTCAGCAACCTAGTGAGACCCGGGCCGGGCATGGTTGCGCGCGCTTGTAATCCCAGCATTCCGGAGGCTGAGACCAGCGAATTGTGGTATGCGGACAGCCTCAGCTACTTAGTGAGGCCCTCCTCAACTTAGTGAGACCCTGTTTCAAAATAAAGAACAAAAAAATGGGGCAGGGGGTGTAGCTCGGAGGTTGAATGCCCCTGGGTTCCACCTGCAGACCGCAAAATAAATAAATAAATAAATAAATAAATAAATAAATAAGTAAAAAAAGGACTAGCAGGGGTGGGGAAGTATAACTTGGAGGAAGAATGCCTGGGTTCAATCCCCAGTGCCACAAACAAGCAAATACAACAACAAACAAAAACCAACACACACACACACACACACACACACGCATACACACACACACGCATACACAAACACACACACACACACCTGATACTGTTAGGGCTGATTTTCTCTTTCCCTCAGTTCTTTATATTCATCTTTGTACCTACTCCAAAAACCTTGCTAGTACTGTGAAAGTGACAGTAATGATTCGGGCAGTTGTCCTAGCTTATATTTAAGGCAGGATCAGAGACACAAACGAATAATTGCTGTACCACATGATAAGGGCTCCAGCACTGGAAAACAGAAGCTTTTAGTGTTTATATCTTTTCTCCATACTGAGCTCACTCACTTCCTTCCCTGCATCCTCTCTGCCATCTCCCTCTTAGTTTTTCTCTTCCTACTTGTCCTTTTTCTTCACTCCTCTCCATTTCCCTTTCCTTGGATTAATTCCCTGGGTCGTTGACCATCTTGGCTAGTAGTTTCTCTGCATCTTGTCTTTCCCTGCTCTGCAGGCCATGGCTGTGTGGCTGAGCCCGGGCAACCTGTAGGAAGCTTTTCTCGAAAATCAAACGGTGCGTGTGCCTGCATCGATGTCTTTTGTGTTGGTTGGGCTCCCCCGAGAGTCTGGGGGCCTGAAATGTAAAATTTGGTATTCGGCAACACTGCTTATGGGGCCCACGATGTCCTGTGTCTCAGGTGTTCAAAGGACAAGTTGTTCAGGTTTCTGAGAATTGTCACTCCTGGGCAGACATGCATCGTTCAGCGTGGTCATCATTAACGATTGGATTTTCCAGCTCCACATCCCCCTGGGTTCTCAGGACTCTGCTTGTGCTCCCGGCAGCTGGTCAGACGCGAATCCCTGTGGTTCTCCTGGGGAAGCAGGCTCAGTGTGGGCAACAGGATTGGTGAGGATACTGCTGGAACAAATGTGTTCCTCCACAGGCTCCCTGTCTCCAGCCTTGTTTCTTACAGTGGCCTCGAATGTCCCTTTCCACCCTCCTTCCTCCTTTTTTTTTTTTAATTATTTCTTGGGATTAAACCCAGAGATTCTATGACTGAGTTGTGTTAGATGAATTCGGTTCTTATTTCAGATCCCCCCCCCCCCATAAGCTAAGTGTCCTGAAAGGCCCTGGTCTGACCAATTAAGCTACCATCCCCCTCTGACCGAACCTGGACACTTACCTGGGAGACCTGCCTCCTCCTGGTGCCCTTGGCCAATCAGTGAAAGGGACATTCCCCGCTGACCCCAAGCCAATTACCTGGCCGCACGACCCCCTCCCATGGGACTCTAGCCAATTAGTTCAAAGAGCATTTCTCCTATCCTATTGGCCTCCAATCTGTAACCCCAAGCCCCTATATAACCCTGATCCCAGCACATGTTCTCTCTCTTCCCGGATTCTTCTTTCTCTCTCCCTGTCTGTCTGTCTGTCTGTCTGTCTATCTCTCTCACTCTCTCTCTCTTCCTTTCATACCGGCCCCTCCAATAAATCTCTTGGCTACAAGGTGGTCTCTGGTGTGATCAAACTTTGTCCTTTCAAGTTGTACCTTCATCTTTTTTTTGTGTGTGTGTGGTTGCTGTTTCAGTACAGAGTTTTGCAAGGTTGCTGAGAGTCTCTCTACATTACTGACGCTGTCCTCAAACATGCAATCCTCCTTTCTCAGCCTCCAAAGTCCTGGGATTACAGGAGTACATCACCATGCTCAGCTCTGGCTATTCTCCGATTCTTATTGAGATCTTCCCAGGGTAGCAACCTGATATAAGGCAATGAGGGAAGTATCCATGCGATGCCAGCCCACTGTGGAGAGGCCTTTCATTTGCACCCCTATGGTCACCTCCAGTCCTGAAAGGAATACTGAAAGCCACCCAGGGGAGAGCACAGCAGGAGCAACCAGCTCTGTTTTGGACCTGGCTGCTAATTTGATCCAGATTAGTTTCTGTCCTTTCTTATCTCCTCCAGGCCTTCACGACTTGGTTTTTCTCTTGTGGCTCTGTTAAAACAAAATTGCCAATGTTACCTTCCTGCCACAGGTTGTAAAAACAGGAGACACCACCTTGGACACAGAAGGTTTTTGTTACAAGAGGAATCTTTGGAGGTAGAGTCCAGCTTGGGGCAGTCTTGGCAGATGCACAGTTTCTTCCCTGTATTTCCTGCCACCCAGTCTGGTTGAGAATGACAGGCTAAGGTTCTGCTGCTCACTTAGGGGGTTGAACATCCTGTTCTAGCTTGTGATGTAGAGACATTAACGTTTTGTTTGAGTAATTTTTAAAAATGAGCACAGTGGAGGCCCATACCTGTAAAGTACTTGTGAGGCTGAGGTGGGAAGATCGCAGATTCAAGATTCAACCTCAGCACCTTGGAGAGATTTTGTTTCAAAATACAAAATAGAATCAGGTTGGGGTGTGTGTGGCTTGGAGGTAGAATGCCTCTGGCTTCAACCTCTAGTGCCAACCAAACAATAACAACAACAAAAAGCGAATACAAAGGTAGCATATAGGTCACCTATTCTTTGGTACATGCACAAGTGAGGTCAGTTTTTAATTGATTTTCAGGCAACATGGAAAGTTGTCAAATACTATTTTAAAAATTAAGCACTATCATAAATGGACAGCAAAAAGCTGGATTTCTAAGTTTGCTGATTTTCAGAGACAATTATATGATTTTTAGGAGTTTTTTTCTGTTTCCGTTTAGGAGTTTTTTTTCATCATTTAAGAATGATGTTGATGACTTCCGGGAAGATGGCGACCGAGAAAAGCGGGGCTTAAGAGTCCCGCTAACAACCAATCTCCATTACCACAAAAAGAGCGCCTTTCATAGCCAGAAAACACCATCACCAGAAAAACAAAAAAACCACCAGGCTCCAGAGAGAAAGCGGACTGAGAACAGAGCTCAGGGCCACAGAGGAGACACACACGCCCGAGGACGCGGCAGCAGCACCATACTGCCGGCGGCAGCGGCGAACTCAGCGGACGGCTACAGCAAGCCGAGGTGAGCCGATGCGGAACAGCCAGGCGGGATCTTTCGGCGCAGACAGCATTTAAAGCTCCCAGTGGCTGAGCTCAGCACACGCTGCAGGGATTCAGAGTGGAAATCAAAACCAGAGAAGAAAAAATACGCCAGCCTCATGGCCGAGGGCGTGGCAGAGGCGCCATATTGCCACCGGCGGCGGCAGCAGCAGTAAATTCACCGAGTCCAGTACAGCTACATCTACGTACTCAAGAACAGTGAGTCAAATTGCGGGCCACAGAGGAGAAATCCCAGTATTGTGCCTCCTGGGACTTGACCCAGTGAGGGAGTGGTGGTGGCAGAGATATCACACCATAGGAGAGCGTGCAACCTGGCACCCCCCATAGTTTAAAGCAGCCTCTATCGACTCCCTGGGTCGGAGACTCTGTGATACAACCCAGTAAAGGAGTAGTAGGGTCTGAGATAATACAGACTCGAGATCCAGAGCACCTTAACTGAAGCCATAGTGACCCAAGGGAAGAACCCAGAGAAGTCACAAACCTCCGAAATCATGGGAAAGAGGAATAACACTGAAGTAATGAATGTGCACAACCCCACAGCATCAGAACCTGATAAAACAGAAAATCAGAGATTTCTAGAAGATCAAATCAGGAAAATAACTGTAGAAATAATAGAGGTGCTTCGAAAAGAACTCAGAGAGAGCCAAAAAGAGATAAAGGATGCAATTAATGAAGTAAAGGCCTCAATTCAAAGCACAAACAACCGATTAGACCACATGGAGAACAGAATCTCGCTCTTAGAAGATGAGCAATCCAAAAATGAATGCATAGTTTCTAATCTAGAAAAAGATATCCAACAGCAGGAATCTGACATTGAAGAAATATGGGCCCATCTTAAGAGAGCTAACCTAAGAATAATTGGAATAGAGGAGGGAAAAGAAAGTGATACCAAAGGGATCAACAATCTCTTCAAGGAAGTAATAGCAGAAAATTTTCCAAATATAGAGCAAGAGGTTGATACACAGATCCAGGAAACTTATAGAACTCCCTTTAGACAGGATCCGAGAAGAGGATCCCCACGCCATATAATTGTCAAAATGACCAATGTGGAAGCCAAGCAGAGAATCTTAAAGGCAACAAAAACAAAGGACCAAGTGACATTCAGAGGCAAACCAATTAGAATCACTCCAGACTTCCCAAACCAAGTCATGAGAGCCAGAAGGGCTTGGAGTAACATATTCCAAACTCTGAAAGAAAACAACTTCCAGCCAAAAATTTCCTATCCAGCAAAACTTTCTATCAAATTAGATGGAGAAATAAGAAGCTTCCATGACAAACAGAAACTGAAGGAATTTATGTCTTCAAAACCAGCGCTAGAGAAAATACTCAAAGAGATTAACTACAAAGAAGAAATAGGTAACACTCACCAGAACCAGAGAAACAAGAGTTTCCATCCAACAGACAACTAAGATTGGTTATCTGTGGAGATTCATTATTTATGTTAGTCTTTTACCTATCTCTAAATTGTATTGTTTGCTTTTATTGTTGTTAATTTTTAGGATTTCTAGTTGGAATACTAATATACCTTCAGATATAGCATTTGGAAATATTTTATCCAATTCTATTAGTAACTTTTAACTCTGTTTACATTGTCTTTGGATATACAATATTTTCTTTTATTTTTTAGGGAGTTTGTATATTCTTCTGTTGCCTGTGCCATTGAAATCATATCCAAGAAATCACTGCCAATTTCAATGTTGTGAGGTTTTATGACCCAGATTTTCTCCTAAAAGTTTATAGTCTTAAGATTTATATTTAGGTCTTTTATCTAGTTTGAGTTAATACTTGTATGTGGGATTAGGTAAGGGTCCAATTTTATTCTTTTCCATGTAATTATTATTTTTCAACAATATTTAGTTAAAAGATTATTATTTCCACCACCAAATGTTCGTGGAAACCTTGTCAAAAATAACTTGACAATATAGGGAAGAAGTTAGCTCTAGGCTTGTATTTAACTCCAATGGTCTATATATCTGCCTTTAGAACAGTACTACACTGTTTCAATTATTGTAGCTTTATATGGTTTGAAATCAGAAAATATACATCTTCTAGCTTTGTTTTTGCTTCGAGATTGTTTTGGGTATCTAGAGTCCATATTCCATATCAGGATAGATTTTTTTCTGAAAAATAAATATATGATGGTTTCACCTAAAAAAAAGAAAAAAATATTCTCTGGTAAGAAAGAAAGCAAAAAGAAATATTGAAATGTTATCTTTAAGTCATCAAAAGCTTGGTATCAGACAAATGAAACTGTTATGTGAGATTATCATTTTTAATTTTGGATAAATTGCTATAATACTAGATGTCAACCACTAAGCCAAGCATGGGAGGGAGGGATGGGGAGAGAATGGGGTGGGGATCGGGTGGGGGCTGACTGGGCGATGTGTGCATGTATGACTACAAAAGTTTGTATCCCACTATGATGTATGAATACAGTGCACCAATAAAATAAAAATTAAAAAAAAAAAAGAAAGAAAACTGGGAATGGGTCTTCCATGTGACCCAGCTATGCCACTCCTAGATATCTTTCCAAAGGGATTAAAACCAGAGAAGTATAATAATATATATGCATATTCATATTCATAAAAAAAAAAAAAAAAAAAAAAAAAAAGAATGATGTTGATATTTTTAATAGGGATTGCATTTAATCTGCATATTGCTTTTGGTAGTATGGCTCTTTTGATAATGTCTGTTCTGCTTATCCAAGAAGAATCTCTCCCTCATCTTCATTTTTGAACTCATTATTGAGATGTGAATTCCAAGGACCATATGCTTTGCTATCATTTCTATTTTTTTTAAATATTCTCATTCTTTTACAGATCACATTGTTTTCCTCATAATTTTTTTCAGGTCAGGTGTTGTTTGGGGCTGCAATTTTCTGAAGCCTGGACTGAGAGGGGTGCTTAAGTTGACTTATCCACACATCTAGAAATGGATGCTCTTTGTTAGCTGAGAGTTCATCTTGAGTTGACATCAGACTCAGATTCCAGGGTTTTCTTATCTGAATCAGTATGGGTATGAGAAAGATCCCTAAGTAAAGTGTGGTTCCTCTCTGATTTGACCATCATCATCTCCTCCTCCTCCTCCTCCTCCTCCTCCTCCTCCTCCTCCTCCTCCTCCTCCTCCTCTTCCTCCTTGTCTTCCTTCTCCTCCTCTTCTATCTTGTGATATTGGGTACTAAACTCAGAGGCATTCTAACTCTAAGCTACACCCTGACCCTATTTTTTATTTATTTATTTATTTTTTTTTAATTTTTTTTTGCGGGTCTGGGGATGGAACCAGGGACATTTGACCTCTGAGCTACACCCCCTGCCCAATTTTTTATTCTTTATTTTGAAACTGGGTCTCACTGAGTTGCAGAGGGCCTCACTAAGTAGCTGAGGCTGTCCACGAACCATGATCCTCCAGGTCTCAGCCTCCCGAATGCTGGGATTACAAGCGTGCGCCACCACGCCCGGCTCTATTTTTTATTTTGATACAGGGTCTCACTAAGTTACTGAGGACCTCACTAAGTTGCCGAGGCTGGCCTCAAATCTGAAATTCTCCTATCTCAGCTTCCCAAGTACTGGAATTACAGTGTGCACCACCATGCCTGGTGATGCTCTATATTTCTAACATGCAATGTTTATTTAAGGATTGTACCACTGCTATAGGCATTCCAGTTAAAAAAGGAGCATGGGAAAGAGGATTGGTGTCCATCACTAAGTCATAGAAATTCTGAAATCCGGTGCTGTCAGGTCGTTGGTTGAGGCTCTGTCCTATACTTTTGGAGTTGTGCTTTTCGGCTCTTGCTCACTTGCTGGACCTCTGATTTACTTTTCTTGTACAAAGAAGAACATGTGTGAAACTGAAAAGCCAACTCCCTAAGAGTCCAAGGGCCTCTTTTCACATTGTGATCTCACTGTTCCTTTGTTACTACTAGTGCAAATATGAGGATTCCAGAGTCTCAGTTTATAATCTATTTCTGTTTTTGCAGGTCTGGGGATGGAACTCAGGCACATTCGACCTCCAAGCTACACCCCCTGCCCTATTTTTTTTCTTTTTTTTTTTCTTTTGAAACCGGGTCTCACTAAGTTGCAGAGGGCCTCACTAAGTAGCTGAGGCTGTCCACGGACCGCAATCCTTTGGTCTCAGCCTCCCAAATGCTGGGATTACAAGCATGTACCACCACGCCTGGCTATAATCTATTTCAATAGATGGCATACATATCAGCACAGCTGTTTGAGATAAGCCCTTTGCTATGTTACTTCCTGGGAGGAAGCTGTGGGAAAACATCCTTCAAGTTCTTGGAGATCCCATTGGTAAAGTGCTAGGTACTAGCTGGGTGTGGTGGTGCATGCTGATAATCCTAGGACTCGGAGGCTGAGAAAGAGGGATTACAAGTTTGAGAATAATGTCAGCAATTTAACAAGACCCTATTTCAAAATAAAAATAAAAAGGGAGCTGGGCATGGTGGTACATGCCTGTAACTCCAGTACTTGGGCCCTGAGATAGGAGGATTTCAGGTTAGCGGCCACCCTCAGCAACTTACTGAGATCATGTTTCCAAATAAAAAAATTTAAATTAGGACAGAGGGTGTATCTTGGAGGTAGAGCTGGGTTCATTCCCCAGTACCACAATACATACATAATACATACATACATACATACATACATACATATATAAATACATACAGTGCTAGACACTCAGTAACCATTGAGTCCTGGCTGGTGGACAACAAAATTAGTCATAGCATTAGGTCCTTGAAGAATCTTCTGGAGTCATACTTAGTGAAGACCTCAGGACAGGCTAAAGTCTGGGGCTTGAGCCCTCGGGATGTCTTTATAAGAATAGGGCAGTTTCTCATTCTCAAGGGATAATCTAGGGAATCAGAAAATTATCAGAATAGCAGCATTCAGTAAGGACAAAATGAGAAACTCGGCATTAAGATTTAGTCTACAATAAACATGGGGAGGAATACCAGGTGACTTCATGATTAGAAGACCATGGGAGGGATCAGTGGTTTCTGACTCAGGACCCAATTCATCACCTGTGTATTATGGCCATGTCACTGTCAGCTCCTGCCCTTTCTGGCTAGGAATCTGTATTAGTGAGAAGAATTAAGAGTGACATTTGACTTAATGTCATGGTCCTTTGTCTGCTCAATTTAAACTCCCAAGGTAAATCAGCTCTAGTAATTTATATGGTCTCTGGGGTCTCTGCTTCATTCCAAGAAAGGGTTCAGTCTTATTTATGGTTCCAATGCAAAGGCTAAGCTATAATGTAAAACAACTAACATATTACCCAATAGTTGCACACTATTATTTTGGCACAGAATTTTGGTTTTATTTCCCCTGATTTTAAAGCAAGGACCCATGGAATTAATTGGATTGTTGCCATAGGGGAAGTCAGTCTCCTCTCTTCCTTCTTGTGTGCTATAATCAAAGAAATTTGATCCAACAGAGGTTTGACCATGACATGACCATGACTATCTGACATCAGACATAGATCAATTGTTGATTTGCTACATTTGATAAATTTCTGGACTCCAAGGTATGCTGAGTGTTTCAACACAGGGTATGACTTTCTGAGTGAGGAAGAGAGAAAAGGTCTTGTGTTACCTGGTTACAAAGTACACAGGGAATTTCTCTTCAGATTTGGCTCAGCTACTAACCAGTGAATGCATGTGGAATCTACCAACTGGTTTAATTCCCTGGATATCCATTTCTTTATCTGTAGAATGGAGATGACAATGTATACCACATAGGTTTCTCTTGAAGATTACATTTCACAATATTTGTAAAGAGCTTGATGTGGTGCTGGGTACAATATCTTCTCTTAATTAGTGCTAGTGGTGGTGGGAGTGATTAATGTTCAGTACATGCTAATTTCCTCTTCCCATACTGATCTCCATGGAGGGGTGCATACCCCTATTTCCTTGGTGCTGAGTTTTTCCCAAATGACTGGCTTTGGCCAGCCAGCATTCTTTTCTTGGGAATGAAAGCACAAAATTTCTGAGTCTAGGCTTAAAGGATGTCACATGTTCGTGATACTGCTGGCTTCTTTAGGATCTTTTTGACCCTTGCTTTGAGAAGAATATAGCTTAAGTAGTCACTCTTCTTCCTTTCACTTAATCTAGGCCCCAGAATGGGAGTGGGTACACTCTAGATGGCTGTACCAAGACCTGTAATCCAGAGTGAAGCCCAGGACCATGCAGCTGAAGACAGCTGAACCCAGATGACCTGTAGACACATGACTGAGAACAAATCGCCTATCATTGCATACCACTGATATTTTGTATTTGTTATGCACCAACAGCTAACTGATATAGCCATAAAAGGATGAATTAAAAACAAAGTAAATTGGTAGCCCAGGTATGAGGGAAACAAAGGAGTGGTGGTCAGTAAAACTAGGTTATTACGCTCTGCCAGAAATGAGCTGTATGACTTTTTAACAACACACTTTGTGAATCCGGCTCTGGTTTTTTCTAACATAAGAAATTTATTCTCATTTTATAGGCCCCATATGATATTGTTTTTATTCATAAACTTTTCTGTGTCAGTAAAAGTATTATTCTGTGAATGTAATGTAATATTTGTTCAGAAACAAGAAGACTGAACAGGAGCTATGGTGAAAGTCAAAATCACAAATGACATGAGTAAATTGAAAATGGCTTTGTTTTTAAATTCTTGGCACAACATAAAGAAAGATCGTGAGAGATCTGGAAGAATTAAATTCAAGGCCAAAGAAAAGAACAAGTTTTATAATTGAAAGAGGCTTCTGGAGTTCTTTTTCCAAAAGTATTTCTAAATGATAACATGAGCCAACTATATAAATCTTTAGCTTCATAAAGCTTTAAAGTTCAGAGGTCATGGATGAGTTTCATTGGTTAGCTCAGCTCAGCATATTTTTTAAAAAATAAATTATGTGTCAACATGTAAAAATGAGAGTTTACATAAAAACCCATTCACATAAAACCCAATTTCTTTTGAAATACTTAAAGTTTGGACAACACATATTCTCTATTATAGCAGAAAGGAAACAATTTGAAAGTAAGTAAGAGCTTTACCCTTTTGTTAGGACTTCTGCTTTCTAATTCACTCCAGATTTCTAATTCACTGAATCACCTGCCTTGCTTCAAAAGGCCTTTGAGTTTACAACCATTGGTCTTAATAAATTCCAAACATAGACCCCCAACTAGATACAAAAGGGGTGTTGAGTACATAAAAAATTTCATTGATAGTTTTAAGATGTCATCAAAAAAGGTGAGCAGAACTTTTTCCAAGGAGCTCTGTAGTGTCCCTGTCATGGAGGAAGGCAGAGAGCTACTCTCTATGTGCGTAACGAAGAGCAAATTATGTGGCTGGGCATGGTGGCACACGCTTTGTAATCACAGCATTCGGGAGAATGAGACCAGAGGATCATGGTTCACGGACAGCCTCAGCTACTTAGTGAGGCCCTTTGCAACTCAGTGAGACCAGGTTTCAAAAATAAAGAATAAAAAATAGGGCAGGGGGTGTAGCTTGGAGGTTGAATGCCCCTGGGTTCCATCCCTAGACTGTGAGGGTCTTTCTGTTTCAATCGTGCAAACAGAATGACCAACTTTATTTGAGAACCATAACCATCATCTCATCTTCAAATATGTCCCTTTCCCATTATTCCACATCTTGGATTATGGTACCAATGGATTGCTTAGGCTATGTTATGGTTAGATAGAGTAGGTCCCCTGAAGAGCTCATGCATTAATGTTTGGAGTTGGTATAATTGAGTCAGGAGGAGTGTCATTTCATCAGTAGATAAACTTATTGTAATGGATTTACTGGTTGGTAACCAAGGCAGAAGGGGTGTGGCTGGAGAAGGTGAGTGCCTGGGGGTGTGGCCTTAGGGACTGTTCTTTTTGTCTTTGAATCCTTTTTCTTGCTAGCTGTTTCTATTTCTAGCCTCTATGATGCAAGAGCAGAGCCCTTTCTCTCTCAATGTTTCTGCTTCCTTTTGCCATGCCATGCCATGGCCTGAACGCCACAGACCAAGCCTTACATGGACTGAACCCTGAATCTCCAAAAACTGTGAGCAAATAAACCCATCTTCCTCTAAGTTGTGTGGACAGTTGTTTTGGATTACAGCAGTAAGCATGTTGACTGAGACAGGCTAACTCTCTAGAAATCCTTCTTGATTTTCTTCATCATAGCAAAGTTTAGGCATTCAGGTTACCAACCTTTCTAAAGTCTCCGTTTGATGTTCACATGGCCACTGCTTCATTACAGATACAGATACCTGGGTAATTGTAATAGCTAATTGGTATTTACCATTTCCATGCCTTCCTATTATACTTGGAAATCACACTACAGCCAGGAAGATTTCAAAACACACATTGATGTGATCTTGTCACCCTCTTTTAAAAAACCTTTTAGCAGTTGATTTTATCTTGCCTACCAAGTACAAACTTCTTAATATGATATTCAAAGTTCCCATGATTTTTAGCTTCACCTTACTTCTTTAATTCTCTCTTTTTCTACCCTGTGACACATGCCCTATGTTATGATCACTCTGACATAATTGTCCAAACAGCCCTTCATGTATATGACTGCTTTTTATAATCACCTTGTCTAGACTATTCTTTCTTCCAAGGCTGAATAAAAGACAACTATTTTTTCATATGTGCACTCTCAGGTCAATGTCCACCTGTTCTTTGTAATTTTTTCTGGTTATCCTCCAGACAAATTATATTATTATATTTAACTGTTCCTTTCTTTCTTTCTTTCTTTCTTTCTTTCTTTCTTTCTTTCTTTCTTTCTTTCTTTTATTTTATTGGGGATGGAGCCCAGGGGCATTCTACCTCTGAGAAACACTGGCAGCTCTAATTTTTTGGGGGGTGGGTCTGGGGATGGAACCCAGGGGCATTCGACCTCCAAGCTATACCCCCAGCCCTATTTTTTATTCTTTATTTTGAAACTGGGTCTCAATGAGTTGCGGAGGGCCTCACTAAGTAGCTGAGGCTGTCTGTGAACCGTGCTCCTCTGGTCTCAGCCTCCCAAATGCTGGGATTACAAGTGTGCGCCACCATGTCTGGCTTTCTGTTTTTATTCTTTATTTTGAAACAGGTTCTCACTGAATTGCAAAGAGCCTCATTAAGTAGCTGAGGCTGGCTTCAAACCTGTGTGATCCTCCTGTCTCGGCCTCCCAAATGCTGGGATTACAAGCATGCACTAACACTTTCGGCTTCACTACTTCAATAACCATTATGACCTTTGTGTTTTGGAAGATTTACTCTGATTGATATAATTAATTGTTTAGACATCTTTTCCTGCCATATGATTGGCTTCTGGAGGGCAAGATTAGGTCTAATTAATTACAGTCCTACTATTCATTCAAATGCCAGGCAGGTTGTATGTATTAGTAAATGTTTATTTATAAAAGGACAAATGAACTATAAAAATATCTTTCTGTCTCCCCTCAGTGAGGACACAGCTGTGATGATAATTTGAGATTATTAATAGAGCCTTAGAAAACACTGATGTCCATTTCACCCTGTCCTATTAAAAATCTAGTATATTCTCATTTGCACAGTTTCTGTGTTCCTCCTCTATCCTAGCTTTTTGTGGGGAAGTACTGAACTCAGGAGTGTTCTGCCTCTGAGCTACAAGCCCAGCTCTTTTCATTTTGACACAGGATCTTGCAAAATTCTTGAGGGGCTAAGTTGCTGAGGTCTGGCCTCAGACCTGTGATCTGCCTCCCAAGTACCAGGGATAGAGGTGTGCATCTCTGCTCTCAGCTTTATCCTAGATTTTCAAAGAAACTATTTATGTTTAACATTCAAAAGTATGAATGTACAATGTACCGTCATAGAAGTACTGGTGTTCA
The DNA here is from genome assembly GCF_963383645.1 of Muscardinus avellanarius. NCBI lineage: Eukaryota > Metazoa > Chordata > Mammalia > Rodentia > Gliridae > Muscardinus > Muscardinus avellanarius. The sequence continues at coordinate 92,874,143 of NC_137796.1, read as the reverse complement.
ATACAAGGCATGAGAACTATGTAAGATGTACAGTTTTATATAAAAATATTTCTGTACCATGAAGTCTTACAAAAATGCTCATCTAAGACCTCTAACTTCCTTAGATTTTCATCCTTATTTCTAATACTCATCTTGGGATTTCCCACTCTCCTCCCCACCCCCAAACAGTGCTGGGTATAGACCATAGAATCTTACACATACTAGGCAAATATTCCATCCCTGGGCTACACCCCAGCCTTCTTACTCAGTTTTGACTGCACATTGGAATAATCTGGGGAGCTTAAAAATATTTACTAGATTTAATGCACTGAGAAACTGATGTAAATGATGTAGAGGCAACCTGGACATTGGGGTCAAGATTGAGACCTTCTGTTGTTAGTCATGAATTGGTGCTTTCTTCCAGCTCCACACAATAAAACTGGTGATAAGAGGTTGGCCTCACAGTTTCAGCGGCTTTGTGGTCTGTTTGTTCAAGTTGGTACTAATCAGCCTCCCTCCTGTGCAAGAGGGACCAGATAATGGGAGCTGAACCTAAAACTTTGATGTCAGTCATTTATTATCCTTTACACATTATTATTTTTCTAGATTTACAAAATAAGCCTGATTCATGAAAGAATTTAAGCATCTCCTCATATACTATAGTTTTTCTCTCTCTCTCTTGCAGGAATGAAATTTTGATTCTGGGAGCAGAAAACCAAGGCTCTACTGTCCTTTATGGCATTTTGCTCAACAAAATTTCTGTGTTCTACTGAAAAAAAAGGTGAGCATCTTTCAGTCAACATCAGAATCACATGCTAGGAGACTCTCCAGTTTCCAGCTTGTAAGCAGGGTGCATCTTAAAATCGGCTCTCTATTAGAACATGATCAATGTGATCCAGTGGTCTTCCAGTTCACATCCAGCTGGAAGCTTCTTTTAGGATCAGCATTGTAAGAAGTAACCATATGTAAGAAGTGAGGCCAGTCACATGAGTGTGGAGGAAAAAAACATGAGCCTTGAAAAGAACTTTTTGGAGTGAAAGAGCTTCCCAGGCCCAGCTGCTGAATCTAGCTGAGAAAGTGGATCATTGCTCCATGCCTAGCTTCAAGTTTTTGTATGGGGAGAAAAGATGACTGAAATTGTCCTTGAACTTTATCCTTGAACTGGACAGATGAAACCTTCTTCCATGGTATATAAAAACAGTACCTGCACAAAGTCAGTGGGAGTACTCAAGCAGACGTGCTTGTTCCCTTTGACTTTAAAATTTTTTGAAGTGGTAGAAGAAGAGTAGTGAAAATAATAAATTTATGATGTCATAGAAAAGATAAAAGGTTGCCACCAGTAGAGAAGGAAATTTGAGGTATTTCTAATAGATAAAAAGCAGATCTGATCAGACTTATTGAGAAGAAAAATTAGAGGGAACAGCCCACAATATATGGGGGTGGGGTAGATTGTGACCACGTAGATGCCATATGAGAAAAACTCAAACCAAGAGTCAATAAAATGGAAAAAAAAAAGATATAGCAGTACACACCAAAGTATTTCCATCTCTTTTCTGCACAGCACAGCTCTCTCTTTTATTAGTCATGTTTGATCAGGACCTAGAATTCCCGAATTCTCTATCAGTTGCCTACTTCTCACAGGTGGAAAATTGTGAGATGAAATAAGAAAAATCACATTGTTTATTCCCACAGAGACAGAGCTTCTCAGTTTCTGGGCTGTACAGTTCCCCGTAGAAATGTGAAAAATATAGTTGCCTGGGCTCCACTCGAAACCTCCTGAATCAGAATCTCTGAGATTCCAAATATCTGCATTTTCAAAAATCCCTAGAGGCGTGTCTAATGCACTCAGTCAAAGACTAACTACTATGAGAAAGACTACTGTGACTCCAGTTTAGATTTGGGGTGAATTGGACCATATCGAGATGTACTTAGCATGCATTTCCAAAGGGCAGTATATAGAATGAAGAGATGGAAATATTTAATAATAGATTACATAAGAAAACTTTTCAGAGCAGAATAAAGATATTCTCTTCAGATTGAAAGCCCCCCTCCCTCGCCAACTTTACAAGGTATTAAGGAGAATGAACAAAGAGGCAACAATTTCAGGATGTGAGGTATAAATGGGACATTATGAACACTTCAAGAGCCATCAGTTTACCTTGATAATGTCTTAAGTTACATGCTTAAGGAAAGGTGGTATTGGAGGAGCTTTATGTTTAGTACTTGTGATTTTTATGCCTCAGTTTTACTTCTGCAAAGTGGTAAAAATAATTTGAAGAGTTAAATAAGTTAATGCATAGAAAGCTCTTTAGTAGTGACTGGCAGTAAGTGCTGTAATAAATGTTTATTATTATTCTTCCACAATAAGTGCACTTACTCAAATTATTCAATGCTTTTCTTATGCAAAACATATAGAATTCATTCATGACTATAGGGAGATGGATCCCTATCATAGCTTTATTATTTCTGTCATTATTGTGACTCTGTCTCCAGAAGTGTGTGAGACACAGTGGGAGGCTGTGTTGATGCTCTCCATGGTCCTGTTCATGAGGGTTTTTAACAATGCTTCAGGTGATGTATGAGCCAGCAGTCTCATTGCTATAATCTAAAGACCTAACCACATAACTTAGAGTAATATTTATTTGCTCACAGTTTTGGGTTCAGTCCATGTGAGGCTGGGGATTGTGGACCTGAGGGTGAGGCAGCAGTAAATGGAGACAGGGAGAGCACATGAGCTCTGCTTCTCATATCATGGAGGCCAGAAGCAAGAAAAAGAGGGGAGGAAGAACCATATATAATCCCCAAGGCCAAAGCCCCAGGACCCACCTTCTTTAATTACACCCTACAAGCCTAGACCACCACCTAGATTAGATGTATCTGGGAGGGTGTATCCACTGCTGAGATTACAACCTTCATGACTCAATTACATCTACTTCAGGGGCCATTATATATCTAACTAAAACAGTTGGATTAGTGTAGATGGAATAAGATAGCCCAGATACAATCAACTCTCTCTCACTTCTAGTTCAGTCCATGAAATGTGAACGTGGAGAGTGAATGCAAGAATGTGACTTCCTGAGGTGCTCTAATCACACCCTTGGAAGCATCTGAGACCCCAGAGGAACCTGGCTCAGTTCCATCATCTGAGCCAGAGATCCTAGTTCATGGCACCGAGTCTGTGGCCAGATTGAAGTAGCTCTGTGGGAGTTTGGGAACAATCCCAGCAACTTGGCAGGCTGAATGTATTCAATGACCTTCTTGAAACTGACAGTTCCCTTGAGCCCCTCCCCCTCTCTATTCAGTCTTGCATCTCTCTTTTACCTGCAAAGTTAAAAAAGACAGCTTGGAAATTCATTGTCTGGATAGAAGACCCAGAGCACTGCACTCTAATGGCCTTCAACCCAAGAGAAGAAAATGATACAAAGACTACTATGAGCCAAGAGTCACAAAGTTAGAGGAGAGACAGGGGCTGGAAAAATGGTTTAGTCATTCATTTTATCAAAGTATTTTCAAAGGAGCCAGGTTTGGGGATATCAGTCAAGGGTCAGAGCAGCATTTGTGTTTCCACAGTGCCCCAGAGCGAAAAGAAAAAGTTCTCCCTAGAGATTTTAGAATGCGCCAAAGCCAGAGGAGAGAGGGGAGGTAAAAGGCATTCAGTAGGTTCAATATCTAAAGTACAAGGTGAAGCATTAGTTAGAAGACTGATGTATTCAGGAAGGAGTTCAGAGGCAAGGAGAAAAGAGTTAAATGCATAGATGAGGAATCTCAGTAGCTTCTGTGCTACTCATGGGCAAGATAAGTGTGCCTGTCAAATGTGTATTTCCAGCTCCTGGTGCATTGCCTAAAACATATCCACAGATTTCTGTAGTAACTAACATAATGATCAAATGGTTTTAAAGGAAGGAGCTAGGAATTAAGAGAAACACTATCTACTCTTCATGACTTATAAATTTTCTGGCTGGGACTTATACAATGGTTGGGTTGACTGTACTCTGAGTGTTCAGAGTAGATCACGAACATTCAATTTTTTTAAAAAAATCTCCTGCTGGTTTCCAGGTACCATGCAAGGCAGGAGGGATGCAGAAATAAAAAGAACAAGATATTTTCCTTTGAGAAGTGAAAAGTTTTACAAAATAAATGACATTTGCACTTTTCATTTATGAAGCCAGACCTTTCCAGATAAAGAGAGGGTGAGAACATTCTAAGAAAATGAAATTTTATGTTCTAAGACTCAGTTGCAAAGTTGCTAAGGGAATTTCACATATTTAAAGTATAAAGTTGAGGGGAAAAGTGGTGATCAATAATGTTTGTAAGGTAGAGATACCTGGATCAATAAGTAAGGTTTTATCCTTTATCTTTAAATATTATCACATCACATTGGGATTGATGAATAGCAATGAAGGGATTTTTAAATAGTCTTAGATTTTATTTATGTATTTATTTTTTGGTGGTACTGGGGATGAAACCCTTCTACCTCTGGGCTACACTCCTAGACCTATTTTATATTTTTATTTGGAAACAGGGTCTCTTAAGCCAGCGCGGCTGGCTGCGAACCTGTGCGATCCTCCTGTCTCCACTTCCCAAGCACGGGGATTACAAGTGTGCACCACCACACCCAGCTAAATAGTCTTAGATTTTATAACCATACTTTTGGGTACACATACAGAGAATGTCATGAATGAATAAACTCTGGACACAGAAAAATCTGTTATGGACCATTTTATTATCCATTTAAGAAGTGATGAAGCCAGATGTGGTGGTGAATGCTTGTAAGCCCAGTATGTGGGAGGCTGAGACAGGAGGATAGCAGATCAAAGCCAGTGCAGGATAGCTTAGCAAAGTACTCAGCAACTTAGCAAGACTCTTTTCAAAATTAAACAAAAATATGTATAATGTTGTTGCTCAGAGGTAGAATGCCCCTGAGTTAAATTCCTAGTACTGCATACTCTCTCTCTCTCTCTCTCTCTCTCTCTCTCTCTCTCTCTCTCTCTCTCTCTCTCTCTCACACACACACACACACACACACGAAAAGAAAGGGAAAGGAAAGAAAGAATGAGACTCAAATTATATCCAGAATTGGCAAAGGACTAAAAAAACAAAAAGAAAACTTTGACATCAATTTAGGGTTGAAGATTTGGTGAAGATTTGGAGACCATTCAGATAGGGGAGAAAGTAGAATTACCAAAAAGTTTCTAGCTTTTAAAATCAGGTGGATGGTGGTACTATTGGTTAAAGATCAGACCATAAAATGGTTTTTATGTGATTGAGGCAGTGAACTCATTTCAACAGGTTAGTGTTGAAATATCTGTGGACTTCCAATATATATTTTTTTCTGTGTCAGCTAGAAGTGTGAGTCTGGAGCTCATCAGAGTGAGGTAGACTTTTGCTCTCTTGGGACTTTGCCTTTCTAAATATGCTACTTCATCAAGAAGAAAATTACTCTTGAGTTCTTTTCATCCAGCATGTCCATGGAAGCGGAAGCTGAAGTTCACTTTCCTTCATGAAACTCATCATTGTCCCCAAATTTAAGTCTTCTCCATCAAATGAAGTCTAACTTCTGGACCAAAGCCCCAGTACTCCATCCATTGGTTGGGGACCATACAGGGTCTATGATTTCTTTCATGTTCTTCCCCAAAAAGAAGAGATTACCAGTGAAAGCTACCCAACAGGCATGCACATGTTAGGATTGGTCTTTCTCCTTCCTCTTTCTTTGTAATTCCTCAGCTACTTTCTTTTGACCTTTTATTCAGTCACAGAACTAAGACTTTTCAAGGACACCAAAGAATTCCCAGTGGCTAAATATAATGGCACCATATCAATCCTTTTCTGAGTTGACCTGTGTGTAGTATTCAAAATGAATCACTTTCTTATTAAAATCACTTCATTCTTTTATTCTGCGTTTATTTTTACCCTCTCAACTCTTGGCTACTTTGTTCTAGTTATCTTAGCTGAATTATTGTCTTCTGGTAATTAAAAAAAACTAATGTTCAAATAAATAAATTATTTTCCTGATTTTAAAGTCAGCATATAATTTAGAATCATGAAAGAGACACAGAATAGTATAAAACTGAATCATAAAAATTACCCTATGAAGCCAGGTGTGGTGGCACACACCTATAATCCCAATACTTTGGAGACTGAGACAGAAGAATTGTAGGTACAAGGCAATTAAACAATACTCTTGACAACTCAGGGAGACACTGTTTCAAAATAAAAAAAAGTTTGGGGTGTATCTTAGAAGTAGAATGCCCCTGAATTCAATACTCAGTACCAAAACCAAACCAAACCAAAACAAACAAACAGAAAACCCCTATGATCTGTCACCAGCAGGTAACTAAGATTAGCATTTGCAGATCTGCCTTTTCTCCTCTCAATCTCTTGTTCTTACTGAAGTGAATTCAAATTGTGCCCAAACAATTTTTTCTTGCTTGCTTGCTTATTTTTTGTGGTTGTTCATATTTTGGAGGCAATCCTACCAACCGTGATGACCAGAGTGAACTTTTATATTTTTCAAATCCTGAATATTATTTTTAATACTTTTATTGGTACATTAGAGTCACACATCATAATGCAGTTATAGTGATAGTGACATACAAACACACAGCACTTGGTGGGACTGTTTTTTGCATATAGCTTGAAAGAAGATAATGAAGCCTTCTTTCTACCTGACCACTTGTTCCAAGTTAGTTGCCCCAGTTGTGAGCATCTTATAGGAAAATATTTTCTATCACTAGACTTGTGAAGCAAACCAAGATCAAATACACCATGATAAATGTAAAGAAAACGATTCTTTTCTATATTATAAGTATCATATAGGTTTAAAATGTGGGTTACTTAGGTTGGGGATATTAAGGATAAGATAGATGGATAATTTAAAATTTTATCTTCAAAAAGCTCTGCTTACTAAAGTATAATCTATGCTAGATGGAGGAAATTATGCATTGCATTGTAAAGTTCATTTGGCTGAAATAAAAACTTGAAAACTTGAGCTTGGCACAGGTGAAAACTTCCTCAACCAGACCTCAAAGGCACAAGTAATTTAAATGAGGACTAATACATGGTACTGCAATAAATTGAAGAATTTCTGAGAAGCACAAGAAACTATTGAAAACTACAAGAGGGAGCCAACAGAATGGGAGATTTTGCCAGCTATTTCTCTGATAGAGGACTAATATCTAAAATATACAAAGAAAAAAAGACCTCACTGCCATAAAATAACCCAATCAGAAAATGGACAAGTGAGCTAGACACTTCACAAAAGAAAAAATACAAATGTCCAATAAATGTATGAAAAAAATGTTCAACATCAGTAGCAGTCAGAGAGATGCAAAACAAAACTACTCTGAGTTTTCACATACCCCCATTTATAATGGTAATCATTTAAAACACAAAGAATAACAAAAGCTGGCTTGGATGTGGAGGAGTAGAAACTCTGATACACTGTTGGTGGGATTGCAAATCAGTGCAACACTTTGGAAAGCAGTGTTGAGGATCCTCAGAAGAATGGGAATGAATCTACCATATGATCCAGCTATGCCACTCCTGGGTATCTACCCAAAAAAATGGAAACCAAACTACCAGAGCAATACATGTGTATCTATGTTTATTGCTGCACAATTCATAATTGCCAAACTATGGAAGTAGCTGAGATGTCCATGAACAGGTGAATGGATTACAAAACTATGTGATAAAAACACAATGGAATTCTACTCAGCCATAAAGAAGAATAAAATGTCATCATTTGTAGGGAAATGAAACTGGAGAACATTATGCTAAGTGAGATTAGTCAGTTACAAAAAGTGAAAAGTCAGATATTCTCCCTCATATGCAAAAGCTAGGGAGAAATTGGGACATAGGAGGAAATACAGACAGAAAAGAAGAAACCTTGGTAGAGTGAAAAAGTGGCCTGAGGGAGAAAGGAAGGGGAAAGAGGGAAACATCTCAATGGACATCATGTACATACACTAACTTATCAAAGCCAGTCACTGTGCTGAACATGGGAAGGAGGGAGGAAGGAATAGGGCGGAAACTGGAGGAGGGTTCAATGAGTGCTGTGTACACATGCTCCTCTATCACCTTGAACTTCAACAAGATGTATGATTACAATGAACCAATAAAAATAGATAAAAGATAGCTACCTTAGGCATTTACTCTAATAAAATATTAAATTTAAAAAATGAAATAAATACATGATAAAAATACTTGCGCAATGATCTTTCAATAAATCCTTCAAAGTCTGATTGCTGATATTTTCATTAAAAATATTTAGATATTGTCATACTTTCTTCCAGAACATACTTATTAGTTGACATTTTAATTAACAGTGATCGGAAGATATTATTTCTCCAAAATTTTTGCCAATGCTAGGTTTGTAAATATTTTCAAAATTTGCAATCTGATGGAAAATATTTTATGTCATATTTTAAGCCTGAATTTATTTGGTTACCAATGGAAATGAATATTATATTTTTATTGCGAGTTTGTGCCTTTCGTTTTGTGAATTGCCTCTTCATGTCCTTTGACCATTCTTGATTTGTGAGTTCATAATTTATCATTGATTTTCAACAAATGTTTATGTATTAGAGACACGCATTTCCCATTATGCAACATTTTTACTCCACTCTACTCTGCTCTCCTGTTTGGTCTTATATACATATATATTGGAAGAGTGCAGAGATTTTTAAATCTCTTGTGGTAAAATTTCCCAATTTTTAATTTTTTGAGTTTTCTATTTATAAAAAAAGGCACTCACAGGCACCCATTTTTATTGAGATTTAAATTTTTTATTTTTAGGATATTTGAACCACCATGATTTTGACTTGTGGAGTGAGTTGTGATATCGTTTTTTCCCCTTAATTTTCTGATTTTTTGGATTTACCGCCCACAACCATTTGCTCCTGAAGTTCTTTCAGTTCTATCTGTATAATATTTTGGAATATATTCCTTCACTCCACCTCCAAATTCCTCACCTTGGCCAAGAGCTCATTATTTTTGAGCCTACATTTATTGCAACAGCCTCCCAACTGGTATCTCTGCTTCCAATCTGGGAATTCTAAAATTCAGCCCCAGATGTTACCAGAGTGCTTTTTTTCTCATTAGAATAGAAAGAGATTTGAGGGATTTTCCAGGAAAGATTTTGATTTGTGCACAATCATTTAAAATTTCTCTCTAAATTTAATGGAAAATACCAGTTCATGGTTTGAATTATTCTACCCAATGCAACTCTGCCATGTTAAAAATATCCTGAAAGTTAAATTAAAATCCAGCAAACACCTTATGCTTCAGATGGACAGGAAGCATGGCATCTTCTTTCTTGGGTCTTCTTCTAACTTAGGGTACAAAGAACTACAGACCTTTTAAGTTGTCCTTAGAGCAAGATGAGTTTCTATGAGATTGCTAACATTTTAAGTAAGGCAAAGACATTTACTGCCCACCATGTATTCATGACCTCCCCTGCACATTTTTAAGCTTCTTTGCAGTAAAGTTTGGGCCATGTTACTTTTTTTTACCCAATAGTTGTGAGCATATGTAAGATGTGATGTGTCCAAGGAGAAGCTCCAAGAACCAATATATACTTATTTCATTTCATTCTTTCTACCATGAGATTGGTGTGATACAGAGTACTCTGTTCATCACGTAACCTGTAATGAGTAGCATGGGGCTAGACTTACAGTCACTGCACAGTGAACTAAGATTGGGGATAAGGAACAAATCCCTGAGATGTTGCCATCCTTTGCTTCTGCAGCATAACTCAACTAGACTTACAGAGAGACCCAGGTGGAAATTGCCAGTCCCTTTAAAGCTTAGGTTCTGAACTGGCACACTGTTATTTCTCCCACACTTTGGGGACCAAAGAAGTCATAGGCCAGCCTGGATTTAATGGTGGAGAGCAGATGGAGATGGGTGTCAATGAAATTGTGGCCACCTCTTATCTGCCACAAATATATTCCTCTCTCATGAAAATAAAAATACATCTGGAAACGTCCAAGACCATCAAAGTCTCACCCTATCATAGTACCAATTCAAATTCCAGCTAAATCAGATATTAACATAGACAAGGCCCTGTGCATGCGGTCCATTGACTATGGTTTCTCTTGATCTGAAGATCTGTGAGTTATAGAGCTAAGCTCTATATTTCAAATGCACCCAGTATGCAATGTAAAAACAAAGACAACCACAATGGGCAGGAAAAGGGGGAAATAATGTACAAATGGCAGTAACTGGCCCATGCCAATTCTTGAACCAACTCAGGAATATATTACATATTCTTTAATTTGGGTCCAATTTTGCTCCCTGGTAATAATTTTTCATGGCTTTTTTTTCATTTTGTAAATCTTTATTAGCTACAAAATGATATAATAATCTTAGAAAATGCCTTACCATACAGCATTAGGTGAGCTAGAAATAAAAGCAAAAATGGTGAAAATTTTATGAACCCGTTTTCCCTCCGAGTCCCAATTTTCCAAGGCAGAGGTCACTACTACTGATTATTGCTATTTATATGCAAGCTTCTTTACAGGGATTATATGTCTCCACCACAATCCCCCTAATTCTTTATAAAAATGTCAAATATTTGGGAAGAAATGTTTAGCTCGATTTAAACATTACACAATGTATGCATGTATTGAAACACCACACACAGTATTCCATGACTCCTGACTTCATGTTCCGATAGCATTACATTCCATGAGAAATAGACCAGTTATACAACTGAATTGCCTTCTCAGCTGTCTTTCTTCCCATAGAAAGTTAGAGACCCAAAGTTCTCTTTTAGTTTTATATTATTTCTTTCCCTTGCAGAAGAATTTGCTGGGGCTTCCACCAATTTAATTTCCTTAAATACTATGTGAATTTCTTCTAAATCTTATTGGGTTTCATCCCATTGGACAAAAGCAATACTCACAAATCTTTTCATGGTAGTCCCTCTGTGGCTTCATTTTAGAGTTAGAATGCTTTGAGATGTTTAGAATCCTTTTTATCTTTTTTTTAAGGGTCTCTGAAGTATTCCTATATATATTTCTGAAGTTTTAACAAGGGGCCTTAGTCCCATCCTTGACCTGGTCTTTATCCTGAGGCCCTTTCTTATATTGAGAACTGTTTGCTGTTTTCAAAGTCTTTGGATGTGGAATGATCTTATTTTTAAACCTATAGGTCTTGGCACCTTTATATTTCCTCTAAATTCTTATTGAAATTGAAAACTAAAGTTTTTTTTTCTTCATTCTTAGCTCATCTCTCTCTATTTGTACTTTATTGGGTGTAGCTAAATAAAACCATATGGCACTCTCAACTTTCTTCCTAGGAATTTCTTTAGCTAAACCTATAAGCTCATTATGTATATTTTCTGTTTTCCATATTACCTCAGGCAAAAATATTTCCAAACTTTTCACCACTAAAGACACATGTGCCGTCTCTCTGGTCCTTCACAATGGGTTCTTTATTGACCTTCAAACCTTCAGTAGAACTTCTTGGAGCTCTTACAGCTCTTAGTTACAACTCAGTCCCAAAGATATTATGCTTTAGCTCTTTTGTTTTTTATTTTTCTAATGCCAGCATTCCAAGTATCCAATTGCTTGCTGATCTACTGATACATTAAATACCACTGCAAAATCTAGAGTTACGAAACACCAATCATTTCATTATCCTCATAATTATCTGAGTTAGAGACCCAGTTGGGGCCTGTCAGGGCCAACTTATCTCATTCTATGGTGCTCAGGTCTCAGAGAGGCCCAAATGGCTGGAGATGGCTGACATAGTTTGGCAGGGGCCATATGGGAAGACTATGGCTTCCATTCTGGATTCTCTTTTTCTCTCTCTCTTGAATCATGTGTTCTGGAACCAACTTCTGTGTCCTGAGATAGCCCTCACGAGTGGGTAGCTATGCCAAGAAGTCAGGAAGCTTACAGAGAGGTTCACAGGAGCAAAGAACAGCAGCTTATCATCTACCATGTGAATGATCTTGGTAGTAAATCTTTTGCGTTCTGCACACGGGACAGGTGCACAAGTGGCTTCGGAAGTACACTGTTCCTCAGTTAAGTCTTTATGTGGCAAAAGTCCGGGTTCACATTTGATTAGAACTTCATTAGAGATACTGAGCTGTAACTACACAGCAAATTCTATTTACTGATGGAAAGAAACTGAGATAAATATTAGTTGTTTTAAACTGTTGAAGTTAAGGTAATGTGTTATACAGTAATAGATAACGAATAATGTTATTCTGAATGTTATTCTGCCCTTTCCTCATGATATTATGTTGGATGTATTGTAGGTCTCTGGATCAAGTGTTATATCTGGCCCTGATATAAAGATCTAGGGCTTGTGCCTAAGGCTATGATTTAAATTTCAAGCTCGCTCCCTTAGCGATAAGGTGAGTGTTTTGTGTGCATATATGTAGAAGACAGGGAGATGAATATTCAGGAAGAGAGGGTTGACTGTGGAACATAGCACTATACTCACAATACTTGTTGTTCCTTCCTCTGTGAGAGGATTATGCATCACTCTACTGACACCTAATAGGACATGTAACTTTCCTTGGCCAGTGAAATATAAGAATTGAGGTGTGTCATTTTGAGCAGGAATACTAGGCCACCTTAAGGTTCCTTTGTTTTATCTTTTCCCTTCGCTCTGAGAGCAGCATGTCCAAGATTAGGCTCCCATCCTCAGCCTGGATGTAGAAATATGTGTAGTGGCTGATTCACAATAGAAATGGAGTGTGAAGCCAAAACCAATCATCCTGGATGTTAGTCACGAGATCTTGGGATCACTTTTTACTGTAGCAATCCTTATCTTAAGCTGACTCACACGCTCAACCTCCAGCCTGTCTTTGCTGCTGCAATTATGGAGGTGGGTTCTTGTATAGCTATGGGGAGAGGAACCTATAAAGACGTTCATCTTATTGGATTTGTAGCAAGAACAGTAAATCAATGTTTGCTCCATTAAGCCTCTTGAATATGGGAAGGATGACTTTAAGAAAACCTACAGCATAAATAAGCCTGTTCTGATTAATATAAATCTCTTCTTCCTACATATTGGTCCTATCTTTATTCAAAACATTGATACTGGCTCATTGTAGATTTTGAATTAATTTTTATTTTTAAGATACTGAATCAAAAGCATGTTTATCTTTGATTACTGTGTTGTGGGGAAACTCTGAAATTTTGCATTTATGTGAGCTTCACAATGGTCTCATCATCATCTTGCTCTTTCCCTGGGGCAATATAGATGAATATGATTTTGTTCTTGAGGGCCATAGGAATTGACTTATAATTACAAGACTTTGGATTCTGAGACATTCTGGCTGGAATATTATAGTACCATCAGAAGCATAAAGTCATAGGATTTTATGAATATAAAAGACCTGAAAGATGCAATATCCCAACCCTTTTCTGTTACAGAGAAAGAAATGGAGGTGGAAAGGGGGAAGATACTTTGGTCAAAGTCACACAGCTGATCAATTACCGATCTTGTATCCAAACTCATTATCTTTTGCCTCAAGTTTAGCATCCATTTTGCTACTATTAAAAAAGCCATGGCAAGATCCTGTGCTCACAATAAGAAATCATCTTCTTGTTAAGTTTCATTTGGGTGTTCTGGGGGAAAAATGTTGAGAAATAAAAATCTGGAGTTTCCTTTTCGATAACTCCACAGCATGATTTTATTCCAGTTTAGTCTATAAATTGACATGGATTATGAGGTTGTGTGGTATTTAGCTTTATGATAATTACCTATTTGAATAGCTGATAAGAGTTAATTTATCCTGAAGACAACTAGAAATAAAAGAATAATTGGGTTATAAAATTAAAGCAATAACATCTGTAGTTTCTACTACACTGAACATATTTGATGCAGGGAATATTTCAATTAGGCTGAAAAACCTGTGAATGCTTTTTTCCTCTTTATATTTTCCCTCAATTGAAAAAAGAAATAAAAAGCCTAACACCCTAAAAAATAATCAAAGGTAGGAAGGTTTTCCAGATTTAGGTATGTCATATTTGTCCAGAGAACAAAATTATATGTTCTTGGACTGTACTCATAGTCATATATAACCAGTCAATTGTAATGTGAAATAAATGGCCAGCTTCCTGTGAGTTTGTTCAGTAGTATACATGGGCACTGTTCTGTATGATTAATGACTCTACTTATATCTGACACTCACGGATCCCAATCTTGGTACCATAGAGAACTCTGTGGCTTTGGGTAAGTGCTTAACCTCTCTGTGTCTCTGCTTTCTTACCTATATCCATTCATGACTTATTAACTAAGCCAGTATCAATTGGTGACCTACTTTGTTTCAGAAACTCTGCTGAGTGTTGGGGAGAGAGTGGAAACCGTATAGTTCCTGATCTCAGAGAGCTTAGAATAAAAGATAGGCAAAAATATTCTTCACATAAGATAAAAATTGAAGAATTTACATATATGTGATATAAAAGAGAGAAGAGATTAGTAAGGGGAGTATCCTTTCTCTCTGAAACAGGTGGCAGATCAATATGGAATTAAAAGGGGTAGGGGTGGGATGGAGAAGTCTGCCTGGCTGCCAGTAAATTGTAGGACTAATGAAACCAATAATAAACCAATTCAAAACCAGTCAGCTTTCTATTGCCAGTGTTTCCTGGCAATTCTAAGTAAATTCAGTGACAAAGCTCTCCAGGGAAGCTGACCACTCCTATCCTTTTGCCAGGGCACCATCTGGAAGGTTGAAGAAAAGGCTCAAAGAGAAGGCAGGAGTTGAACCTGACCTTGAAGCCTGGTTTAGACCAGAAATGCAGGAGTGCTTTTACGGAGATAAAGATGTAATTGAAGTTGGGTGAAGGCCAAGTTGCAGAAAAACATATATTCTATCTCATTGTTTTATTTAAGCTTTGCTGTGCAATGAATGTAGTTGCGTGTAATATTTACAAACCTAACCATTAATATTTATTTAGAAGGGGCTCATCGTTAGCTCTTAAACTTAGGCATATTTGTCTTTAAGTGAAATTAACTGGCTAGAAGAAGAAATATGTATAAGGTGTCATGCCTACAGTGCCGTGTCTTCAAGAATTTTTATGCTTTACTTGTCTTAGGGAGGGAAAAGAAAATGAAAATGGACAGGAGAAAAAAAACCCATGAGGTTTGAACGTGTCCTCATGAATAAAAGTGGAGTCTTTGTGTTCAGGACTTCCAGGAAGATGGTGACTGAGGGAAGCAAAACATATAAGTTTTGCTGACATCTGATCTCTATTGCCTTAAAAACAGTGCTCTTACAAAAGCAAGAGAACACTATAACTTTTAAAAGAACATGATAAGTAAAAGGCAGCAGAAAATAAAAAGCTAGAGGACCGATCAGAGAGCAGAAAAGAAACCTGCCTGCCTTGAGGTCGCGGGCACCACAGTGGCACCATTTTGCCTCACTGCACCGACTCCAGAGATACATAGGAAAACAACCAAGGACTTTAAAGAAAGTAAACAGCTGCAGATCATCAGAATTGTAATCAAGGTGGGAAAGCGATATGTGTGTAGGGGAAGGACAGCTATGGGATATGCCTGTATTTACTCTCAATTTTGCTATCAAACTAAAATGGCTCTAAAATATTTTTAAGTCAAGAAATAAAAGACAAGTAGTAAAAATGTTAAAAAAAAGAATAGTAATCTATCAGTTCCTCCTGCATAAACATCGGCTACAACTTGCAGCAGTGGTGGCTGAGCTTACCATGCCCTCCAGAGATCCAGAGTGGCCCTCAACAACTCCTTGACACCTAGACACCGGGAGAAATCTATCAAAAGCAACAGATAAAAACTTTTGAAATCATTAGAAGGATGATTAACAAGGAGGCAACGAGCTCCCACAATCCCACAATAAAAGAACCTGAATACACAGAACTACAAAGATTGCCAGAAGGACAAATCAGGAATGTAAATGTAGAAATAATACAGGGCTTCCAAAAAGAATTTAGAGAGGTTGAAAGAAATAAAAGATGCAATTATTGAAGTGAAGGCATCAATCCAAACTATCAACAATTGATTAGACCATATGGAAATAGAATCTCACTCTTAGAAGGTGATCACTCCAAAAATGAACAAATAGTATACAATTTATAAAAACAGTTCAAAACCATGAATTGGACATTAGAGAAATATGGGCCCATTCTATAAAAGCTAACCTAAGAGTAATAGGCATAGAAGAGCGAATAGAAGTGAAACCCAAAAGAGCAACAATCTTTTCAAAGAAGTAATATCAGAAAAATTTTCCAAACATAGAACAAGAGGTTGACACTTATAAAACCCCCTTAGAAAAGATCAAGAAAAATGTTCACCACACCATATAATAGTCAAATTAACCAATGTAGAAGCCAAAGAGAGAATCTTAAAGGCAACAAAAACAAAAGACCAAGTGAAATTCAGAGGCAAATCAATTATAATCCAGACTTCTCAAACAAAGTCATGAAAGCCAGGAGGGCCTGGAATAGCATATTCCAAACTCTGAAAGAAAACAACTTGTAGCCCCAAATTTCCTACCCAGAAAAACTATCTAAAAAAAAAAAATCAACACAATAGATAAACCACTAGCCAACTTAACCAAAAGAATCAACCCAAATTACAAATATAAGAGGTGAAAAAGGAGATATTACCACCAACAGTATAGAAATCCATAGGATTATCAGAAGCTACTTTAAAAAAACTATTCTCCAACAAAATGGAAAATCTGGAAGAGACTGATGAATACAACTTTCCAAAACTGAGTCAAGAAGTTATAGAAAACTTAAACCAACCAATAGCAATCAAAGAGATTGAAGCAACAATAAATAGCCTACCATCAAAGAAATGGCTAGGATCAGATGGTTTCCCTAGTGAATCTTATAAAAATCTTTATAGAAGAGCTAATTGTGATACTTCTCAATCTACTTCATGAAATAGTGAGAAACAGGACTCTCCCAAATACATTTTATGAAGCCAACATCACATTAACACCAAAACAAATAAAAACAGCTTAAGGAAGGAAAACTGCAGGCCTATATCACTGATGAACTTGGTTGCAAAACTGCTAAACAAAATACTAGCAACACACATTCAAAACTACATCAAGAAAATCATACACCATGACCAGGTGGGGTTCATCCCAGGGATGCATGGCTGGTTTAACATACAAAAATCAATCAATGTAATTCATGACATAAACAGAACCAAAGACAAAAATCACATAATCATTTCAATATATGATGAAAAACCATTTAACAAAATCCAACATCCATTTTTGCTAAAAGCACGTCAGAGAATTGGAATAGAAGGAACATACTTCAACATCATAAAGGCAATCTACAATATACCTATAGCCAACATCATATTAACTGGGAAAACTCTGAGAATTCCTCCTAAAAACAGGATCAAGACAAGAATATCCATTGTCACCATTTCTTTTCAATATAGAACTTGATACTCTAGCCAGAGCAATAAGGCAAGAGGAGGAGAGCAAAGGAGTACAAATAGGAAAAAAAGAACTCAAACTTTTACTATTTGCAGATGACACGATACTATACTTAGAAGACCCAACAAATTTAACTAAAAGGCTTTTAGAACTGATCAACAAATTCAGCATGGTGTCTGGATACAAAATCAATCTTAAAAAATCAAAAGCTCTCTGTATACCAACCATAAATCCACTGAAAAAGAAATCCAGAAAACACTTCCACTCAAAATACCTCACTAAAAAAATTAAAATACTGAGGAATAAACTTAACCAAAGAGGTAAAAGACCTCTATGAATGGGTCATAGGAGGAAATCTAGATGAAGAAGGATATACTATAGATGAGCAAATAAGGTGACCTGAGGGGATGCGAGGGGGGAAGAGATAAATTCTCTAATGTACATGATGTAGATTAAAAAATATATCAAAGTCACTTTGTCAAACATGAGATGGAGGGAGGGGCAAGGAATGAGGCAGGAATTGGTAAGGGCTATTTGGGTGATGTATATATATGCCTCCACCATCTAGTACCCCATTAAGATGTATGACTATAATACACCAATAAAAAACTTAAAAAAAAACAACTTTGTGTTCAAAAGCAAAACTTTTTTTAGATATCTGTAACCATCAACTTACATCTTTTAAAAATCATACTTTCATTGGTACCTTGCAATTATGCATCGCACTGCGGTATAGAGTGGTAGGAACATACATGTACACAACTCTTGGTGTATTTATCTTCAGATTCTGCCCATTCCCTTTCCTCCCCTGTATGTGTTACTGAGCTTGGCATTGATAATTTCATATGCACATATCCTCCATCACTCCACTGGGGCCTCTACTCCTTTATCTGAGGTGTCTTTTGTTACCCAATTTTTCTCATTTCTTATATGAGAGAAAATGCACAACAGCTTTCTGAGTCTGGTTAAGCACACTTCTTCCTTTTCATGATACTAAGGACTAAACTCAGGGGCATTCTACCTCTGAGCTATACCTCCAACCCCATTTTGCTTTCTATTTCAAAATGGGGTATTGTGAAGTTACTAAGGCTGTTCTTTTGTTTTCTCATTACTAAAACTAATTTCATTAATCAAGCAGAGAAAATAAGAAGTGTGCTCCCAATAATGAAGCCTGTTTCACATTTTATGTGCTGATATAAGAGTTAACAAGACAGGAAGTAGTCACTGGACTACTGATAGTTAATAGGTGCAGAAACTTAGTCTAGGTAACTGTTGGAGAGATGGTGGAAGGCAAACCCTAGTAACAGGAAAGAATTTGAGGGGTTGTGTGTTATGCTTTTTCAGCTACTATGTTAGCCCTATTCCTGAGTTCTTCACCTTCCTCTTAAAAAACAAAACAAAATGAAACAAAGGACAACTTCTGAAGTCAGAAGCCAGGTTACAGTGTAACCCTGGCACAAGAGGAATTAGTAACAAACATCTTTACTAGTGTGGGAAATGGGTACAACCACAAATTTCTTTGCTTATCACCTCTCCTTTTCAAAAACCTGGAAATACTGAGCACTTAATTCCCTTGTCTGCAGGAGTGGCTTAGTAAAGGTTGGGAAAGCCATTTCATACTCCCTGATTCCTTTAGGTCATTCAGGGACCATCTGGAACAGATGTCCAAGAAGAATAGCATTTCCTGAAAACTGGGGATGGTTTGGTATGGCTGACACACAGAATCCTCATGGTGCAGATAGGAATCTGGACCTGGAGTATAATAGGGGAAAGGATATATAGAGGAGAAAAATAAAAGGAAGCTTGCTTGTTATTCTAAGAATTTCATTGAGCCCAAAGGCAATTGGGAGCCTTTGAAGGATATCATCCAGGGCATGATGGAGCATGTCATGAATGTCAAGCTTTCACCTGATATGATTTCACTTTGGTTTTCCTCAAGGATCGGTGGAAGGTCAAGTAATCCAGTGAGTCCCTTGGGAATGTATACAAAGGCTTTCTATTGATAGAGCTTATGAATCGTCTTATGAATGTTAGGGAAAAGTCCCTAACATTGATTGGCATATCTGTTCCCTTTGTTTGTAGATGTAATTAGGATGTGCTGGATACCAGGGTTGGATTGGATTACTTGGCAAGACAATTTTTTTTGGTGGTACTGGGGTTCCTGGAAACCCTTCTTCCTCAGGGCTACACTCCCAGACCTATTTTATATTTTTTATTTGGAAACGGGGTCTCTCAAGCCAGCGAGGCTGGCTTCGAATCAGCGTGATCCTCCTGTCTCCACCTCCCAAGCACGGGTATTACAAGTGTGCACCACTACGCCCAGCTGGCAAGACAATTTTTTATGCCATAAAAATATACATCCATACCTGAGTGCATCTATAATCCTAGCATTTGGGAAACTGAGAAAGGAGGATTGTAGGTTTGATGTGGGTACATAGTAACTTAGTGAGACCCTCTTTCAAAGTAAAAAGTAAAATAGGGCTAGGGGTACAGCTCAGAGGTAGAATGCCCTTGGTTTCAATCCCTAGTACCAAATAATCTATCTATCATCTATCTATCTATCTATCTATCTATCTATCTATCTATCTATCTATCTATTTTAAATATATCTTGATATGTATATTTTGTATACATATATTCTTTATTCTTATGTATAATGTACATATATAATGCCTAGTATCCAATTATATATATCCTTCCTTAAATTTCTTCCCATGCAACTCCAAGGTCTGAATTTATAATTTTAAAGCATGAATAGCCTAGTGTTTTCCCAAAACAAAAATCAAGCACTCAATTTCCCATCCAATTTGATACCTAGCTTAGTTCCCCCTCCCCAAAATAAAAACAAAAATTAGATTTCCAACCATGTATAATATGGAAGATTCCTTTAATCCTTGTATTCTCATTTGAAAATCCTGTGTTTCCTTAAAGAGGTATATCATGGGTACAGCCTGGCTGTATTAGTGTGCTTGCTACATTGTGTATATTGCCATGCTTTTTTTTCCCTTTAGCACAAAATCAATTCAGCAAGACAATTTTATGCATCTTTGGGTGGAGAAGCTCCACATCAGAATCATTGCATTGCAGTCATTTTTAGAGTAGCTACCTGTGGGCTCACTCCTGAGAGGGTACAGTAGAGCCACTGTTAGCATCCTGCCTTCTTAGTACATAGGACTTTTCAAAAAAGACCTATAAACACAGGAACTATTTCTGCAGATGTTGATATCTCCCCCATCCTTTTTTGTTCTCCAGAGTCTGTGCATGAAGAATACTGTCTTAAAGTGCAATAACTCTCCATGATACTTTATCATCCTAATAGCCATAAAATGACCAAATACTGCATCTTTTATTTTTCTGCATAGTAGCTAGGGAAACAAATTCACAGGCACATCTCTTTTCCAGAGAGCAAAACTGACTAAAGGGCAGGGGTTCTCTTTTTTATTTCAGTTTGTTGCTATTTCATTGGAGAATTGTGCTGTTTTCACCATCTCCCTTTCTGACCCACACCATCAAAATATAATGATGGCTGGTAGCGAGGGCTGGAAGAATTCAGATGAATTAAGTAGTGTGCAGGAAAAGGCTGACGTCTTTAAAATGTCTTCATAGAGAGTTTTAACTTTACTCTCCCTGGAAGGAGGGTTTGGGGAGTCACACAGTCTGTACTCTCATTTTTAACAATGCATATAGTCATGATATCATCAAGCTGAAATAACCAGAACTAAGCTCTGGCTAATCACCTTTCAAAGCCCTTAATGGGCTCCTCTCGCCTGTGAAGTACATACTGGATTCAACCACTCTTTTCACTTTGAGTTTGTTCAGTCATGAGTTGTTTGGCTTCATTACTCTTGATGGCGTAGTCATGTAACATCCTATGAGCTCTTAGGCACATGTGCTTTTATATCCTTCTTCCTGGGATATTCCTCAACCTAACCCTTCAAAGCTCAACTAGGAACTCCATAAGGGCAATGTCTTGCTCAACATTTTCACTGATATCATACAAAAGGCCTGACTAGACACCGTAGAGGATGAAAGATTTGCTCACAGGCTTTTAGAGATTCTGGGCTGTCTCTGTGAAGCTGGTGTCTGTTTATCTCAGGGAAGATGATGGGAAGCCAGAGAGAGAACTAGAAAGTGAGGGAATTAGAAGGCACAAGTAGAGTCCTTAAGGACACACACCCTGGGAACCACCTTCTCCAGCCACACACCATCAACCTAGGTTACCACCCAGATTTATCACCTGAGGAGCTTATGAAACCCATGACTCAGTACACCAACTTCAAACATCAATAAATGAGCTTTTCAAGGGACATTCTGTATCTGACTATAAAAGGCAAGAATCATGCACCGAGGACTGACATGTACTACACACTCAATGAACATTTGTTTACTGGACTGCCTCACCAGCTCAAACACAATCTTGTTCTTTTTCAATTGTGTCTCCTTACAGTTCTTTCCATGAGTGTCTGTGAGGAAGCTTTAGGCTCTATAACTTTGAAAGGTGACTTTGATTTTTCTTTGTCATTTAACTAGATATAAAATTGTAGTTAAGTTTTTTTTTCCCTGAGCACTGAGAAGATGTCCCATGACTCTGCTGCCTTCTGCCATCAGCTGCAGTGGGCGAGGAGTCTGCTGGGTATGAAATTATTGCCCTTTGTGGGAGAACTGTGTTCTCTTTCTGGTAGGTTTTAGTGTTGTCTTTTTTTTTAATTGAATTGAATTTATTTCAATGAGTATTGTTTGGTCTCAAAAATGAAACAAATTTAATGGTGGTAAAATACACATAAAGTTTATTATCTTAACTACTACCACTACTACTAATATACACACACATACATACATACATACATACACAAACATATACTTTTACTTTTGCATGTAGTATCACACCATAATGTAGTTCAGAGTGATAAACAGAGACATCAGCTGAGAAAGGAGGATCGCAGTTTGAGGACAGCTTTAGCAATGTAGTGAAACTCTCAAGAACTAGCCACACCCTGTTTACAAAGAAAAAAAAATAAAAAAGGTCTGGGGGTATATAGGTAGAATACTCTTGAGTCCAATCTTCAGTGCCACAAAAACCAACCAAATAAAAACAAACAAAACCAATGACACCAGCATACTATTTCAAAGTCTGGGCCCTTCCAGCCTTTCAAATACAAGAGCTTTGAAAGTTATGACATTTTAAAGTATGCATTTTATTACCATTGGTATCCCCTACATAACCTCTTGTACTTCTTAAATATACTTTCCCTGGTGCATTGCAATTGCACATCATTGCGAGGTCTAAAGGCATCCAAGCACACATGCACACAGGTAAGTCTCTTTCTTGTTGCTGGGGCTTCATCACTGGCCCCTCAAGTTCTGAGGCTCCAGATTCTTAGATGGAGTGGCTGTTGGTTCCTCCAGCTCTCTGGAGTGCCAGTGACCACTTTGGGACTAAACAGCTTTTCTGAGTGTGTGAGTCAATTTGACAAGTCCTCTTTTATAATATATACATCCTGTGCATTTTCTTCCCCTAGAGAACTTTGACTGATATATCATCTATCTTGCTTCACTTACTATATCTCAGGTGTTCGTTCCCAAAGCACTCCCAGTAAATCTGCTCACAAACTCCCACCTCAGAGTACATCCTGAGGAAGTAAATTTAAACCACCACCCTGCAAAAAGGGGGGAAATCTAGGTCTCCTTACGAGCTTCCCCAGAGCAGACATTATGAAGTGTCTATAGGATGCATAGACAAATAAAAACAAAAGCTGCCTGCATTTGACCTGCTCTGTTTCTTCAATCAACACAATTTTCCTGCTTTGTACTAACACAACTTGGACTTTCAAAGAGAAATTAATCACAGGCCAAGGTAAGATAACATTCACGAAGCAAGTTTCTATTTTAATTACCGCTCGGATGTACTGCGCACAGTTGCTGTCGTTGTAATACATTTCAAGATGAATGACTTGGGCTCATCGTATTCACACAGAGCCACACAGCAGCGTGACCGAAAACAGCAAGGGCTAGAAGTGGAAGCTGTCTGTCAGCAAGGAATGACAGTGTTGGAGAATGGCAATGAAGATAATGCCTTTTCAAACGTCATTGGGGTGGGGCTGCAAGGCAGCTCTGCCCACAATGAAGCTGACTTGGAACCTTTGTAGGGCACATTTTTCTCAGGATTGACAATTCAAATACCTCTGGCAACTTTCATCTCTGAGGGTACATTACAGGCAGCTTAGTCCCTGTAGGGAACAGAGCAGAGAGGCAGATTGTGGGGGAGACTCACACCTGGAGACCTGGTACAGTGTGGGGAGGTGAAGGATTTCATAAATGTGTTGTCAGGTGCTTGACAGCTCTCCCTGGGAATATTTAAATGATACATTGGCATTTTAATGATACTTGCACTTGTAATAATTAAAACAGCAGATTCTGGGTGGTTGAGATGGACACTGTCTTACACCTGTCTTGCTTCCAAGTTCCCACTAATCTATTTTCAAAGCCCTATTTTTTTTTCAGATATTTCCACCTCTTCCTTTGCCCATAAGTCTGTTTTTTTTTTTTTTTTTTTGCAGGAAAATTTTGGCAATCTTAGTATGTGTGTTACTGGGAATTTAACCTAGGGGCATTTTACCTCCAAGCTACAGCCTAAACCTCTTTTTTTTTTTTTTTTTTTTTGTGGTGGTACTGGGGTTCCTGGAAGCCCTTCTACCTCTGGGCTACACTCCCACAGGCTACACTCCCAGACCTATTTTTTAACTTTTTTATGTGGAAACAGGGTCTCTTAAGCCAGCAAGGCTGGCTCCGAACCAGCAGGATCCTCCTGTCTCCGCCTCCGAAACGCGGGGATTACAAGTGTGCGCCACCATGATCGGCTACCCCGTTTTATTTTGAAACAGGGTCTTGCTAAGTTGCGGAGGGTCTCTCTAAGTAGAAACCTAGATTTAACAAAACTAGCTGCTACGGTTTGGATAAGTGTCTCCCAAAGCCCCATGTGTCAAAGGCTTATTCCCCAGCCTGTGGCACTATCTGGAGGTATCTTTGAGGGTTGGGCCTAGTTGGAAGTCTTCCAGGCATATGGAGGTATGACCTTGAATATTTTAGGACCTTGACCTCTGGAGAGGAGCTTCCTCCATCACAAACTTCCACCATGATGTAATGACTCACCACATGCCCGGTAACAAGAGGGCCAACCAATCATGGACTAAAACCTGCAACACTGAGCCAAAATGAACTTTTCCTCTTTTTTATTGGATTTTCTCAGCCATTTTATCACAGTGATCTAAAGTCAACTAGCACACTTCTCTTTCCTGGAGATTGTTAGGGGCCTGCGATAGACATGAGATGGCTATGAAGAAATTTTGTTTTGTGGTTGAGGGAGAAATATTCTTCCCCTTGTCTTGGTCAACATTGTCAATGATATAATGCAAGACAACTGACCACACGACTTAGAGGAATGCAGATTTATTTGCTAACAGTTTTTATTTTAGATCTCAGAGTTTCAGTCAATGTCAGGCCAGATTATATCTGCAGAGTTCAGTGCAGTGGGAAGCAGAGAGAGGAAGAGAGCTAAGGGCTCTGCTCTCACATCATAGAGGCCAGAAGAAACATGGCAAGCAAAGTCAGGTGTGGTGCACACACTTGTAGTCTCAGGACTTGGGAGGCTGAGACAGGAGGATCACAGGTTAATGGCCAACCTTAGCTACTTGCTGAAGCCCTCTGCAACATAACAAGACCCCGTTTCAAAAAATTAAATAAAAAATAGGGCTAGGGGTATAGCTTGGAAGTAGAAAGCCCCTGGGATCCATCCACAGTTCTAAAGAAAAAAAAAAGGGCAAGCAAGCAAAAATCATGTAAAGATAAAAGCACAGTCCCTAAGGCCATACCTCAAAGACCCACCTTCTCTAGTCACACTCCAATGGCCTAGGTTACCATCCAGGCCATGGTAAATTCATAAAAATGGTTTTAACTACTGATGAGGTTACAACCCTCATGACTTAATTACACAGACTCTGAACATTAATACAAGAATGCCTCAGGGAACATTTTACATCTAACCATAGCACCCCTGTCTCACAGGGTATATAAATGATAAACCAGTTGCCTCTAGTGATTGTAGAAAAAGCTGTATAGTGAGTGACTAGGGTGGGAAGCAGTGTGACTCCACACCTAGAGAAAAGCAGATTCAACCGAACCTCAGAGAGATGGGAAGAGAGCCCTGATTTCACTTACCCATTATCCTGGCAATGATATATGAGATAATACATTTCCTTCTTGTTCAAGCAACTTGCGTCAAGTTTTCCTGTGAGAATGTCTTATTTGGCACGTATCTTATACTCAAGTACTCTCTTTGTGTATGGTGTATAATTTTATTGATGTCAAGGCATTATACCAACTAAAGGCAGAGTTACCTTTGTGTGTGTGTGTGTGTGTGTGTGTGTGTGTGTGTGTGTGTACATGTGTATGTGTGTGCATGGTACTAGAGATTGAACCCAGAGCAGTCTACCTCTGATACATCCTTGTCCTGCTTTATTTTATTTATTTTTTGGTATTTTTGTTTTGAAGCAGAATCTTGCCTAGTTGCTGAGAATCTTACTCATTATGTTGCTAAGTATATCCTGAAACCTGTGATTCTCCTGTTTCAGCTTCCCAAGTTCTAGGATTACAGGCATGCATCACTACATCTGGCTCAGAGTTAATTAATTTTAAAGATGTACAAAAGTAAGGCTAACTATGTGGTTTAGTGGTAGAAGACTTGCCTAGTGTGTGTGAGGACCTGAGTTCAATCCCCAGCAACATGCGTGGGTGCACACACACACACACACACACACACACACACACACAGTAGACAAATATCTCGGGCTGTCAAAAGACCGCTATTTTTTACTGCCAATTATTTTGGTTAAAGTTGACTGGTTGGCCGGGCGTGGTGGTGCACGCTTGTAATCCCCACGCTTGGGAGGCGGAGACAGGAGGATTGCGCAGGTTCAAAGCCAGCCACAATGGCTTAAGGGACCCTGTTTCCAAATAAAAAAAGTATAAAAATATGTCTGGGAGTATAGCCCGGAGGTAGAAGGGCTTCCAGGAACCCCAGTGTCACCAAAAAAAAAAAAAAAAAAAAAAAAAGTTGACTGGTTGACCAAATGAGTTATTCCCTCCCTTTACCAATACTCCAATAAAGTGACAATAAAAGAATGGGAAAAAAGGTCTAAATAGTCACTGGTAAGAAAAAATGGAAAGCTAGTCATTTTGTCAAATTTCTGTAAGATAGAAAGCACATGAAGGATTGAAAACTGGTGATGCAGAATGAAGAAGCTGCAGCTCAGAGGATGTACAGTGAAGAGGGATCCAGCATGGCCTTTCACACACTAAAGGGCCTCAGTACTGTGTGGTCCCAGGTACCAGAGAGGGTGGCCTTGCCATATGGGGTAGAAAAATAGGTGATTAATCAAAACTATATATGAAACTCAAACTCACTCTACCCTGGAAGGCCCAATGCCTAGAAGTCAGGCTTCTAATGTTCCAAGACATTAGAATACTCCATCTTTCAAAGAGAAAGTGTTGGTCTCTAGAGGAAAACTCTTGTCATTCTATCACTTAGGGGGTGTCTTAGTTCATTCAGGATGCTATCATAAAATAGCATAAACCGAGTAGTTTATAGACCATATACATGTATTTCTTACCAGTTTGGAGGCTGGGAAGTCCAAGGTGAAGACAGCAGCAGATCTGGTGTCAGTTGAGGGCCTGCTTCCTGGTTCCTACCTGGCACTTTCCTGCTGTGTCCTGTCTTGGTCAACATTCTTACTCATAATCTGCATAGTCCAAAACAACTGACCACAGGACTTAAAGGAAGGAAGATTTGTTGGCTCTTTTTTTTTTTATAGATTTCAGGGTTCAGTTCATGGGAGACCAGGTCTGTAGAGCTCAGGACATGGCTATAGAAAGCAGAAGGAAGGAGAGAGCAAGGACTCTGTTCTCACATAACAGAATCTGGAAGCAAGAGAGGGCAAACTATCAAGAAGATTCAAAGAGAAAAGCATGGTCCTTAAGGCCGCATCCCTAGGTCCTACTTTCTCTAGCTGCATCC
This sequence comes from Muscardinus avellanarius, assembly GCF_963383645.1. Classification (NCBI taxonomy): domain Eukaryota; kingdom Metazoa; phylum Chordata; class Mammalia; order Rodentia; family Gliridae; genus Muscardinus; species Muscardinus avellanarius. The sequence continues at coordinate 92,846,700 of NC_137796.1, read as the reverse complement.
CACCTGCCCGGATTACCACTCAGTAAATCCATCACAATGGATTCACCTACTGATGAGATTATAACCCTATGACTTAAATATATGAACTCTAAAGTATAAAACATGAGCTTTTCAGGAGACAGTCAATATCTCACCATAACATGTCCTTATACAATGGAAGGAGGGGGGAGCTTCTGGGACTTCTTTATAAGGACATTAATCTCATTCATAAAGATTCTACCCTTATGACATCACCTTCTCATGGGTTTACCTCCCAGTACAATCACATTGCTGATTAGGTTTCACTGTATAGATTTTTTTGAGGCGGGGGAGACATAGCATTCAGACCATTGCTGGGGACACAGGTATTGGGTGACTTGCTTTTTCAAACTGGTTTCACTTAGAGAAAATTGTTAGAATCAACAAGTTCTGCCCATGATCTGTCCATGGCTATTGCCAGACTAAATTTCTTTGTTCCCAAGTACAGAGTTCTTCAAATGGTGAGCCTCTGACAGGGAAGACAGACTTCAAAATGAAGAAAGCCAAAGTAGAATTTCAGAGGAGATGGGCATCATGTTAAGGACAGGAGGGAACTTCAAATAAATACTATGAATGTTCTCAGTGTGATTTGAGAAGATGCTGCAATATTAAAACAACTGTAGTGGAAACAGAATCACCACATACTACGAAACTTCTAGAGAGTAAAGGTATGCTTGTCAGAAAGGAGAATAATTCAATAGAAAAGTTGGATCAGAGCTAGCACGTCTCTCAGAAGTAGAATAATAACAACAACAGAAGAAAGCAAAGGCATGAGAACTCTGAGAAAGAATCCCCAAGGTTCAATGCAGATGCATTGACATCTAAGTGAGAGACAGATTAGAAGGATGGGGGGGTATTAAGGAAAGAGTGGGGAAAATTTTCAGAATTGAAGGATCTAATATTCAGATAGAAAAATGTACTCCCCGTGCCCAGCACAATGAATAAAAACTCCCATTCATTCCCCTAGCAAATTATCACAAAATGTCACACCAAGTATGAAACCCAAAAACCAAAAAGAAAGAAAAGATCCAAAATGGAAACCAGAAGTCAGTCCTAGAGTATTTATCCACAGTCCTAGATATTAGAAGCCTTTGACTTGCTGAGGGAGAAATCACACCATTTTAGGACACTTTCTCCCTATAGAGCTAAAGTATCAATAAATAGAATGGCAGAAAATAAAAGACATTATCAGATACATAAGGCCCAGGAGGGAGTCTCCAGGGAAACAGGAGAATTCAACAGAATTCTAAATTTGTAGGACAAGTCAAACCAAATAAAAATATGTCTAACGTAATTAGTCGCAAAAACAACAAAAAATTAAAATCCAGGCAAAATGTCATACAAAAAGGATTATTTTATCACAGAGAGCAATGGCTGGGTAGCGAACCACAGTTATAAAATCATGATAATGAAACCACCATTGGTTTTCAATATGTAGAGTCAAGGTACTGACAAAGCACAGAAGACTTAATTAAAATTATAGGACACAATGCAAATATTGTAAATTTTGCATTGTAAAAGTAAAAATTTAGAAGAAATTGAAAGTACAAACAGGGACAAAGCTTAAGGGGGTATATGCTATAAATTGGTGAGCAAAAATATATTGTCAAAGTCAATCACTAAACCCAGCATGAGAAGAAGGGAGGGGGAGGGAGGGGGGTGGGAAGTGGGGAAGGGCTAAATGAGTGATGTGTGCATGTATGCCTGAACCATATTAAGCTGTACAACTCCAACGCACCAATTAGAGAAAAACAGAAAAAAGAAAAAAGTTTACTGTTTTGATGGAAGAAAATAATAACGGCAATTTAATATCGTCTTCCTCTTGCATTCACTTAGAACTCTCTTGGAAGGCATAAAAGCCAAGTAACTCTTTTGCAATTGAAAGATATTTTTATGAAATTAGATGTTAGCTTCTGATGCTACTATTAAATATTTTTTTTTACTTGACATCACGGAAACAATAAAGAATGAGTTCCTTTGTCCCAAGTTAATGCAAAAGTAAGAGAGGCAGCCGTGATAGTCAAAATTCACAAAAAAATCAATAGGATGCTTAAAGGAGGGCCTCATACCTGGGTGTGGTGGTACACGCTTGTAATCCCAGTTCTTGGAAGGCTGAGAAAGGAGGATCTCAGGTTCAATGCCTGCCTCAGCAGTTTATCCAGAGCCTCAGCAGCCTAGCATGACTGTTTCAAAATAAAAAGTAAAAAAAAAAAAAAAAAAAAAAAAAGGCTGTGAATGTAGCTCAGAGATAGGATGCCCTGGGGTTCCACCTCCAGTACTAAGAAAAAAGAAAAAAAAAGCCTCACACAACACTGTAGTGAGTGATATAAAAATACATTTTGCTATAGTTCATTTTAAAAACTGGAGGGTCCTTGCTAAAAAGAAAATGACCTTGTCTATAGGAATCTGTACCACATGCACATAATGGGTGCCAATTTACCATGATATTGAACATATTACCATCATATTCAATTAATATTAAACACCCAGTTTGATCAGTTTCGTGGGTTTGCTTACATTTAATTAGCAATGGGTTTAGTTGTGTGCTAGCTAACTGCATTTTAAATTCATATATAGTGAGCTAAGGAGAGACACGTGTGGCTGGCAAAGTCTGCTCACTTGCCCTCCACTGTCCCCATGTAGCAGTGTGCTGGCTCTGTGCTTGAATAAGCTGAGACCAGAGATGAGCTACTCCTTCCAACAAGGCCCTTCTAAAACCAAAGGGCCATTGTTCTTTAGCTTTCTGGGTCCTTGCTGTTCATCATGTGGTCCTTGGGCTGGTGGCATGAGCATCTCCAGTGCAGAGAGTCCTGCACCTCACTCCAGACCATCTGATTCGGGAGCTGCATCTTTAACAGGCTTTCAGGTGGTTTCTCAGGCATGTTAACTGCTGGGAGGGACCGACCCTCCACTTTTCTATAACTGTGGGCCCTGTATAAGAACAGTGTGTATCCCTATGGAATCCTCAGAGTGCTCCCCCACCTCCAGCATAAGCAGCCCTTCTCTGAGCACCATCAGAGCCCAGGGGGTTATGTGTGCTCTGACATCTCTCTATTTGTGTTTCTTTCTTTTTTTTTTCTAAGTAAAAGCCCTTTATTATAAACTTAGTATATGTTTTGATATATACTTAACATTGGTACTAATTCTTGGACAGTTTGGGCAGCTTTCTAATTTCCCCCCATTTTTATTGGTGCATGGTAATCATACATCATGGTGAAGTTTGGATGGACAGAGACAAACATGCGCATAGTATTTGGTGAACTTTCCCCTGGCTTCCTCCCCTTCCTTTTGAGCTATACCGAGATGGACACTGGTAATTTTTTGTATATGTATATCATGTCAAATGAAGGGTTTCCTTTGTCAGATCATTCTACTCCCCTATCCACTTCCCTTCCTCGAACCCTCTTCATCACTCAACTAGAATTTCTCCTCCTTTATTTAGAGTCCCTTTTGTATCCCAATTTCCTCCCAACTTTAGCATAAGAAAGAAAACACATGGCCCTCATATGTTAATTTTTTGTGACTGACTGATCTCACTTACCACAATGTTCTTTAGTACCATTATTTTCCTGCAAATGACATAATTTTGTTTTTCTTTATGGTTGAGTAGAATTCCATTGTGTGAGTATCTCATAATTTTGTATTCCATTCATCTGTGGGTGGATACCTAGGCTGATTCCATAATTTGGCTATTGTGAATTGTGCTATTATAAACATGGATATGCATGCATTACTATAATATTTTAACTTCAGTTCCTTTGGGAAGATTTTACCTAGGAGAGGTATAGCTGGGTCATATGGTGATTCCGTTCCCACTCTTCTGAGGAATCTCCACACTGATCTCCAAAGTGGCTGCACTAATTTGTAATATTTATGTTTCTTAACAAACCCTCTTGTGTTGAATGCCCCAGCCCCTTTTCCCAAAGTTGGTAAACATTTTTTCATCTACTCCTATTCCTCATGAGTAACTCACAATAGTAATATTACTTTTTTCATAGAGTAGTTGTGAGGCTTATAGACAATCATCTGTATAGAGTACCCAGCACACAGTAACATCTCAATAAATGCGATTATAATTATGAGCTATCATTAAAAAGTCCCCGGTGATAAGAGTCAGCAGGAAAAGGCTTGGATGTTAATAGCCTCCAGCCCCAGCTGTCATCTGGTCCATTTCCCTCATCAATAGCTCATTACTTGATTGTCAAGTCACAGACGCTGTAAGCTACACACCATCACACTGAATAATAACAATGATTGCAGGTCTCGTGTGTAAAGCATTACAGAGCTGACAACCCCCTGTCTGTCTGTCTGTCTGTCTGTCTGCTGGAGGTGGTAGTGTTAGTACTGATGGTAGGGTGGTCTCTCTTACTCTCCTAAAACAGTATGGTTTGTCTCAGCAGCCTCTGAGCCACCCTGTTTGGTGTCCCAGTGTTTTACAAAACCAGAGCAGTTCTCTTCCTCTTGTTTTTCTTCTACCATTTCTCTATGCACCTCCTCCTCCTGAGAGACATAGGTATGTGTCAGCCTGAGCTGTGTACAAGCAGGAATCTCACGGGCTGGACTAGAAAAGTGCATTTTCCTATTCCTCCTTCTCATGCCCAAATTAAAGCATCGTAACAGAATGAAATCCTTTCCCCTGGAGACTCTTCCTCATTTCACCATTTCCCCAAGATCCACAGTAGCTCAAACGGGCTTCCAGAAGGCCCTCTCTACCAAGACCATAAACACACCTTTCTCACTTGAATCCCCAGAGCTACTGGGCTTCGTGTCCATACTGGTTTCCTCTACACTGGTAATGCTTAGTTCTACTGAATCTAGAAAAGAGAAGATATAGCCGAGCGTGGTGGCACATGCTTGTAATCCCAACATTCAGGAGGCTGAGACCAGAGGATCGTGGTTCATGGACAGCCTCAGCTACTTAGTGAGGCCCTCCGCAACTCAGTGAAACCCTGTTTCAAATTAAAAAGAATAAAAAAATAGGGCACAGGGTTTAGCTCGGAGGTTGAATGCCCCTGGGTTCCAAACCCAGACCCGCAAAAAATAAAATAAAATAAATAAAAAGAAAAGAGAAGATATGTGTGCGATATGTACATGATGTCTTAATTTTGAAGGGCCACGATGTGAAGGGGAGATTCATCATATTCTGTATGGTTCATAAAGGCATCCCCAGGACAAGGGAATAAATCATCAGAAGGAAGGGAAATCATTATTATGACCTTATTAATTACAATGCGAAAGGTATAATCCACTACCAGTGCTTTCACATTTAATTCCTCAAGCAAGTACTTATTGAATAAATAAGAGAACTGTGGCTTAACAGTGGCTAAACTGTGGCTTACACAGGCTAAGTGACCAACAATGAGATCTAAGCTTAGATTTATTTTGCTGTAAAATCTACCTTCCCTCTCCCCCACTACATTAAATAGCTTCTGATTATGGAAACTGGCTAATAGGTTGTGGCAAATTGCCTGCCATGGAGAGCATTCTAGCAGAGGCTGGAGGACATGGGAATGGGAGTCTGGGGCAATTCCTAGAGCAATACCATAAGGCAAGTGGACTAGGAGAAGGTTCTCAGTTCCAAACAAGGCGAGGGAATAAGGGTGAACCAAAACGTGAAACTCAAAGTGTCCTGAAGCACAGCGAGCTGATCCAGAATGGGATATGTGTTGGAATAGGAGAACACCCAGAGCTGAAAATTGACAGACCACAGGCTAAAACCTGCCCACAAACAGGCTTTCTTCTGTCCTAAAAGCATCAATTTTTTTTACGTTCATTGCCAACATCTAAAACTTGGTGGATTTCACCTAAAAAACAATCTTAACGATTTATCTTGAAAAATGGGAAGGATTAGCAATCATGGGCCTACATTCCCATAGGGCCATGGCTGAGAGGTGGCAGGTGCTGTGGGCAGAACCCCTGCCCTCCACTCCGCAGGCCCCCACCACCTTACATCTGGCAGTCTTTACCTGCTTGCATGAGCTGCCTGGACTCTGAAAATAGCCAAAACAGTTTCTGCTTTCTGATGTCCCGTAGGAATTCAGTTTAGAAAGAGACAGACTGCACATTTGTGGTGCATTTCATATTGCCTATAGGACCTATCTGAAGCTTTGATACAGTCCGCCTGAAAAATAAGCCATCGAGATATTTTCCCTGATACAAAGCAATTGCAAAGTATGATGTATGAACATGTTCAAACAATGAGCAGTGGTGGTCACTGAGGTACAGAGGCATGGATTGTTAAAACAAGGAAGAAACCCAAATAGGCAAGAACTAGGGTCTCTGCTGCCTAGGAATGGTATCAGTATCCTAGGAAGAAAAAATCAGTAGTCATCATTAAAACTGTCCTTTAGGTGGTACTGATTGGGGGTCATTAAGTGAGAGAAAGAGGCAAACTTCATAAAATGTATTCCACACCTTGATTGAAGAATGGTTTTATTAATTTAAATTTCAAATTTTTTGTCACATAAAGATATGCAGGTAGTTATAGAAATCCTTTAAAATGTCTTGTAACAAATAGATAACATTTTAAAATGTACTTTTCATACAAGCCAGGTGTGGTGGCACACACTTGTAATCCCAGCATTTGAGAGGCTAAGATAGGAGGATCTGGGTTCTCAGACAGCCTCAGCTACTACTTAGTGAGGCCCTTTGCAACTCAGTGAGACCCTGTTTCAAAAGAGTAAAGAATAAAAAAATAAAATATGCTTTTCTTGGTGTATTGTGATTACACATTATAATGAGGTTCAGGGTAATAGGAAAATACATGCACACAGCCCTTGGTGTGTTTCCCTCCAGGTCCTGTCTTGTTCCCTCCTCTTCCTTGTACAAGTTGTGGAGATTGGTACTGATAATTTTGTATGTGTGCACAGCGCTATTTGGACTTTTGCTTCCATCAAGTCTCTTCCCCCTCCCATCCCCTTTCCTTAAGCCCTCCCATCACTCCGCTGGAGTCTTTACTCCTTTACCCAATTTCTCTCTAGCTTCTACATAGGAAAGAAAATCTGCAACCATTTGCTTTCTGAGACTGGCGAATCTTTCAATTAGTAATTACAATTCGTTTGTAAAACTCTGATTTAAAAGGAAACATCTGAAGTCTTGATAATATGAGGTATCCAAGCCCAACTTGGTGGCCAGAAGGGCTGGGAAACAGCCTCAACATCAGCAAGGGGCGGGAGGTTCTTTGCTTCCAAGCAATAAAAAAAGACTTATGCAAATACAAACAAAAGAAAGCATTCATTGGAAGTATACTGGGTACTCATGGGATTGATGGGCAGGGTGAAGAGGAGTCATTGACATGAGAGAGCAGCTGGGAGTCCATTTGGACAGAATGCAAGCAATCCTGGGGGCCAAGAACCAGGGACGTCTCCAAATCTCATGAGGGTGTCAAGCTGGAATTGATGAGTCCAACCATTTTCAGCTATTGTGTTGTTCTGTATACAATTCTAACAGAGAGAGAGAGAGAGAGAGAGAGAGAGAGAGAGAGAGAGAGAAGAGGAGAGGAGAGAGAGAGAGAGAGAGAGAGAGAGAGAGAGAGAGAGAGAGAGAAGGGAGTGAGAGAAAGAAGAGCAAGAGAGAGAAAGAAAGAAAAAAGGAAGGAAGGAAGGAAGGAAGGAAGGAAGGAAGGAAGGAAGGAAGGATGGATAGTTTACCCAGTAGCCTAGCCTGGGTCAAGGGATGCTGGTTTGCATGTTAGCATGTAAACTTTATAAACTCAGAAGTGAGAAGACATTGTCGATTCATTATGAATTGATATCTTCAACACATATCTTCATTTCCATGAATATTGGTGGGATGAGCCAGTGCAGGGATGACAAAATGGATCCCCTCTTTGATCAGGTGTTTTTCAAGCACCTGGAAAAAATAGTTTCACAAAACCAAAGCCAATACAAGGATAATTTTCCAGAAGGAAATCAGGCTGTTATTATCGTAAGGGCATTGAGTGGGAGTGGGGAATATAGAGAGATGCTTTTGATTTCTTGGCAATTTTCAGGAAGGTTTAGGCAACAAAGAGAAAACTTCACATCTCTCTTAGGCTTTCTTATTTCAGAGTAGAAATAAGGAATCAGGATGGAAGCGTATCTGATTCCATCTTGTGTACTTGCACCCATTGTGGTTGTCATATTGGGGTGCTGTTGGTGGGTAACCTGAGGAACTGCCTCTTCCATTCTTGCTCTGATGGGGAAGGCCCTATGCTGGTGCCAACATTGCCCCGAGCAAGTTCCCAGAGACACACAGGCACATTTCCTCCAGGAACACACCATATGTATGAGAGGCTGTGCCAAGGAGACGCACATTTCCACCTCCCACTCAAAGGGGGAATGGCAAAGGATGGGTGTGAGGAGCCCCCAGATATTCAGCTCTTCCTTTGAGGTACTTCAGGAAGGCGTATATGACTCATTTCCAGGTTCCAGGGGAGAACACCACCGGGGAAGTGGACAAGAAGGCTTTGCTCTCAAAGCCCCATCACATTCTAAGGGGACCTGACATCTCACTGGTATCCTGGTCAGAGGTTGTCATGATGCCATCGGGTCAGGGACGATATATATCACTCTTAACGAGTTTGTCTTGCGAGGTTCTCAAAGTGTTTAGAGCGTGTCACACCCTCAGTGGGAGCACAGGTGAAGACTGGCCTCTGAAACATTCTTTTTGACAAAAATGGTTCTGTTTTTCAGCCTCTGTTCTAGCTATAGGTTGGAGACCTTTGTAGTATTTCTATATTATTTGGCTTTGGAACTGTAGATGAAGAGTATTGGGGGTGAACTTGTTTGGGGAAGAAAGTGTTATCGGTCTGGATACACCTAGGGCAGGGAGGTCTGAGTGCTTTTGAACAAAATCTGACTCACAGTCTTTATTATTATGCATAGGATTAACTTATTAAAATGTTATTTTTGCAGTCTTCAAATTGGGAGGCCTTTCATACAAATCTGGATTCCTAATTTGTCTTGAAGCTGTGTAAATTCTCAAGAAACCAGGCCTGCTTTCCCATAAGGAATGGGAGCAGAGCTGAGTGGTGGCTGTCCTCTTTGGCTCGGGACTGAGCGCTCCTGTTCAGGCTCCACTCAGCTTTGATCATGACATTCATTGGGTACGTACAGAAGGTGCTCTGTAGGTACATGCACTTGCAGCTCGACATTATGACTTTATTTCTAGTTGGGCATGCCCCGGCACTTAACCTGCTGAAAGTCTTCTCTGACTCTTTGCTGGTAGCTAATGACTATTATGAGATATGCATATGACTTGGGAGTGTATGAAGAAGATGTAGTAAGAAGATACACTTCGAGTTACTTAAAAGTCTGCGGATAATTGCTTATTTTTGTATCAAGTGGTGTATTTGTAGGAGTCTAGAACAAATTCTGGGCAAAGGGTCTGTGATATAGGAGTTGACATGTGTGAGTTACTGTGCAGCCATCTGCATTTTTTTTTTGCTTATTAGACCATGTTTATATATGTTAATTTTTTCAATAGTATAAACTGAGTTTGTGATTTTGTGTCCTTAATTTTGAGCTTTATTTCTCCTTGGAGGCTGCTACATTTCTTTTAGGAAAACATCTACAGCCAATAGTACAGGTTCTTTTTTTTTTTAAAGATTTATCTGGGTGTGCTAGGGCACTTCTATAATCCCAGTATGTGGGAGGCTGAGACAAGAAGACCACAAATTCAAGGTCAGCCTCAACATCTTAATGAGGCCCTCAGCAACTTAGAAAGACCCTGTTTCAAAGTAAAAAAAGAAAAAGGAATGAAAGTGTATCTCAAAGCTAGAATGCTTCTGGTTTCAATCCCCAGCACCAAAAAGAATTAAAGTAAAATATAAGCCGGGCATGGTGGCACGCGCTTGTAATCTCAGCATTTGGGAGGCTGAGACCGGAGGTCACGGTTCATGGACAGCCTCAGCTACTTAGTGAGGCCCTCCGCAACTCAGTGAGACCCTGTTTCAAAATAAAGAATAAAAAAATAGGGTAGGGGATGTAGCTTAGAGGTCAAAGACTCCTGGGTTCCATCCCTAGACCCGCAAAAAAATAAAGTTTTAAATTAATACATAATAATTATACATTTTAAGGGGTGGAGTGTAATATTTCACTATATGTATATAATATATACATATATTATTAGGGTATATATATTAGGGTAATTAACATACCCATCACCTCAAATATAATTTGTATGTGTGTTGGAAACTAAGTCTGCTATTCTAGCTATTTTAAAATATATAGTATCCCAGTACTTGGAAGAGAGACCAGCCTCAGCAACTTAGTGAGACTCTCACCAACCTAATAAGACCCTGTTTAAAAAAAAAAAAGGGCCTGGAGGTGTAGCTGAGACGTAGAATGCCCTTGGGTTCTACCCTAGTACAACGCACACACAAAAGATAATTAGAAGGAGTATTGGATGTGGTTACTAGAATAAAGCCCTCCTGGCTGAACAAGCAGAGAGATGAGATAGTTATTGTACTGCTCTCTGGCCCAAGGCGATAACATGCTAAAAGAAAGCAGTGACAGTAGGGTTTAGGGTGGAGGAAAGATCTGAAAGAGATTTGGCAAGTCAAATCAAATAGCTTGGTGAGGGACTAAGCGCAGAAACAGAAAAAGGTACAAATGACTTTGAGTGTCTGACTGAGGTCCAGGAGGTAGAACATAGAGCTGGAAGTGTAGCATTTGCCCTTGAAGCTGTTATCTTTGTGTTTCACTCACAATTAGATTTTTTAATGCGTGAACGTCCACTGATTGCATGTTTATTTGACCCAATGCATACGGTTCAATTTGAAGTCCATCTCTCCTCTGACAGAACCACCAAGGGTGCTTCCTTCTTTTCAAGGAGCAACAAAAGCGTTAATAAAAATGTAAACAACAACAACAACAACAACAACCACACTGTTGTGCTTGGAAGATCAAATTCAAATCCTACCTCTTCTGTTCCCCCTGGGCAGTGAGGTTGCTTAGTGACACCTGCTGGGTGTCTGGGTCCTGCTGGGATGTGGTTGTCACGCTGTCTGGGGGAAGGGGATTCCTCCCTGTGACAGGTCCCTGTATCTGGTGGGCTCTGTGGCTGCTCTCTTTCGCCTCCAACAGGATTTAAGAAGCTGGGGAGGTTTGGGGCTCTGCATCTTTTTCTGCAATTCTCTTCTTGTTCAGGTGCTAGCAGGCCCTTGGTCCTTTTAGGGTTCCAAGCTGCAGCTTCCTTGAAGGCGATGTCATGGTTCTGAGCTTCAGAATAGAAGACTCACTTTTTGATATGAGCTCTCCCATCACATCAGTATATCTATTCACCTGACTGACTCCCAGCACCTCAAAAGTCTCTCTCCTTCTCCCTGAGGAGCTCTTCTTATCCTTCTTTTGACTTTTGCCTACTCACTGTCTACTTAGGCTGCTCCATTAAATTGCAGAATTTCAGCTCCACGTGAGGCTCCAAAGCATTCATTGATTCATTCAGAAAATCCATGCTATGCAAGACCCTCCCCTAAGCACTGTGGGAATGACCAAATAGACACAGTCCTTGCTTTCATGGATACTCCTCCCTAGCTCTTCTAGTCGTCTGCCAGATGTTCAGACTCATCTCTTGTCAGACCTGTCCTGCAAAGGCTTAGCTATGTGCTCTAACCTGCGTCCTCTGCCTGGCAGACTCCCATGGAGGGCATCCCAGTCTCACACACCCCTCTTTTCTCTGATCTCCACTGTTTACTTCTCCATGTCCCTATCACCAATACTGGCTCACATTTATGCTCGCTTCCACATCTTCTTAAATGGGGGAACATGAAAAATAGAGAAAAGACAGCATTTTAGGACTCCAATTTTCATTCTGGATACAGAGAGCAAGCTTTGAAAAAGGATTACAATCCTGGATGCTGACTCATTAGCATACTTTTATAGGCCTTTAAGTTTATGATACTTGGATTAGGAAAATAAATAGAACAAAGAGGCCCCATCTCACCTTCCCCAAAGCCCAGATCTGTAGGACATCCGAATGCCAGCTGTGTAGACAAACAACAACAAAAAAATCATTTCAGAGGGAGAAAATCACAGGCACAAGAAGGAAGTTGTGGGTTATACAGTCGCATATCCCTCTATTCTGAATACAACTTTCAATCTTTCTTGAGTAGGAACAAACAAACAAACAAATACTCTTCCTAACAGAAATTGTCAGCTGTAAACTGTACTAGGTATTATTCGAATTTAAGTAAAATGGTTCCTTGGGTGGCTGCCTGACAGCCAACAGCTTTACAACATGTTTTCTGAAATAAACTGTTTTACAAAGAGCTTGTATCTTTTTACTACCGTGCATTACATTCTGAGCAGAAACTTAATAAGGTTTTCAGCAGAGATTTTAAGAGGTTCCATCATAGGGCTTAACAACAACTGCGATTTATTATTTTTAGTGCAAGAGTAAAGACCTGAGAGAAATCGCATTTTCGATTTGACTTTATGGCCCCCCAAGTTGTGTTCAAGTTAAATGAAAGTTAGAAATTGGTACCAGGAAAAGAACAAAAACTTTGGACTTAAACTTGGGGTTTGAATTTCACTCTTTCTTATGAATTATTGTGGTTTGGGGTGATTACTTGATTAATTGGGGCCTTGATTTTCTAATCTCTTAAAAGAAGCATGCTCCTATCTAGGGTCATGGTAGTAAAGATTTGTGGCATACATCCAGAAACACAGTAGGATTCTCTTGGTTACAAAGGATGGAGACTGAACTCAAATCAGCTTAACTGAAAACAAAATTTCTTGACTTACCTAACTGAAAAGTTTCAGGGTAACTTTGGCTTCAGGCATAGGTTTCAGGAGCTCAAAAAATGTTATTGGGATTCCATCTCTCTCCATCTTCTTTTTGGTTGTATTCTTCCTTGATCTCAGTAGACTAGCTAGCAATTTTCTGAAGTGAGTAGAACAGAGAGCTCTGAAAGAATATAGGCTGAAATGTCAGGAACCTGTGTGGGTCCCCTGGACAGGAGAAACCAATCCAGTCACATAGTCTCTGCAGAATGACCACCTAGTGGGAATGGTCCTCAGACCAGCCAGCACAAAAACTCAAGGCAGTTCATCCTTATCAATGCCACACAGAACAGGCAGCCCCAAGATTATAATTTCCATCTGAAATATAAGAAAACTTGAGTCTGTGTCTGAGTTTCTTATTTCTGCTATAACAAATTGCCATAAACTTAGCAGCTTGAGAGAACACCAATTTATTGTATCTCCATTTCAAAGGTCAGAAGGTGAGAATGAATCTCACTGGGCTTATATCAAGGTGTCAACTTGCCTGTGTTTTTTCTGCTGGGTCTAGAGGAGAATCTGTTGCCTTGACATTTCCAGCCACCTGCATTCTTTGGCTCATGGCCTCCTTCTATCTCCCAAGCAGTGTGACATCTCTCCCTGACTCTGGCTCTCTTGTCTCCCTCCTCCTTTTTCTCCTCCCCCTCTTCCTCCTCTTCTTATTTATTCATTATTATTATTATTAGTAGTAGTAGTCGTCGTCGTAGTAGTAGTAGTAGTAATAGTAGTAGTACTGGGGATTGAACCCAGGGACATTTTACCTCTGAGGTACACCACAGCCCCATTATTATTATTATTATTATTATTATTATTATTATATTATTATTATTATTATTATTATTATTAATCTTTTGAGACAAGGTCTCACTAAGTTGCTAGAGCTGGCCTAGAACCTGCAATCCTCCTTTCTCATCCTCCTAAAGAATTACATGCATGCACCACCATGCCCAGCACCCTTTTTCTTTTATGAGGTCACTTGTGATATTTGGCTCCCCCAGATAATCTATGATCTTTCTAGCTCAAAATTTTGCACTTTATCCTGCAAAGTCCCATTTGCCATGTTGGGTGACATATTCACAGGTCCAGAGGATTAGGACGTGGACCTCTAAGGGCCATTCTGTAGCCTACCCCAGGCTTAAAAAGGTAGAACGGAGGTTAGTAGCTCTAACTGAAGACAGTTTGGGGCAAGAATACTGGCTCTCTTGTAGAGTAGCTGTGTGACCTTGGTGGGATCCCTCTGAACCTCTATCTTATTTTAGCCAGGCGTGGTGGAATACTTGGGAGACCGAGACAGGAGGATGATCACAGCATAGAGGCCAGGCTCAGCAACTTAGTGAGACTCTCAGCAACTTGGCAAGACCCTGTTTTAAAATAAAAAAACTAAAAAGGGCTAGGAGTGTATTTGGAGGTAGAATGCCCCTGAGTTGAATCCCCAGTACCACATAAAAGGGGAGGGTCTGTATTGATTAAAACCATGAGATGCTGGCATGATACCTGGCATAGAGTTGAAGACAAGATATGTTGGGTCCGTCCTTCCTTCCTTCCTTCCTTCCTTCCTTCCTTCCTTCCTTCCTTCCTTTTTTACCAGTCTTGAACATGCTTTCTTGAGTGTTTGGCTCTGAGAGGACTGAGAATGAGCCAGTGGTTTATCAGGGTGGAAAGAGCTTTAGGCTTTGAACCAGCCAGGTGACGATAAAGAACTGAAACTTCTCTGGGCGGCTGCTTCCTGGCTCATAGAGCAGAAAACGTGAAAACGTATCCCGTGTAGTTAGTGCCCTTGAAACACAAGCTCGTTCCTTGCTGTTGCCCTCTCTCCCTACTTCCCAACTAACGGCTCTTACTTTTTCCTCTCTCACCTCCTTTCTTTTCTGTCTGACAGACTCCAGTCCCCCCATTTAAGAGCAATTGATCAAGTTTGGGGACCTCTGGTGTCTGCTCTTGGTCCCCCCTCTTTTATGTCATAGCAACTGGTACTTTCAGCTCATCAGCTTCTTCTGCAGCGTGCAATCTAAATGCTAATGATGCCTGCCTAATCTTCCCCCCTCTCTACCTCCATGAATACAAGTCAACACAGCCAGGAATAACCATACAGCTGCAAACTGGATCCACTCTGCCCATGTCCCAGATAAGGACCCCTGAACTATACCATCTTTCAACCTGTTATGGTCAGGATGGGTGTGTTTTGTAAGGAGCTGGGACTTCTCACTCCCTGGCAGGGCCCTATCTACCGAGCCACCGATGCCCACGCTGATGCCCTCCTTCCCTTTCATGCACTGGTGGTTTTTAGTCTGATATTGAAAGTGCAATATGCTTGCCAGTAATGATGTCTTATTGGAGTGTAAAGATTTTCCCATTTCACTGCTTTATCCTGAATTTAAAGTATTTTGAAATTCACTTATGGTGAGAAAGAACCCACAGCCAAACATTTGGAGTAAATAAACCAGATCCTTCTGCGGTGTCACCTGTGAAATGGGAGATGGGAGATGCAACTGTTTTTGTGGCTCAGGCCTTTTACTGGGCAGAAGGTTTCCATTGCAAGGCCTCTTCTCCTTCAAGTTTTCATCATAGGCATGAGGATGCTTGACTTTTCTGGTGCATCAGCTCAATTAGAGTTTGTCCAAGGTGTTCAGCTGGAAGATCACATGGCTTTTGAGTTTCTTGCTTGGAAAACTTGAAAAATCTCAAAAGTGAGTGTAGAGACTTAGAATAGACTCGAGCAGAGATTGGTGGAGGTGGCTAGTATTATTAGGAGATATTTACTGAGTGCAGTAAGACCTGGTCATGAGTCCTTTTCATTTTTTTGCTTTGAAACAGGGTCCGGATAGGTTGCTGAGAGATTCACTAAGTTGCTGAGGCTGGCCTCAAACTTGTAATACTCCTGTCTCATCCTCACAAGTACTGAGATTACAGGTGTTTACCACTACATCTGGCTGAGTTATCTTACTAAAGACCTTTAACAACACTAACAGAGTGTCACAGGGTTACCTAGACAGATAAATATGATGTTTCTAGAAGTTTCTTGCCATCCAAGTCATTGCTGGAGATATCCATGGCAAGAAAATTGAGAAGACTTCTTAAGTGGATTGCATTAGATGCTTAGTTTTATTGAGATATCATGGTGGCTCATTCATGACCAGGGCATCACAGAGGAATTCCTAAGATTCCTTGGACCCAGAGTCACTATTCTGAGCATCCACAGTGGTTAAGAACATGCACACTGTGGGGTGGATTCTGGCTCAGCCACTTTCTGGCTGTGTGACTTTGAGTCTGCAATATAATCTCTTTGGGCTTCAGTTGCCTCCTCTGCAAAATGTGCATAATAGTGGTACCCACTTTTCAGGGTGGTTTATGGATGATGTGAGCTCCTTTAAGTGAAGCTCATGGAACAGTGGCGAGGGAGTGGTAGACACTGCATGCATATTTATCAACAAAAACCTGTAATTATGAAAATAGAAGAGAAGGGGGAACAGGGGAGAGAGAAAGAATGGGAAATGGTAGATCCTGGAGAATGAAACTGACCAAGTTGTCAAGTGCACGCACAAATATGCCACAATGACTTCCACTGTTACAAATAATTATGATACACCGATAAGAAAGTTAAAAACTGCAAATAAATAAAACCTTTGACAGCTGCGCCACCTCCTCAGTTGTGTCCTGTGCTGTCCCCATGTGTTTGAGTCAGTGGTTCTGCCTGGGTAACAAGCAGAAGAAAATGGAGATTTTTTTTTTTTTTAAGTTTTGTGTGAACTCAGGGGCATTCTACCTGTGAGCTAAAACCCCAGCATTATTTTATTTTTTGTTTTGAAACAGGGTCTCACTAGATTGCTGAGTGTCTTGCTATGTGGCTGAGGCTGTCCTTCAACCTGGGATCCTCCAGTCTTGGCCGCCCAAGTACCGGGATCATAGGCATGCAACACCACGCCCAGCTCAAAATGGAGCTTTTAAAAGTCTGTTGCATTGAATGTCCCACATCCCAAGACCTCCCTCAGTCCCAGGGAAACCAAGAGAGAGTAGGAAGTGCTGAGATTGGGGCTTTGTGTGTACAGGTGGACGATGGGAGGCAGGACTGGCTTGCTGGGCTGCCACAGCAAAATGCTGTAGACAATAGAAACTTGCTTCTTACTGTTTTGGAGGCCAAAGTTAGGTGTGGAAGTTTCTGCTGGGGCCTCTACCTTTTCTTGCCAATGGTTACTGCACATGGTGCCCTCAGCTGGCTCTTCTCCATTACCATGCACTCACGGTGCCTCTTCCCCTGGTTATACTAGCCCCCCACCCATGATTGCATTTAACCTTAAGCACAGTCATACTGAGGGTTAGGGCTTTAACATATGAACTGAGAGGATCATTGTTCAATGCATAATGGAGATGCTGGATTTTGTTTTGTGTTCTTTTGGTGCCGGGGATAGAAACCAGGAGCATTTCTGCCTCTGAATCACATTCCCAGCTCTTTTTTTAATTTTGAAATAGGTCTCACTAAGTTGCTGAGGGCCTTGCTATGTTGCCACGGGTGGCCTCAAACCTGCCATCCTCCTGTCTCAGCTGAATGAGGGGTTTTATCATAAAGGCTCTTCTGCCCAGCCCTTTCTACAACTGGAACTAAAGGTAACTGAAGTTTCTCTCTGCAGGGACACCACATTCCTTCCCTGTCTTTTTCCTCCTGGAAGCATCAATAGCGTACACGGTGATCTGAAATCAGAGGGCACATCTTATCACCAACATGGCACCAGGAAGGATTTTGATGTTAAGTTCACATTAAGTGGCTCAATCTCTCTTTAAATTTATTTCCTTTTATTGGTGCATTATAAGCATACATCATGATGAAGTTCAGAGTGATAAAGACATATATATGTACACACACATACACACACACACACACACACACTCACATATACACATACAGTACTTGGTGAGCCTCTCTCTAACTCCCACTGCTCCCTCCCCCTCCCTTTGCACAATTTTGAGATTGGTATTGATAATTTTGTATATGTACATCATGTCCATTGACATGCTCCCTTCATTGAGCCTCCCTCCCTCTACCTGCCTCCCTTCCACAGTCCCCTGCTATTACTACACTAGGGTTTCTCCTTCTTTGTCTAGAGACCCTTAATAAGGCCAGCTTCCTGTCCTATGCTGCTCAAAACCAGGCAGTGGTTCCCACCTCAGCCAGAGTACTGTTTCAGCTCCTGTAGGTCTGCCCTTCTCTGACCTCATCTCCACTCCTTTGGCAAGGGCGCTCATTCTCTCTGTAGCCACATGGATGTCTTCTTCTGTCCTGGGAAATGCTAAGTAGGTCCTTTCTGGGACCATCACACTTGCTGATCATCCTGCGGAGAACTTGCAATGATCTAAACCCTTGTATTCCTCCAAAGTTCAGGTTCAATCCTTATCCCCATTACGGGTGTATTAAGGGCTGACATCTTTTGAGGGTGATTAGGTCTTGAGGGCTTTTCTCTCATGAATGAAATTAGCACCCTAATAAAAGAGGCCAAATTGTATACCCCTTCTACCATGTGAGGAGACAGCCACAGTGAGAAGACGTCATCTTTGAGCTAGCTTTATCAGACACTAATCTGCTGGCACTGTATCCTTGAACTTCTCAGCTTCAGAACTGACACATTCCTACTGTTTATAAATGAACTGGTCCAAGTGGAGTATGGTGGCTCACTCCTGTAATTCTGGTCCATAGGTGGTTGACACAGGAGGATCACAGATTCAAGACCAGTCATAAAAACTTAGCAAGACCTGGTTTCAAAATAAAAAATATATAAAATGGGCTGGGAGTATAGCTCAGCAGTAGACTTTGGCTTCAATCCCCAGTACCACAAAAAACAAAAAATTAAATGACCTGGTCTAGGTTTTTCTTATAGCAACCTGAATAGACTAAGTCAGAACTTTGTTCCCTCACATCATTTCCTGCTGCCTCTATATTGTTCAGTACCCAGTCAGAATGCCACATCCTGAGGATGACCTGCCCCGGTAGGTCATCCTCAGGATCTTACCTGTATCACTCACCACATTAAAGTCCTTCTGCCATTTTTAGGCGGCAGGTGAGATTTTGTGAGTCAATTGGCCAATTAACCATTCACCGAGAAGCTCACTAGATGTTAGACATGGGGAATTCAATGATCAGCAAGGTAGAGTCCTTCTTCCCAAAGGAACTTATATTTTGGACTGAGGAGGCAGATAATAAACATGTGTTCAAATGAAATGCTTTGGAAAAGTGGCCTTGTAACTGTTAGTCCCTTTGGAAAATGACTGGATTATCTCATATGGCCTAAAGAATCAATTTCTAAGCCAGGTATGGTAGCACACACTTCTAATACCAATACTTGGAAGGCTGAGACAGAAGGATCACAGGTTCCAGGTTAGCCCCACAACTTATCAAGACCCTCAGCAACTTAGTAAGATACTGTTTCAAAATAAAAAATAAAAAGGGCTGAGGGTGTAGTTCAGATTTAATCTGAACCCTGGATTTACTCCCAGTTATACACACACTTACACACAAAATTTGTTCGTAACATTTTACTTGAGTGTGTGGCTGGCAAGTTGTTGGGTTGCTTTCTAAACCAGAGAGTTGGGCAGAATGCTTCCTTTCTTGCCATTAATTCTCAAGCCAGTTTTGTTTAGAATTAGTCTTGACTTGTCAGAACGTATCTTAGTCCTCAGTTGGCAGGATATATCTTGATCTACGCACAACCACAGTATTATCAGTGTATAGAGAAGAGGAGTATAGTCTATTAAGTCGTTCTCTTTTGCTTTTCTAGATTAAAGATGAGGAATTTACCAAAAATACGATCAATAGGAAGTCTTCTTTCAGGAAAGGAGAAAGACCATAAATGGAAGATGTTTTTCAGAGAAGCAATACAAAACCAGCAAGAGGGGTTCTACTCATGCTAACCATGACGGCTTACATCCAGCACGGGGGGCAATCTCTTGAATGTGCATAGGCTTCACATGTGCCATCGACTCTGTGTTCTTACACTTCTTGTAGTGCCTCTGAGCCATATAATTTTGTATTCAGACTACACTGTACCACTGAGCTATACCCCCAGCCCAAAGAAACGCTTTTTTGACTTACATCAAAGTATCAGTGATTGAATATACATTTTCCCAGTTATGTTAAAATGTTTAAGGCAGCTATATTTTTATGATTTTTAATTAAAAATTTCAATTAATCTTTTAGTGGCCTTAATTGTGCTAAATAGGTATAGCAATAATGGCTATAGCAATAGTAAAAATAGTGGGTAAATCATATTGAATGCTTATTATGTGCCAGACATGGTTCAAAGTGTATTTTACGTTTTCAAACTTTTGGTACTTGCAGCAACCCTGTGAGATGGGTAGGATGGTGTCCTCCACTTTGCTACCTACCCTAGGGCAGTATTGTGGGAGGGACCACCCCAGGGAACATCAGTGGACCTGACTGGGACTTGAGGAGTTCTAGGCAGTGTGACAGTAGGAATCCCGTTCCCTGGTTTTAATGAATTTAGGAGTTCCTTCATATGACCTTGAAGCAAACTGGAGAATGACCTATACAGAATGGGTACACTGTGTTCTGGAAAACTTGGGGGGAAATGACATTTGCCAACTACTTTCACGTGCAACCTTTGCTTTGGTGATGATTAGAGCGAGATTGGGGTTGAGCCAAGAGTCATGTGGCCAACAAGTATATGAAAAAATGTTCACTATCCTTAGCAACCGGGAAAACGCAAATCAAAACTACACTCAGGTTCCATCTAACACCAGTTTGAATGATAATCATCAAAAATACAAACAATAAAAATGCTGGCGAGGATGTGGGGAAATGGGAACTCTTATACACTTTCGTGGGATTATAAATTAGTACAATCAGTATAAAGATGAATATGGAGGCTTCTCCCTGGGTATAGAATTGGTATCTGACTGAGCCATATCACTCCTTGGCATCCTTCCAAAAGGATCAAAGTCACAGAATGCTGCAGTGATACACGACCACCCGTGTTTATAGCAGCACAGTTTATAACAGCCAACTATGGAACCAACCTAGGTGTCTGTCAACAGATGAGTGATTAAAGAAATTGTGGGAGATACACACAATGGAATTTTACTCAGCCATAAAGAACAAAATTACGTCATTAGCAGGACAATGGACGGAACTAGAGAGCATTATGGTGAGTGAGACCAGCCAGTTTCAGAAAGCAAGGGGTCATATATTTTCTCTCATATATGGAAGCTAGAGAGAAAATAGAAAACAAAAGAGACTTCACTCAAATGAGGACAGAAACCAGTAGAATAGTGGAAGGGGATTGGGGGATAGAGGTGGGGAGTAAAAAAAGCTAGGATTAGCAGGGTGTGGTGGCGCACGCTTGTAATCCCCGCGCTTGGGAGGCGGAGACAGGAGGATCACGCAGGTTCGAAGCCAGCCGCGCTGGCTTAAGAGATGCTGTTTCCAAATAAAACATATAAAATAGGTCTGGGAGTGTAGCCTAGAGGTAGAAGGGTTCCATCCCCAGTACCACCAAAAAAAAAAAAAAAAAAAAAAAAAAAGCTAGGATTGAGGAAGGGATCAGTTACAATAATGTTATGTCCATATAAGAAGGGATCACTACCAATCTCACTAACTTGTATGGGGAAGGAGGAAGGGGGAGCTGGGCAGAGGTGTGTAGAGGGAAACAAGCCAACTGCTGTGTGCATGGATATTTGCATCATTAAAACCCTCACTATGATGTATAAGTACAATGAAGCAACAAAAGTACACACACATACACACACACACACACACACACACACACACACGCACACACACGCACAGAGTCACTTGTCCACAGTTCTACCAGCTCTAGAGACTTATGCACCATGGCCTGGGTTGAGGATGTCACTGAGCTCATGTTGGGAGTTAAAAGCTCCTGCTGCAGACTGTCTGCACCGGCTGACGGCTGACTCTGCCACAGTGCGACTTCGGTGAGCTGACTCCACCTTTGTGGAAGGTAACAGTGCTTATGTCCTAGGCTGTTAGGAGGTTTACATGAGTTAATTAATCAAGATACTAGAGCAGTGCCAGGAAGATGGTAGGTGCTACAGAAGTCCCAGGCTTGCAGGTCATTCATTCATTCAGGCCTTCATTCAGGCCTCCATTTCATTCATTCACTTATAGCTATGGATTCGCATCACTTTATGGCCAGCACTGTGAATCTACCTGAATTTGCAAGGAGAGGCTTTACGTTAGTTATTTTACCAGAGAGTGCCGTCTATGTGAAATACATTCCAGAGTCCTCCAAAAGTGACCTTTGTCTGAAGCAATTGTTTGACATTCATAATGAACCAAGATGTCAGAGGCAACAGAAATCTCGTGTATTTGTGAAAGGACATTTTCTTGCATGATTGGAATAAATAGAGAATTCCTGAAAAGTAAAAGAGAATAAAATAAAAAAATCATCTGCAATTTTACCATTCAGGCGTAGTGTCTATTTACATTTTAATGACTTTCCTTTGGGGATTTTTTTAATGCATAGTTTTTTTTTTTAACATAATTACATCTATTCTCTATATGCAATTTTTAATGTCATTTTTTCAGTTACTATTATATCATAAGCACTTTCTACATTATACAATCATAGCAAACACCGCATTTTATGACTTCATAATGTTCTATATAAGGATTATCGCATGGCTTATTTAACTGAACATTTAAATTTAAATATATTTTTCTTCCTATTATTTATGCCATTGTGATGTTGAGCTTGTTGAATAAACTCACCCTTGCTCTCCACCTGGTCCACCACCAATATTTGGGCTTATTCCTTCGAGATACGCACTTCAGTCCTCCAATGTGTAATTACTGGATCAAAGGATGTGCCCGTTTTAAGGCATCTGAAACACATTTACAAATAACTCTCTTAAGAAGCCTATGCCAATGTACACCCTGATCTGCCATGTAAGAAAATACACATTTTGAAAAGACTGACTAATTTGAAAGCCATTTAATGTTGTTGTTTTTATTTGCATGGTTTTGATGAGCAGAGATAGTGAAACGTTTTTCCATGTTTGTTAAACAGTAGCATTTCCTCCTGTGAGAAGGTCTTTGGGGCCCTCTTCTCCCTCATATATTGGCTTCTCTGTGTTTTTTTAAGATTTGTATTAATTCAGGCATATAAATACATGATTCTTTTTTTTGTTAGAGATGCTTCAAACATTTTCCCGTTTGTTGTTTCCCTTTTAAGTTTGATTAAGATTTTTATATACGGAAGATGTAAAAAAGTTTTTTTTTTTTTTCTGGTAATCACATCTGCCCATCTTTTCCTTTGTGATTTCTAAAAGAAAAAAATCTTTTCTTAATCTAGGCACTCCTTCTCCCTCCAGAAACCCGATAAATATTCATTTCTATTTTTTGTCATTTGTTTATGCTTTGATTTAGCAAAGAGAACTCTTTAATCTGTCTGGAATCTGTTGGGGTACACAACACTGAAGGGGGTCTTCCCGTGGCTGAACAATAGTCGCAATATAGTTAATTCGATTGTCTGATTTTCTCCCCCTTCATTATATACTAATTTTCACATGTACTGAGGTATCATCCAACCTACCTGCTATGTCTATGAGCTCATGTACCAATGTACCACCCTGTTTAAAATACTACATTTTGAAAGAATTGCCTAACTATCTGCTCATGTTAGTCACTGGGGCATTTGAGTTGAAGACTCAACTGTTAAGAAGGAACTGTATTTCCTTCTTGTGTTTGAAGCACAGGAAGAAACCAGCTCAGACACAAGCACAGAAGACTGAAGAAGGGCACGAAGGAAAATAGAGCCGATCCCAGTGAGCCTGGTGGGGCTAATCTGACCTTCCACTTTATTTTACTTTTGCTGTGGTCCTGGGGATTGAACTCAGTGCTTTCTACATGCGAAACAAATGATCTTTGTCTTTTTATTATTATTTTTTTTTTACAGTACTGGGGATGGAACCCAGGGGCATTCTACCTTCGAGCTACACCCCCCAGCCCTACTTTTTTATTCTTTATTTTGAAACAGGGTCTCACTGAGTTGCAAAGGGCCTTACTAAGTAGCTGAGGCTGGCCCTGAACCATGATCCTCCTGTCTCAGCCTCCCAAATACTGGGATTATAAGCATGTGCCACCATGCCCAGCTTGATCTTTGACTCTTAAATATGGTTTCATTTTCTTTGTTATTTTTGTTTTTTTGGTGGTACTGGGTTTCCTGGAAGCCCTTCTACCTCCGGGCTACACTCCCAGGCCTATTTTATATTTTTTTATTTAGAAACAGGGTCTCTTAAGCCTGCGAGGCTGGCTCCAAACCAGCGCAATCCTCCTGTCTCCGTCTCCCAAGCGCAGGGATTACAAGTGTGCGCCGCCACGCCCGGCTTAAATATGGTTTCATATCCAGCTTTTCTTTTTCTTTCTTAATATACTTTTATTGGTGCATATAATTATACATCCCAATGAAGTTCAGCATGATAAGAACAGACGTGTACACAGCACTTGGTGTGTTTCCCTCTGGATCCTATCCCACTTCCTCCCTGTTCCTGTACACGAGAAAAGGCGTTTAGGAGAAAGGATGCTCTTCCTAGAGGCAGATTTTATTCTTCCCTCCATTACAGGCAGCCACTGAAGGTCTCTTGGGCAACCAGAGGCTGCCTGCTCACCGCTTTCCTCTCCTCTCCTCTACCTCTCCTGGCACCTCCTTTCTTCTCCAGCCTGACAAACACCTAGCTCTCGGGGTGCTCACTATCTGCTTTTTCTCTCCGGTGGATTTCACTTCCTGATGTGTGGCGGATGTTTCTCCCAAGGTCGAAACCTTATACTTCAATCCTTTGAGGACATTCTTATCTACTTCCTTCCAGACCTGATGATTTTCAGTTTTTTGTTACTTCTAATCTTGCCCATGCAATCTCAAGTCCTTTGCTACACACAGAGGTTTGGGGAAGAGCTAAATTGGGATATAAAATCTCCCATAGGGAGGGGGACCTGTTCTAAAGAGCTGTTCTAAAAGAAAGTCCCCCGCCCCCACCAATACTCCGCATCTGAGTGCAACTCCAGGGGTCTGGGAAGTTAACGAAGCATGCGCAATAGACATGTTGTCCGGAACACTCGCACTGGAACCTCTTGCCAACAGAGCAAACAGACTCCGGGAAATTAATACCATGCAATAACTGCAGGCCAGCTCAGACGTGTCATCCTCTCTTCTAGGCAAAGAAGCTGCTGTTTTATGTTTATTGTTTTGAAATTTTTTTAGTTCCAATTCTAAAAGAGCATGTCTTTAAAGATTGGTCAGAATAAAGCTATGAAGAATCTGAGTGGGCCACGTCACTCCAGATCAGCATCCGCACAGAGGCCATGTGTAACAAGTATCCAGGGCAGGATTCATTTATTTCACCTCGCTCATTCATTCCCTCATGTATGTGGCAAACACCTGCTCTACTGTAGGCGTTGTGTTTATTCTAGGAAACTGAGATCCAGTGGTAGAATCAGCCTAATCGAGTGGGGAAGGCGCTTGGACCAAATCGAATGGAGAAGACAGATAGCACAATGCACTCTTCTCCTCTTATCTTTTATGTTTCAACTGTCTGCATTAAGGCTTATAAGTGAAATGTGGAAATCAATTCTGGTCGTGGCTTGTCGATAAGCAGTGGAGATACACTCCACACAGGCGACGCCATCGGAAGCTATGTGGTGGCTGCCGCTTTTCTAAATATGCTTCTGCTCACCACTGACTCTTGAGAAGGAATAGTTTCACGCCCACTGGGAATACGTATTGGAGGTCCTCTGCTAATAAAACAACCAAATGGTAGGTAACTCTGTAGTTGTTTTCCCCACATGAGATCAAAGAAACTGGAGGGTTCTGTGGCAACTGCAAGCTTTTTGCTTAGAGATCTACCTAATATGTCAGCTTGTTTGAAGGTAAAGAAGGTATTTTATTTCTTTTCCCTATTGGGGGGTCAGAGGGAGTGAGGGAGAAAGGGATAGATAGATAGATAAACATTTCAAGAAAAAGGTTTCAAGATCAGTTATATTTATGCTTTATGGGCTTAAGAGATAAGTGGGGAATTCTTAATTGCAAGTTATAATCTCTTGACTTGTTTATTTGATTCAGTAAATTTCTACTTAACCACAGCTCGTTGCTGGCCACAGTGTTTGACATATACTATGTCTTAAATGATTTTTTTTTAAATGAGGCACTCTGACAAATTATGGAGTTATAAGAATAAGCCTTAAGGAAAGCATAATTTAGGATAAAAGACAGTTATGTGAATATCTCACTCTATTGCAATAATGGCTGATGTTTATTAAGCAAATATTATACTCTAGGTGCCTTGCTAAACACTTCATGCATGTTAGTTCATTGTAGTTCTCACAATAATCCTCTAAAGCAGGTTTCAGTGTCTTATCTAAGGTAGGATATGGCAGACGAGGGAGGTCCACAAAGCCATGTGGATCTGTGACTTAAACCCAGATTTTTCTGACTCAAATGCCCGGTTGCAGACATCTGTATTGCCTCTCTTGCTGGACCTGCTACCTTACAGGTGTGACCAATGCGTTTAAGGATCAGGAGAGAGAAGGTAGTGGGTTCTCCTACTTGATGGGTTTAGAAATCATTCACATGGAAAGTGCTATTTCACTTGTCTTCTTCTAAGCAAGAAAATCCTTTGGAGGGGGGGTCAGGAGCAGCTGTATTTGGGAGAGGCTCTGTTTTTAGTCAGATAATGTGCTAGTTGCTACCGATGGCTGAAATGTTTTCAGCTTAATTTTCAAATCACCAAGGACAATTTTATTTTCTACCAGGGAAAAATGTTTCATGGTGTGTGTCTTGCCAATATGATGCTAAAGCTGGGCATAGACTCAGATGCTAGGTGCACTAGGGTACCAAATTGCTAAATATTGGTGAATTATGCCATTTAAACCTGCAAATTACTGGCTGTTTTTCTATGTATGCACAGGAGCTACCCTTTGGTAGGTTATGGGACAGAGAAAAGATTTACTGGCTTGTGTACATGGAAAGGACCACATAGAGGTTTAATTGACAGCACTGTAAAAGAAAATAAGTAAGTGAGGGAAGGAGGGAAAGGGAGGGAGGGAGGGAGGGGGAGGGAGGGAGAGAGAGAGAGAGAGAGAGAGACAGACAGACAGACAGACAGACAGACAGACAGACAGTTCACATATTAAGTGGGCAAGCAAATTTACCAGATCGCCCCTCCTACATTATACCACAGATTTCTAGCATAAAACATCTATTATAATGAGCTAAACATCTTCATACATAAATCATATGAGTCAGGTTTTATGGTATATTACTGGGTAGCATATCACTCAACCCCTTAGAAATACCCTACATATACATCATATATACAATTACTTTGCTTTTGTTAAGAGATGTATGAGTTATATGCTGCTGCATAGAAAATTCTCCCAAAACTCAGTGATTTAAAACAATAGTTTTTATAAAGATAAAGAAAATCTGGTATCTAAAAAAGTCAGAATCATAGAAACAAAAAATAAAATGGTGCTTACCAGAGGTTGGGAGTTGGAGTGCTTAGGGAGATGACCAAAGAACACAAAATTTTAGTTAGACCAGAGGAATACTATTCAAGAGATTTATTGCACCTGAAGGTGACTATAAGTCAATCACAATATATTATATATTTGAAGACTGCTGAAAGTAGATTTGAAGTCTTCTCAACACACACAAATATGTGAGGTAATGCAGATGTAAATAACTTGATTGGAACATTCTAATATATATATATATATATATATATATATATACATATATATATATATATGTTATACACTACAAATAAATAAATAAATAAATAGTAAAAAAAAAATCTGAGTGTGATGGTCCAGGCTTGTAATCCCAGTGTTTGAAAAGCTAAGACAGGAAGATTGTAGGTTCCAGGCCAACCTCAGCAACTTAGTGGGACCCTCAGCAACTTAGCAAGACTCTGCTTCAAAACAAAAATAAAATAAGTCTAGGGATATAGCTAAGAGGAAGAGTGCCCTGGCTTTAATCCTCACTATCCCTCTCCCACAGTTACCTGTCAACTTTAAAAAATAATTGAAAACATAAACACAAAAACAAAGAAAAAAATACCAGCATTTATTATCTTTGGGTTCTGTGGGTCGAGAACCTGGGCATGGCTTAGATGGGTCCTCTCCCAAGGCTGTAATTCAGATGCCAGCCAGGGCCTGACTGGAAAAGGTCCTTCTCTGAGCTCATTCACATGGTGGTTTTGAGTGAACCTACTTTCTGGTGGACTAGTGGCCGATGGCCTCAGTCTGGCATGGGTTACTGGCTGGAGACTGGCCTGTTTCCTGCCTTCTGTTTCTTGCCCTGTGAGTCTCCATGGGGTGGCTCACATGAGAGTAATCTACTTTCTTAGAGAAAACAGGGGGAGAGAGAAAGAGCAGGTGAGACAGGAGTCACGGTCTCATAACCCAGTCCTGGAAGCAGATGTGGCACGTATAATTTTAAGATGTGGCTCTGGAGTGCACGTTCTGTGCTGGGACCGTGACTATGATGGGGTATCATTCCCTTGATCCAGTTACAATATACAGTCAAAGCAATTTTGCAAATGTAACTAAGGTCTCAGTTAACCTAAACATACGGAGATTACTCAGGTGGAAATGGCTTATTCACACAAACCCTTTATAAGTCAACTGACCGCGCGTGTGTGTCTTTCTTGAGTCTGGGTGGTAAGGTTCTGAGGGAGGGAGGCCAGATGTCCAGAGTGTGAGAAGGATTTAACACACCATTGCTGTCTTGCAGGTGGAGCATGCCAAGTGGCAAAGGATTCAAGGGGCCTGTTGGGGCTGAGATTACAGCCAGCAAGGAAACAGGAACTTCAGTCTTGTAGCCACAAAGAACTAAATCCTGCCAGCAATAAGCATGAAGCTGGAAGTATATGTCCCTGGATAAGACTCAGCATGGCTGATCCTTCGATTTCAGATTTATGATTCTTTGAGCAGAGACCCCAGCCAGCCTGTACTCAGGCTTCTGGATGGTGGAAACACGGAGACAATACACTTGTATTTCTGTAAGCAGCTGTGTTTGTAGTGATTTGTTATGCAGTGTCATGGACTGAATTGTTTCCCCCACAAATACATATGTTGAGGCCCTATGTTGTGCAGCTATATTTGGAGCTAGAGCCTATATGGATATAATCAAGATTAAATGATGTCATGGGAAGGAAGCCCTGATCAAACAGGACTAGTGTCCTTGTTAGAAGTAAGACTTCAAAGAGTTCTCCTTCTTTCTTCCTCTGTATACATGCACCAAGAAAAGGCCAGAAAGAGAGCCCTCACCAGACACCAAATTGGCAATAACCTTGGTCATGGACTTTTGTTTTCCAGATATGTGAGAAAACAAGTTTTTACTGTTTAAATTATTCAGCCTATGGCGTTTTTGTTAGGGTAGGCCAAGCAGACTAAAGGGTCATAGAAGAACTCCAGATGAAGTAGGAGAAGCCGTAAATGAGAAATAGGGGACCTAACTGAGCGGGATTGGAGGGAGGAAGAGGAAAATTCCCTAATAAACCTAATGTACATTCATAAACATATCAAAGCCAATCACTAAGCCAAACATGAGAAGGAGGGAGGGGGAGGGAAGAGGGTGGGAATTGGGGAAGGGCTACATGAGTGACGTGTGCATGTATGCCTCTACCATCTTGTACCCCGTTAACAATACACCAATAAAAATAAATAAATAAAAATAAACAAAAAGAAATTGAACTGGGAGGCATTCCATCATTTTCACTGTGTTCTAGTCTTTATCTTGTCTTCTTCCTAAGGAGGGTGTGGCCTGATACAAGAAGCCAAGGCCATTGGGCACCATCTTAGAAGTCTGTGCACCATAATTCAATTTAACAATAACAGCAAAAAAAAAGTTTATACATATGCCAAACAGTAAGTAGGTGAACTACTCATGGACCCTGGGGATTTGGGGCATAATTCCAAACTGGAAAACTATCTGCTCCATGTGCAGTTATGGAATTCTATCATTCCCTGAGCGAGCATGGGAACCCTTGGGACATTTGTTTTTTTCTTAAGCTGGGAGATGATGTGGTACCTGGAAGGTTGGACTCTATTTTTGTTGTTGTTGTTGTTGTTGTTGTTGTTGTTAGTGTATTTTTATTGGTGCATTATAACCATGTATCATATTGAGCTTCAGTGTGTTAGAAGCCTATATGCACATGAGGCGCCTGGTATATTTCCCTCCAGATCCTTCTCTGCTCCCTCTTCTTCCTCATTCATAATTATTTAAGTTGGTATTGCTGAGTTGGACTCTTAACATGAATATGGCCTGATAAAATGACTTCTATTTTAAGAACTCTTATTTTCTTGTGTCTGAAAGAGGTATAAAAAGAATACTTAGTATCATTAAAAGTATTAAGTGTATTTGTGCATGTAAGATGCAAGGATCAAAGCACTGTGTCTAGCACATGGTAAATGCTTAAAACTGTAGCTATTATTTATATCATTATCTGGAAGGCCTCCTGGATTACCTATAATGGCACAGGTGTGGACTGATATCTGTTCTTCATTGGTGTAAGTTGTTCACCCTATTCACTTATCTCATGGCACATAATCTTCACCTCCTGCCTTTAAGTATGTATTATCCTTAATTTAAAAAATAATTAGAAAACAACTAAACCTTAGGGAGGCTAAAGAGTTTGCATAACATCAGATGGCACTTCAGTAACAAAGCTAAACTCAGGTGTCTGATGTGAAATCTCCTTGAAGCAGAGCATAGTGGCACATGACTATAACCCCAATATGTGAAAAGGCTGAGACAGGAAGATATCACGTTTGAGGTCAGCCTCAGCAACTGAGAAAGAACCTGTTTCAAATTTTTAAAAAATAGGGTTGGGGGTGTGTTTGAGAGCTGGAATGCTGCTGGATTCAATCTCCAGTACCACACACACACAAAAAAAAAAAAAAAAAAAGAAAAAAAAGAAAGAAAGAAAGAGGTCTTATTGCTTTCTACTCTACTGACTGAACTGCTTTATCAGTCAGCATAACTCAGAGGAAGATTTACTGGCTCACAGTTTTGGAGATTTCAGGGTTTAGTCCATGTCAGGCCAAGTCTGTGGAGCTCAGGGCATGGCAGTGGAAAGCAGAAAGAGGGAGAGAGCAAGTGCTCTGCTCTCACATCATGGAGGCCAGAAGCAAGGGCAAGAGATGGAGGATAAGGGACCTTATATATTCCCCAAGGCCATGTCACCAGAAACCCTCTCCTCAGCAGCCAAGCCCCACCTCTAACATGGCTGCTTTATTTCCATGAGGGCTAGAGGGGTGTTCTAAATCTAAACCATTAGAGCTGCTTGATTGATGGCATGGATTTGAAGTGGCCCCAGACTTCTATACCCTGACATTGTACCAGCTTACAATCTCATTTTCTTTGTATGGAGAGAACTTTGGGCCCAAGTGGAGGTTTTTACTTCTCCAGTGTTTCCATCACACCAGGACAATGAAAATTATTTACATATCAGGTTTCATCAGGTTTTCTTTTTAAATCCTGAAAGTTTAGCTTGAAGAAAGTCAGGCTTACCTTAGGGGTTCCACACAACTCTCCATGAGAGCGTGCGGAGAACAGGGAGGGTATCTGTTTAACCAAATCTTCCAGGTCTCTCCCAGTCCATCTTGTTTTATCATCTACAGCCTTGGGACTGTATGTTTGAAGCTGATTCGATCCCAGGGGAGGGAGTGAGGGCTGGGTGCAAATTTCCCCATCCCCATCAGTGCTGCTGGGCCTCTGGGGGTACTGCAGAGATGCAGTCCATTAAGGAATTACCTCTGGCTAATGCTTTCCACTGAGAAGTGCTGTTCTGCCAGGGCCTCCTGAGGCGTAGCTGAAAGTGTTTCATTTCTATTCATTCTGGTCTCTGGATTCCTCGATTTAATGAGGTCTTTGCTTTTGTCTTTAAAGAGTGCTCTTACTCCTGTGGAGTCTAGCTGTTAGCTGGAATTTGAATACTGAAGGGAACAGGGACAGAGCCAGGAGAAGAAGGGACCAGAGAGTCAACCTCCCACCCCGCCCCATACACAGACACTCACAAGGAGCTGGCTCTCTCTGGCGCCTCATCTCAGATTAGTCTCTCCTTTGCCTTGCTCGACACTCCAGATTTGGTGTTTCAGAGGCCTCCCACTTTCTGGTTGAACCTGCCCCAGTTCCAGAGCAAGCTCCCTTGGGGACTGAGTTTATTATTAGTCTCCACCCTCAGGGACCAGCAGGAATCAGAATGCATTTACGGACTCAGAAAATAGAGCTGACATAATGCCTAGGCCTCTGGCCTCCTCCTCCATCCCTACCTATGCTCAAGTTTTATGGTTGGTGACCAGACTTCAGTCACTGGACCCAGGACTACAGGTCACCCCTGAATTTACACATGGTCTCAAAGGTAGCACTTGTGGAACATGGGACTTCTCTTAGTCCGTTCTTTGTTGTTATCACAAAATACCCGACACTCAGCAATTCCAAACTGAAGTTTATTTGGTTCTGAAAGCTGGAAGGTCCAAGGCATTTGTGCCAGCATCTTGTTAGCATCTGATAAGGGCTTTCTTGCTGCAGGCTGACATGGCAGAGAAAAGACTTCTCATGGGTCTCTCTTCCTTTTTTTTATATAGCCATTAATATCATTACATGTTCTTATCTCATCTCATCTACTTATCTCTTCAAAGCCCTGCCTCCAAATATCATTAAATTATGAATTTGGAGATGAAGTTTTCAACACATGAACTTCTGGGGGACATGTTCCAATCATAGCAGGGCTCCTCCAATGTTTATTTCACTTCAGAGACTAGGCCTCTAGCTTGATCAGCCATGCTACCATCTTTCCAGGAATGCCGATAAATGCCTTCAACCCAGCCACTGGTTCAGCCTTGGCCTAACTCTCTAGAGCCCCCAGATATTCTTAGATCTTCAGAAACTGGGTCAACAGGGAGGAGAAGGAAACTAAGAACAGACACAATGGAATGGCAATGACATCAGGCTGAGCTCTGTCCATCTTCAACACGGAGACAGATTCCGACTTGGACTAATCTATCAGGTGCAATTTAGGAGCTAAAGTGTCAAGCCAGGCAAGTGTTGGAAATGGAGTATTAGAGAAAGTTTCTCCTTTTACTCTTCCTCCTTGTTCTTCTTCTCCTTGTGGTACTGGGGATTAAACCCTTGGATTGCCTCACCAAGTTGCTGAACGTCTTCCCACATTGCAGAAGCTGGTCTTGAACCTGAAATCCTCCTGTCTCAGCTTCCCAAGTCCTGGTATTACAGATTTGCACCACTATGCCCAGCTGAAAATTTCCTTCTTAATATCACTGGCCACCATCTGTGACTAAATGTGTGGTTCTTCACCCTAGAATTTCAGGTGCTTGGTGTCCACATGCAAAAGTATTGATTTCATTTGCCTGGAGGGGGACCTAGATTTAGCACTTTTGAAAAACTCCTCAAATAATCCTAATGGGCAAGTCTTGACATAAAAAATGACCAGCCTAAAGAGAATAGGATCTAGGGAATATAAAGTAGGAAAAGAAAACAGAAATCTTACCAGAGGCCCAGATGTCCTAGATAAATTTTGCGATTCCTGCCAGACCTGTTGCAGTATGCTCCAGATCTTTCTCTCCCACCAGCTGAGAAGACTGAAGTTCTTGGCGGAACTCTCAAAGAATGCCAGGATGAGTTTTTATTAGGGGACTAGACTAAACTGAATTTAGGAGTGAAAGGCCCCACTGATCACACTTAGAGGAGTCAGGGGCTGGCTGACATTTGGGTAACATCCCTATTTCCAGTAAAATTTCATCCATAAAATTATTCTCTGACATTAAATCCCATTTGGAAGTCTCTTTTAAATTGTTATTATAAGAGGAACCTATAGGTCTGGGATTCAAAGAAGATAAAATGCACCATTTATGAATCTCTCTTTTTTTTTTTTTTTTTTGAATGAAATGAGCCAAATACATTCTTTTTACAGAGTTAACCAGGAAAGAAAACCATCTGAAAATAAACCCTGTAAAGGACAGCGATATGCAGAGAGGGGATTCAGCCTGGTATGTGGTGTAGGAGGGACGCAATGCTAATGGATAAACAATGAGCACTCAGCTTGCAGAGCCCAGCGACTACTGGGTTTGCTACCAACCACGTCCAAGTGAGAGCCCTGCAGGGACACCCAGTGGCCGTTGGTCCTTGGAACAAAGCTGTGGAGGCCACTGCCACCTTTGGCCGATTTCAATGAGCAGATGTCCCTCACTGTAGCTCAGCCATGTTTCCATGCAAACAGCCCAGACTCTGCCCCGGGCAACCTCTGAGCATGGGGTTCTGCTTCCCTAGAATTCAGAGCCTTGGTTCCTGGTGAAAATAAATGAAGGCTGAAGGGGATGCTTTTCAAATGGTTTTTGGGGGAAGGGAATAAACAAACCACCTAATCCTACAGTCTTCTCATTACTAATATCTTATCTTTAACTGAGTTGCTTTTTGCTGGGATAGTATAAAGAGTCTTTTACTCATGCATGTAAAATATGTTATCAAGTATCTACTTTGGGTATATGATATTTCTAGGCCCTAGGGATGGAGCAGTGAGGATCACAAAACACAAGCTTCTTCTCTTCAGAGTATTTATAATCTAGTGGGAAATAGAAAGTAAGCAAGGATACCAATAAATAAATAATATTTCAGATAAACACAAGAGCTATGAGGCAGACAATATAGGCAGACTCGAGTACCAAGGAATTCAGCACATGCAGCAAAAGAAAAAACGGATAGATTGGATTTAATCAATATTAAATTTTGTGTATGTGTTGTCATGCAAATGATACCATGCAAAACACAAAATAAGCCATTTCTTTAAAGGACTAGGGATCTAAATAGATATTTTGCCAAAGAAATATACGAATAGTCAATGAGCACAGGAGGTCACTCAACATCATTGCCAAATCAAAACCACAAAAACACTTCATACTCACTAAGACGGCTGTAATAAAAGGACAGATGATAAATGTGGGTAGGGATGTGGAGAAATTGGAACCCTTTATATGCTGCTGGTATAAAGTGTTAAACAATGCAGTGACTTTGGAAAATATGTAGTTCCTAAAATTTAAATAAGGAATTACCATGTGACCTGGTAGGTCCACTCCTAAGTATATATCCCAGAGAAATGAGAAATATTTCCACACACAAATAAATTGTATGAGAATGCTGATGTTAGCATTAGCCATAGTCTTCAGATAGTAGAAATAAACCAGATGTCCACCAACTGTTGAATGGATAAGTAAAATGTAGAATATGCATACTGTGGAATATTATTTGGCAATAAAAAGTAATGAAATGCAGAATTAGGATACAACATAGATGAATCTCGAGAACATTATATCACATGAAATAAGGCACTCACAAAAGACTACATGTTATATGATATCACTTATATCAAGTGTCCAAAAAATCCCAAATCTATAAAGACAGAAAATAGATTAGTAGTTGCCTAAGAAATGGTGGAAAGAGGGTGTTTACTAGTGGGAATAAATTTTGAGGAGTGATAAAAATGTTCTAAAGCTGATTGTAGTGGTGATTAGACAACTTTATAAATATAGTAAAAATATTGAATTGTATACTTTAAGCAGGTTAATTATATGTGAATTACAGCTCAGTTGAGAGGTGAAGAGAAAAAGAAGGGCAAAGCTGAAGCTCCTCTTTCTTTTTCTGGAGAATGAAGGAGAACGAATAAAAGGAGAGAAGGAAAATACTTTATTTATTTATTTTTTTTTATTTTTTTTATTGGTGCACTGTATTCATACATCATAGTGGGATACAAACTTTTGTAGACATACATGCACACATCGCCCAGTCAGCCCCCACCCAATCCCCACCCCATTCTCTCCCCATCCCTCCCTCCCATGCTTGGCTTAGTGGTTGACATCTAGTATTATAGCAATTTATCCAAAATTAAAAATGATAATCTCACATAACAGTTTCATTTGTCTGATACCAAGCTTTTGATGACCTAAAGATAACATTTCAATATTTCTTTTTGCTTTCTTTCTTACCAGAGAATATTTTTTTTTCTATTTTTTAGGTGAAACTATCATATATTTATATATTTATTTTTCAGAAAAAACTATCCTAATATGGAATATGGACTCTAGGTACCCACAATGATCTTGAAAAAGAACAAAGCTAGAAGATGTATATTTTCTGATTTCAAGCCATATAAAGCTCTACAATAATTGAAACAGTGTAGTAATATTCTAAAGGCAGATCTATAAACCATTGCAGTTAAATAAAAGCCTAGAGCTAAATTCTTCCCTATATTGTCAAGTTATTTTTGACAAGGTTTCCACGAACATTTGGTGGTGGGAATAATAATCTTTTAACTAAATATTATTGAAAAATAATAATTACATGGAAAAGAATAAAATTGGACCCTTACCTAATCCCATATACAAATATTAACTCAAAATAGATAATAGACCTAAATATAAATCTTAAGACTATAAACTTTTAGGAGAAAATCTGGGTTATAAAACCTCACAACATTGAAATTGGCAGTGATTTCTTGGTTATGATTTCAATGGCACAGGCAACAGAAGAGTATACAAACTCCCTAAAAAAATAAAAAACATATTGTATATCCAAAGACAATGTAAACAGAGTTAACTGTTACTAATAGAATGGGATAAAATATTTCCAAATGCTATATCTGAAGGTATATTAATATTCCAACTAGAAATCCTAAAAATTAACAAACAATAAAGGCAAACAATACCCTTTAGAGATAGGTAAAAGACGAACATAAATAATGAATCTCCACAGATAACCAATCTTAGTTGTCTGTTGGATGGAAAATCTTGTTTCTCTAGTTCTGATGTGTGTTATCTATTTCTTCTTTGTAGTTAATCTCTTTAAGTATTTTCTCTAGTGCTGGTTTTGAAGACATAAATTCCTTCAGTTTCTGTTTGTCATGGAAGCTTCTTATTTCTCCATCTAATTTGATAGAAAGTTTTGCTGGGTAGGAAATTTTTGGCTGGAAGTTGTTTTCTTTCAGAATTGGGAATATGTTACTCCAAGCCCTTCTGGCTCTCATGACTTGGTTTGGGAAGTCTGGAGTGATTCTAATTGGTTTGCCTCTGAATGTCACTTGGCCCTTTGCTTTTGTTGCCTTTAAGATTCTCTGCTTGGCTTCCACATTGGTCATTTTGACAATTATGTGGCGTGGGGATCCTCTTCTCCGATCCTGTCTAAAGGGAGTTCTATAAGTTTCTTGGACCTGCGTATCCACCTCTTGCTCTATGTCTGGAAAATTTTCTGCTATTACTTCCTTGAAGAGATTGTTGATCCCTTTGGTTTCACTTTCTTTTCCCTCCTCTATTCCAATTATTCTTACGTTAGCTCTCTTAAAATGGGCCCATATTTCTTCAATATCATATTCCTGCTGTCGGATATTTTTTTCTAGATTAGAAACTATGCGTTCATTTTTGGAATGATCATCTTCTAAGAGCGAGATTCTGTTCTCCATGTGTTCTAATCGGTTGTTTGTGCTTTGAATTGAGGCCTTTACTTCATTAATTGCATCCTTTATCTCTTTTTGGCTCTCTCTGAGTTCTTTTCGAAGCACCTCTATTATTTCTACAGTTATTTTCCTGATTTGATCTTCTAGAAATCTCTGATTTTCAGTTTTATCGGGTTCTGATGTTGTGGGGTTGTGAGCATTGATTGCTCCAGTATTATTCCTCTTTCCCATGATTTCGGAAGTTTGTGCCTTCTCTGGGTTCTTCCCTTGGGTCACTATGACTTCACTTAAGGTGCTCTGGATCTCGAGTCTGTAGTATCTCAGACCCCACTACTCCTTTACTGGGTTGTATCACAGAGTCTCCGACCCAGAGAGTCGATAGAGGCTGCTTTAGACTGTGGGGGGTGCCTGGTTGCACGTTCTCCTATGGTGTGATATCACTGCCACTGCCCCTCTCCTGCTGGGTCAAGTCCCAGTGAGTACAGTACTGGGATTTCTCCTCTGGAGCCCGCAATTTGACTCACTGTTCTTGAGTACGCAGATGTAGCTGTACTGGATTCGGTGAATTCTCTGCTGCTGCCGCCGGTGGCAATATGGCGCCGCTGCTACGCCCTCGGCTGTGGGGCTGGCGTTTTTTTTTTTCTTGGTTTTGATTTCCACTCTGAATCCCTGCAGCGTGTGCTGAGCTCAGCCACTGCGAGCTTTAGATGCTTCCTGCGCCGAGAAATCCCGCCTGGCTGTTCCGCAGCGGCTCCCCTCGGCTTGTTGTGGCCGTCCCGTGAACTCGCCAGTGCCGCCGGCAGTATGGCTGCTGCCGCGTCCTCAGGCGTGAAGCCGCTTCCTCGGGCGTGAGGATCTCCTCTGTGGCTCTGTTCTCAGTCCGCTTTCTCTCTGGAGCCTGGTGATTTTTTTTGTTTTCCTGGTGATGTTGTTTTCTGGCTTTGAAAGGCACTGATTTTGTAGTAATGGAGATTTGTTGTTAGCGGGGCTCTTAAGCCCCGCTTTTCTCGGTCGCCATCTTCCCGGAAGTCTCGGAAAATACTTTATGATATAACAAAAAGAATGGATTCAGGAGCCAAGCACATCAGAGTTTGAATAGTATCCTTATCATCTGCCCAAATTAGCATCCTTTAGAAAATTTTAGGCTTTATTTTGACAACTGTGTATTAGACACTGTGCCAGTAGATTAATGTTATTAATCTGTATTCCTTGTAAATATCTCTGAAAGCTGAGCATAGCGATGCACACCTGCAATCCTAGTACTTGGGAGATTGAGACAGGAGAATCATAGGTTTGAGACCAACCTCAGAAACTTAGCTAGACCCTGTTTCAAAAGAAAAGAAAAAAAAAAAAAACACATGAAAAGGACTGGAGGTGTGGTTCAGAGTTAGAATGTTCCTGGACTTAATATCCAGTACCAAAATGAAAATAAATAAATAAATAAATAGATAAATAAATAAATAAATATCAGAAAGAGACAACATACTACTTTCATAGGAAGCTGATACTCAAAGGACCCTTAACTACCATGTTACATGGAAGGAATGACCTAGCATAAGCACCTCATTTCTTTAGCTTTTATATGCACCATTAATGAAATGGAAATAATATCTCCAAATGATGGTCTTCCAGGTTGAGAACCCACATGCCCTCATAATAGTGCCTAAAATTACTTAAAATATTTTTAAAACTGTGTTTGGCACTTGTCATCATTTGAATAATGATCCCCCCAAAATTATGTCCAGATCCTCATTTCTATGCCCTGTGAATATTACTTTATTTGGAAAAAGAATATTAGCTGATATAAATTAAAGGTCTTGAGATATTTCACCTTGTGTTACCTGTAGAGGATCTAAATCCAATGATAAATGTCTTTCTTAGAATTGGATAAGGAGATAACACAGATGCCAAAGAGAAGCCCATTTGAAATAAAAAGTAAAGATCAGAGTTATACAGTCACAATCCAGTCACCTTTAGCCAGAAAATCAGGATTAGGCAAAGAAAGATTGTTCCTTAGAGCTGTCAGAGTCTGACCCACAACTATGTTGATTTCAGACTCCTGGGTTCCAGAAATGTGAGAAAACAAGTTGCTATTATTTCTTCTTCTCCTTCTCCTTCTCTTTCTCCTCCTCCTCCTCCTCCTCCTCCTCCTCCTCCTCCTCCTCCTCCTCCTCCTCCTCTTCTATCTCCTTCTCCTTCTCCTTCTTCTCCTTCTTCTCCTTCTCCTCCTTCTCCTCCTTCTCCTCCTTCTCCTCCTTCTCCTTCTTCTTCTCCTTCTTCTTCTCCTTCTCCTTCTCCTTCTTCTCCTTCTTCTCCTTCTCCTCCTTCTCCTCCTTCTCCTCCTTCTCCTCCTTCTCCTTCTTCTTCTCCTTCTTCTTCTCCTTCTTCTTCTCCTTCTTCTCCTTCTTCTCCTCCTTCTTCTCCTTCTCCTTCTCCTTCTCCTTCTCCTTCTCCTTCTCCTTCTCCTTCTCCTTCTCCTTCTCCTTCTCCTTCTCCTTCTCCTTCTCCTTCTCCTTCTCCTTCTCCTTCTCCTTCTTCTTCTTCTTCTTCTTCTTCTTCTTCTTCTTCTTCTTCTTCTCCTTCCTTCTCCTTCTTCTTCTTTGGTGGTACTGGGGATGGAACCCTTCTAACTCCGGGCTACACTCCCAGACCTATTTTTATATTTTTTATTTGGAAACAGGGTCTCTTAAATCAGTGAGGCTGGCTTTGAACCTATGCGATCCTCCTGTCTCTGCCTCCCAAGCGCGGGGATTACAACCATGCGCCACCACGCCCGGCCAAATTGCTATTATTTTAAGCCACCAACTTTAAAATAATTTATGATGGCATCCACAGGAAACTAATACTCAGATATCCTATTTTTGAATTCATTATGATCATATTTTCCTTTACTATATAGGGCATAGTTATTTTGACTGTTTTGCAATCCTTCTCTGATAATTTTAACATTTGAGGTGTCTCAGGGTTAGTCTCCGTACTTATATTTTCTTTGGAGCGTGGGTCACATTTTCTTTAGTCTTCCTATGCTGAGTAGTTTTGGATTGTATCCTGGATATTACTAATGTTATGTTCTGGATTCTGCTATATTCTTCCAATGAACGATAATGTTTATAGCCTGCATTAACTTGGCTCACTGTGGGTTGCAGCTCAAATTTTTTAGAAAATACAATACTTAATTGGCCTGCTTGCTGTCTAACGTATGTGTGGGTCAGGCATAGAATTTAAGGTTCAAGGCATGTACACAGAACTTAAGGTTCTTCTTCTTTGGCTTTCTCCATTATTTGAAATCCTCCTTTCATTCTTTAGTACCCAGGTCACCTTGTGTTTCTATCCATTTGCTTCTTAGGGAAACAAACAAGTCAGTGTCTTTTCTATAACTTCAGATTCCTACATGATGATTTAAATCAATCACCAGGGCAAAGCCCCCAGATAAGAACCTCATTTTAGGTAGATAGTGTCTTCTAAGTTTTGACTCCTCTTCAAAATCTCTTGCTTTCCCTCAGACTCACAAGCTCATGTTGGTTATTTTCAGGGTATTTTGCCCAGAATTTATAACTATTATCTGTGAGAGGATCAGTAATTTTTACACTCCCACAATTATGAAGGCCAGAAGTCTGAAATCAAGGTAGTTGTCAGGTCAAACTCTGACTGCTCTGAGGGACAATCTTTCTTTGCTTGATTTGGAAAATTAAGTGGAAAAGGGCGTTCTTTGAATTGTGACTGCATAACTCTGATCTCTATTCTTGTTTTCAAATCAATTCTCTTCCATCCTGAAAATGAGATCTTGCAAGTAGCTCTAAGTGAGCAGTTCACATTTACATAGTACCTGACCTAATGTAGTCTTCAGTAACAATCACTATTGATTATTCTTATAACACTATGGGAGATAAATATTATTCCTACTGTTTAGATACAGTCTGAGTGTTCAGAGAAGCTAAGTAATATACCAGCATCTATAGCTAGTAATTGGAACTTTACTAATGAATTTCAACTTGGAGATTTGGCTAGTAACTGGAACTTTATTCTTGTGTTTCAATTTGGAGATTTGGCTAGATATGTCTATTCCTATTTTCCTGAATTTTGAATGAACCTGACTGTCTAAGCTTCATCTATTTCCATCCATAAATGAGGATTCATAAATTTATCTTCAAACCCATATGGTTTCTTTTTATTAGGAGAAATGAACTCAAAGAAGTCATTGAAGATTGTGTAGCTCAGGTTCAGTTTGGGAGCAGACAGAGTAGCCAACAACAGACCATCTAAGTTGGGGATGAAAGAAAGACCCATGGAGCCTTCACATTTTCTATTAGGCTCTCACAGTAATGCTCAACTCTTTCCCTGCACTAAACTGTATAGCTTTAATCAGTAATGTCTCCCTTTGAGCCTCAGTTTTACCAACTTCAAATTGGGTACAATGATTCCTAATTCAAAACTGGGAGAGAATTCAGTGAGAAAGCTTTTCACATGATCAACTCATGCTTCACGGTGGCAGAAAATAGATTTTCACTGGCAGAACTGGAATGGTGTTCTACAGATGTAGTCCAAGGAGAGAGGGGACAAAATTCAGTGGCACAGAGATCAGTGTTTTCTCCTTATATTTTCTCATGATGCAGTTTTCCTTTTCTAATGGCCAGGAATGTGAATCTTCCACCTGGCTGGAGGCCAGTCCTCAAACAATGGGACATTACATTACATTCCTCATACTTCTTACACACTTTCTTCCTTGATTTTGGACTTTCAACCTTCAGAACTACGCAAAAAATATTTCTGTCCTTCTTTTTTTTTTTTTTTTAGACACAGCCTAACTATGTTGCCCCAGCTGGG
The DNA here is from genome assembly GCF_963383645.1 of Muscardinus avellanarius. Lineage (NCBI taxonomy): Eukaryota > Metazoa > Chordata > Mammalia > Rodentia > Gliridae > Muscardinus > Muscardinus avellanarius. The sequence goes on along the minus strand of NC_137796.1, from coordinate 92,804,614 downwards.
ATCAAAGAACTTGGATCCTCCAGCCTCAGCTCCCTGAGCAGCTGGGATGACACGTGTGTACCACTTCCCCTGGTAATACATTTTCTTTCTTTACAAATGACCTCGTCTCTACTATTCTTTTATAGCAGCATAGAATGGACCAAGACAGCACTATTGGCTCAGATATTTTGCCTTGTAGCTTTTTGGTCGGGAGCTTGGAGGGCGAGGGCCAAGTGCACACATCTATTTCTGTATATTGTAAATGCGACTGGGAGACGATGCAAGAATAGACTTGCACTGAGCTATACGTTTCAGGTCTGTTTATGTGCACCATTCTGTCTCTGGCACCTCACTCTTATTCTACAGCATCTCAGTTACCTTCCTCCCGGCACAATTATTTCCCGTCTCCTGCCTGCCCAAGAACCACATCAACAAGCAAAGCGGCGCCTGCAGTCAGTGCCTTGTGAACGTGTAAGTGAAGTCTCTCCAGCTGGAAAGCCCCAGTTCCTCAGACCTTCTACCCTGCACTGCACAGCTGAAAATGAATTTGTCTGGGAAGGCCTCTGAGTCCACGTCTGTTTGGCGACAGCTGTCCAAATGGAAGAGGTATTATGCATTCGGAAAATGAAGTTATTTGGCTGAATTGATGGCGTGTGACCACGAGTGGCAGATGTCTGTTTCGGTGCTGGGGCACTGCACCCTCGCTATTCCTGGTTTCCAAAGTAGACGAGTTGGAGAGGAATGGATTTGATACAAACACCATTTCCCCCCTGTAGGAAAGAAAAACATTATTGCCAGTGTGAGAAGTTCTGCCATGAGGATTTCTCCAACCCAAAGCTGGAGTCCATCCTCTGCCTTTCTGCAAGCCTTAATGTTTTGTCTCTCTGATTTCTCCATCCATGGAAACCCAAAGAGCCCACGGGCATTGAAAGACTCCTTTGAAAGCCATGTCTTGCAGAACCTGGTCACTTTCCTTTGCAGCTGTGGTACCCATTTCAGCCCTGGCCTGATATAGGAAAAAATGAGATATTCTGGATAGATTTGTATACATGGTGAGTGGTGGCCAATGGGAATCAAATTCCGCTTTATTCTAATTACCAGAAGCCGTGGCCTGCACTAGCTCAGACCTTTCCAATAAACTTGGCTATAGTATATGGCCAATCCTATTGCCTAAGGAATCATTCTCTCTCCTATAAAACCCAAAACTTGCGTCTTGAAGCTTATGTTTTCTGATCAATGTGATACAAATGTGCAGACAAGCTCCGGTGAGGAGAGGCTAGAGTGAACTTTCAAATTCCGCACTCGGCTGCCCTTGTAGATTTTGATCAGCTTCCCCAAGTGGATGACATGGAATATACTTTAGAAACCTGCTTTCAGAGAGAGAGGGAAGGAGGGAGAGAGAGAGAGAGAGAGAGAGAGAGAGAGAGAGAGAGAGAGAGAGAGAGGTATCAGTTCTAATCTAACACATTATATACATATTTTTTGAACTGACTATATACTAGGTAATGGAAATCTAAAATAAAGAATATATCATCAAGTTTCACAGAGGCTCAGAATTATGTAGAGAAAAAAATGACACACAATCTAGGGTTATAGTGTGATTAAATGCTCTTAGAGTCTGCTGTTTAAAGTGCTTGGGAACACCGATGAAGGATAATTAATCTATCTCAAGGGAAGCTAAAGAGAGGAAATGATTTTTGAACTAGGCCTTGAGTATTAACTCATGGCATTAACACATCAGACAGTATGAGAGGAAAGCAAATAGTCTATTATGATTGAAACATGGGATGAATAAAGGGAATGACAGACCATCAAATTTGAAAGTTGGGATGAAGTCCAATTGCTTACTGTGCAAGAGCATGTATACTTCTTTCTGCAGTAACTGAAAAGGCATTAAATAATTTTTTCTGATTGAACCGAGGAGTGTTCTACCTCTGGGATACACCCACAGCTCTATTTTATTTCTTATTTTGAAGCAAGATTTTGCTAAGTTGCTGAGGGTCTCATTAAGTTGCTGAGGCGCCTTGAACCTGCGATCCTCCTGTCTCAGCCTCTGAAGGACTGGGATTACAGGTGTGTGCCACCACACTCAGCTCCATTAAATAATTTTTTAAGAAACATCATTCAGACAACAAAATGGATTGGCGACTTCTGGGTGAGATGGCAGGCAGACTAAGCAGATACAGAGATCACCACTCTCAAAATGCATAGAAAGGATCAGCAAAATGCTTGCAAAATGTAAAATTGAGCAGAACTAAAGAACATCATGTTAAGTGAGGTCAGTCAGTCACAGAAAGCCAAGGGTTGAATTTTTCTTTTCCTATGTGGAGTCTAGAGAGAAAAATAGGAAACCAAAGGAATTTTAGGTAATTGAGTAGAGAGACCAGTAGAATAGTAAAAGGGGATAGAATGAGGGCGATGGGGGTGGGAAGGGAGAAACTGATGATGAAAACAGTTGAATTGATTCAGTGTCCATGCATGAAGGTATCACTACTGACTGAGCCGTTATGTATGGGGAGCGTGGGTAGTGGGATGGGACCTTAAGAGAATCATACCAAGACCTACATGCATGTTTGTTTATATGACTTTGAACCTCAATGAGATGTATATTTACATCCTAATGCACCAATGAAGGTATTACAAAGTATAGATGTACCACAAATAAGCAAAAAATAAACAAAGTCTCCCTTAGTCCCCAAATTGTGTCTGAATTTCTTCCATGGACCAAAGTACAAGGGAATCCCATAGTGTTGAATAGAGTTTAAGACCGTCAAGCTGCGGCAGAAATACAGCTTCCTGTAGTGAATGGGAACTCAGTCAGTGCTCACACTCATGCTGGGAGTTAGCCCAGGCAAAGCACTATAACAGAGAGGATAGATGCATGGACTTTAGGCCAGCTTTTCTGGATTTCCCAATGAGGTGACTTTGACAAATTACTCATTCTGTGTAGGTGATCTCACTTTGTTTAACAAAGTAAGAGCTTAGTACATTTTAGCCATTATTAGGGGAAAAGTTGATATAGGTTTGCCAGCTTGTTCAGAGATATGTCAAAGTAAAACCCAGGAGATATCGGGTCCAAAGTGTATGCTATTGGTAGTGTAGCCATTCTGGTCCCTCGTGATCCCTGCCAGAGATGTTCAAGAGCTCACAAGCCACTCAAACTGTAGAAATAATAATTATTAAATATTCCTATTCCATGCAGAACTAGTTAAGATTAATAGATCTTTCCATGTTCTGCATTTTAAGATTCTTACAGCCAAAGTGTTGTATCATGGGCTCCTTTGGGAGGTTGGTGAAACCTATAGACTCCTGTCTTAAAAAAATAATATTCTTAAATGCATAAAATGGAAATATAAAGGAAGCTAGTTATATTGAAGTACAATTGTCAGAATAAAAGAAAGAAGGTGGGCATGGTGGTGTACTCCTTTAAGTCCAGTACTTGGGAGGTTAAAGCAGGAAGACCACAAATTCGAGGCCAGCCTGAGCAACTTAAGAGTCCCTGTCTCCAAAAATAAATAAATAAATAAATAAATAAAGGGTGGAAGTATAGCTCAGTGACAGAGCACTCCTGGGTTCTGTCTCCAGTAAACACACACACACACACACACACACACACACACACACACACACACACACATGCACACACACACGGAAGAATCCAAATTTACATTATAGTTAATACATGTCTTTAATTAACATGCTAAAAAAGAGGTCCATCATTGGGTCTAAAAATTAAGTGCAAAGTAATGATGAAGATAAGTAGCAACACTAAGATGATTAAAGTATTTGTTATTTTCATTGGTGAAAAAATCTTGAGTATGAGTCATATTCAGAATTCAAATTTATCTCTTTAGCTTAAGAATTAAACCTCAAGTCAGACTCCTGTGAAATCATTTCCATAGTGATCCAACAGATCCTCTGCTCCTAGAAGCGTGGTAGGGTTTATCCAGTGATTATAGGAGTATGTGGCACAGAGAAGAAGCTCAATAAATATTTACTAATGAATGAATGCATGAAAAAATGATTGGAGGTGACCAACCTGAGAAACAGTAAAGACTTATGCCCTTCCTTTCCCTGACTTCCTCCTATTCCTTTTCATCCCGCTCCCACATGGATTCATTCTCTGCACTAATAGTTACCAAATAGTTATTACATGAAAGACACTAGGATCTGTGGATGATACTGCCATGAATAAATAAGATATAAATTTGGTGCTTAAAGAGGACATAGCCTGACAGGATGTGGTGAGAACCCAAGGAAATCTCACATGTGTGGAGCACAGGGCCATTTTTATCAATTGCCTATTTTTATTTTCCTTAAGAGTTCCTCTTAAGCCTGGGAAACCATCAAGGCTAATTTCAAAGTTGGCAATAATGAAATTGCAGCCAGGTTGCAGTATCTGAAAAAGAAACCTGTCACATACACAGGACTCGTTCAAACCACCCAGTTTGCAGAGCCGAGTTGGGAAGAACTAGGTCAGTTTGCAGAGTTAGCTGCCATAAGATCCTGCAAACAGCTGCCTTAGCTGGAATCTATGTTTGCTAGGGAGAAAAAAAAATTCACAGATGGGACCTCTTTAAAATATTCTACGGAGTGGTGCTTGCTATTGCATTTTTAAAAGATTGTTTTATGAGATGTTTCCAAATTGACTTATGGGGAAATAGGTCACTTCTCCCACAAAGTTTGATAACACCAAATGGTATGTGCAAACTTTTTTCTTTATGTCACCACTAGACTTTCGATAAAGACCACTCTGCTGTTGGCTGAAGAAGTCAGCTATGCAAGTACAGCTCTGACTTTGGTTGGTTGCTGGAGACCTCTTTTCCTTTAGTATGGTCAGGTGAGCCTGTTAAGTGTGTGTCCATAGCTGAACTGGAAATCTTGTCTACTTTTCACTTTCCTGATAGAGCACTCCGCTATCTATGATAGGAGTTGGTGCCAGGTTTAGCGACACATGCCTGTAATCTTAGTACTTGGGAGGCTGATACAGGAGGATCACAGGTTTGGGACCAGCCTGGGCCACTTAGCATGACACTGTTTCAAAATAAAAAATAAAATAGGGTTGAAGGTGTAGCTTAGAGGTAGAACACCTCTGGGTTCCATCCTCAGTACCAAAAAGAAAAGAAAAAGTCTTAATGTAATAGAGGTTGACAGTCTACATCCTGTTGGCTACTGCTTGTTTTTGTAAATAAAGTTTTGTTGAAACATGGCCACGTTCATTCCTTTATGTATTGTCAACTTTCTATAGGACAGAAAGCCTAAAATATTTACTATCTGAATAGAGAAAATATGCCAATTCTTGATGTAGAAGGCCAGGATTTCAAGTGTGTCTTCCTGCTCTGGGGATGGCCAAGACTTCCAGAACATTAGAAAGTCAACACTATAAGCTGGCAATTCAAACTTGCCTCTTCTTTTTCCATCTTAAGTCCTATAAAGATGCTAGAGGGTGACACAGTCTGCTCCATCTAAAGAGGAAGTATTTTTATCTTGTGGATGGCGTAGGTGAAATAAGCCTGGCCCATAAATAACTATAATACAGAGATAAAACTAGTAAGAGGGATACAGAGAAAAATGCATTGGGCTCACAGCGTGGGAAACATACTTTAGATGTAGGTGAGTAGAAAATCTTAACAGAGGAAAAAAAGTATTTAATTGAGACTTTGAAGCATGAATAAAATCTGAACAAGAACTCTTTAAGAGGAGTCAAGAGGTATGTGAAGACTGGGGGAAATCGTTCGGTGTCTTGGGTCTTGTACATTGATCTATCTATGCATCCGATGAAGATAGGTTTATCTCCCACAAAGCCAAAGAAATGGCTTTATGGAGATCCAAGAACAGTGTTCCAACTCTTTTCCCTCCTCTGTTTTCAATTTCCAAGCTCTTGCTTAAAATGACCCAAGATTATTCGAAAGGATCTACAAAAGAAATTGGACAAGATGATATGTGCATATGCTACAGCCTTCAAAGATTTCTTCTAGAGAAGCTAGGGCAATATTCAAGGAAATCAGAGCTGGGTATGGTGGTACATACTTGTAATCCCAGTACTTGGGAGGCTAAGACAGAAGGATTGCAGGTTCAAGTCTAGCCTCAGCAACTTAATGAGGCCCTGTATCAAAAAAGTAAGTAAACAAATAAAATAGGCCTGGGGAGTGTAGCTTAAAAGTAGAATGTCCCTGGGTTCAGCCCCTAGTATCACACAAAAAAGTAAAAATTTAGAAAGGGAGTTGGCAAAGGCCACAAGAGGAGATGTGAAAAGTTGGAAAAACAGCCCAATTTCCCTGCTTCTCAAACTTGAAGAAGTGGAGTCTAAGTGGAAAGATAAATCATAGTATATGGGAGAAGGAACACATGTGAGTTTCATTCATCAGTGAAGAAGCAGCTGTCTCTACGGTCCACGATGTTAACATCCAACAGGAAGATGAGAGCAAATACGTCTTCTCTGAGACCTCATATAATTTGTGTCCTGATAAAGTGGTCAGTGACACCAGGAAGATTAGCAGGACCACTTTGTCTACAGAAAGTAGAGATCGAGTTTCAATAAATATAAAATAAAGATAACCAGTACCCAGCTCAGTCACTACACCAAACCCCAAGGTCAAACAAGAGAGAGCTCTTCAATAGCACCTGGATTCCTGTCCAATTTCAATAAACCTATCTTCAATTCCTGTGCACTCTGTTAGATCTCTTCATTGACAAAGAAAAAAAATATCATGGCACCATGGAGCCATGCAGGTAGTTGATAGAGATGTTAAGGAAATCTCTTCACTGTCATTCACAAAAGATAGATAGGCAAGGATAGATGTGTCTTTCTTTGATCAAGGCTAGAGTATAAGAAAAAGAAGTTAAGTTGAATTCCATCGAAAGTTATTTTAACATAGTAAAGGTAAGAAAATATAGGATTCAAAAGAATGTGCCTTAGAAAAAAAATTGAAGCATATTTTATAGAACATGTATTTTCTGCTCTCTGAAGTGAAAATAGAAAGAGGGATATTACAGCAGTCTAAGATGAAAAGTTGTAGCCTGAGATAAAGAGAAAAATATGAGAAAACCAATAATGGTGATGCAGAATTCTAAATTGCATTAGAAAACCAAGTTGATGGTTTGTATCATAAACTTCGGAAGATCTAGAAGGCAGAGTACAAGGGGCAGAGTATGATAAAAACGACGAAGGAACGTTACCACGTATGTCCCAAGGACAGAGAACGGAGACCTGTGATGGAGAACTGGCCTTTGGCAGAAAGAGAGAGGAATAAATGTTATGTAATAACCAAAGCAAGACTGACTATGACACTCCTGGGTCCACGAAAGACCTTGACCTACAGGGCCCAGCTAGTTGTGGGAAAATTTGACAGAAAGAAACCAACTCTGAGCTCTAGCTATCTAAAGATATTTATAAGACATAAAGTTATTTAACTGAGGTTTCTCCTATGAAGAATATCTCTCTATATATAGATAGGTATTTATTTATGAATCTCTCTATATGTTTAAGAATATGTGTGTACTAATTTAAGGACAGAGGAAGAACTTTTTGAACATATAGTCTGGATGAAAATAGTTATCTATAAAAACAGTTCATTAATTAGCAAGGTTTTGTAATGTATCCTTTCTTTTCCTTTTCCTTATTCTTGGAAAGGTAAAAGCTTTCCTGACTCCAGCCACCACTTCCTTCCTGGATCTGCACAGCAGTTTCCACACGGTTCCTCTGCTTCTCTGCCTACCTGCTTCCTATTCTCGCCTTTGCACATGGCAGCCTCGGAGATCCCTGATACATAAATGTACCAGGTAAACCCTTTTCTTCTTTCTGTTTATTTTCACAGAATTTAAAATCCATCTATCTCTGGGCTTGGAGGTGCACACCTGTAATCCCAATAGTTTGGAGGCTGAGACATGAGGATCACAGATTTGAAGTCAGCCTCAGGAACTTAGTGAGATACTGTTTCAAAACAAAAACAAAACAGAGTAAAATAGGGTAGCTGGGAGGAGGATGCCTCTGGGTTCATTCCCCAACACCACCAAACAACAACAATAAAAATAAAACAAAACAAAATAAATTTCATCTCTCATCGATGCTTCTGTCCATCAAACAAGTATTTATGGAGCACCTGCTTTGTACCAAGCTCTTTTCGCCACGCCACAAATACAACAAAAGACCAAGTTTCCACTTTTATGTAACTTAAACTTTTTAGGAACTTTCTCCTAGTTAGGATGTGTGTGAAAATAATTAACAAATATTAACAAATAAGTACAACAAATCAACAAATAAGATTTATTATGTGAGAAATTCTCCCCCGCCCCAGTATTGGGGACTAGAACGAGAGCACTCTACCACTGAACTCTATCCCCAGCCCTTTAAAATTTTTTTGATTTTTATTTTTAGACAGGGTTTTGATAAGTTGCCCAGGCTGGTCTCAAACTTGCAATCCTCCTGCCTCGGCCTTCCAAATTGCAGAGATTAGAGACCATGCCAGGTTAGACTATGTGATGTTTTGTGGGAGAACAACAAAGCCAACTAAAGGAATAGAGAAAGGGGAAGGGGCAATGGGTGCTTCTCTGCTAAGTTGATATTTGCACAGAAATCCAGGTAAATAAAGAGCAACCCAGGAAGATAGCTTGGGGGCAGAAGGAACTGTAAGTCCAGAAGTTAGGAATGTGCTTGTGAAGAGGAAGGAGGCCCGTGGGGCTGAAGCCCAATGGGCTACGTGGGGGTGGTTGGAATAGCAGATCAGACATTCTGGGAGGCAAGGGGTTAAACCTCTGGGGCCTGAGACATTGGGAAGCATGGAAACCAACTGTAGCATGTTCAGCAGAGGGGTGACATGATTTAACCTACTTTTTTAAAAGATCTTTTTTTTTTTTTTGTAGTAGTAGTAAGGATGGAACCCTGGGGCATTCTACCTCCAAGCTATGCCCCTAGCCCTTTTTACTTTGAAACAGGGTCTCACTAGTTTGCTGAGGTCTGACCTTGAACTTATGATCCTTCTGTGTCAGCCTCCCAAGTGCTGGGATTAGGGCAGTACCACCATGCCTGGCCCCCAATTACATTTTAAAGGCGTCTCTGTGACAGACCATGGGAAGCAGGCCAGTGGAGAAGCAGAGAGGCCATGGAGAAGGAGCCATTGCAAAGATCCCAGAGGGACTCAGCAGCGGGTGGAGTTGATAAAGTCTTTCCAGATCCCTAACTAGGAGGCAGAGCATAGGCACGCCTTGCTTAAGGATGTGAGATGCCTCACTAGGTGACTTCATCATTATGGGAACATTGTAGACTGTACTTTCACCAACCTCTAGGACTAAAACAAAAAGTCAATAATGTGATCCAATACCAGAGAAACATAAAAAAAATCAACAACCTTCATATACAGCTGAAGAAAGTAGTGAAAACCTGGGCAGATTAAAAATGTGTTATTGGGGCCCCAGGCGGGATCGTGCGGAGCACGGCAGACCCCCAGAGAAACCAGGGCCCTGTCGCAGGACCCTGGGCCCCGGGCGGGGGTCAGGCGGGGCACGCCGGAGCCCCGGAAGAACCGGGGCCAGGGTTGCAGGACTCTGGGCCCCGGGCGGGATTGCGTGGACCACACCAGAACCCCGGAAAAATCGGCACCTGGTCCCAAGGCCCTGGGCCCTGGGTGGGGGTCACGTGGGGCACGCCGGACCCCTGGAAGAGCCGGGGGCCCAGGTCAGGCGCGGAGCATGCCAGACCCCCGGAGAAACTGGGGCTCAGTCACAAATTCCTGGGCCCCAGGTGGGGGTCAGGCGGGGCATGCCGGATCCCCGGAAGAGCCGGGGCCTGGGTCGCAGGACTCTGGGCCCCAGGCGGAGTTGTATGGATCACACTGGACCCCCGGAGAAACTGGGCCCGGGTCGCAGTGCTACTGAGTGCCTGATCCCACAACCTCCTCAAACCACATATACTGTCTTCTCTTATTAAAAAAAATTTTAAAAAAAGGAAAAGAAAAAGAAAAATATTGGAGAGGGGTCAAGAAAGCCATGGCGGATGCCAGGATACTGGAGATGTAGACAAAACTTATCCAAATGAACTGGAACTTTTGGAAAAATTCCCTACGAAGGAAGACTGCTTCTTCTCTACATTCTTAAGAATCCTGGACTTCACCTGTAAGGAGAGAGTTTAGCGGAGACCTAGGAGGAAGGCGGTGTTGGAAGCGGTCTCTGTGATGGTGGTGGAGACTTGTATCCAGGAGAGGCAGAAATCTGATCCTACCAACCTTATTTTTTGGAGAAATTACATCAAACGTCAAATGCTACCGTCGCGCATGCTTAGGAACACTGGACAACATTCAGAGTGGAAAAAAGAGCTTGGGAAAGATTTGAAATGGTGGAGGCAGTGGCAATGGCAGTGGCCAGTACTCAGGGTAGGCAGAGATCTGATGCATTACACATGGAACTTTTGAAGTAATAACCTCAGAGGCAGAATGCTACCACCACACACCCTTGGGAACGTGGGACAACCTGCTGGATGAAGAGGGTGCTCGGATTGGAGCCTGCCAAGGGGTGAGGCTGGCAATGGAGACAGCAAAGTTGGAATTGGAGCCTGCCATGAGGCAAGGCCTGTGCTGGAGCCTCCGAGGCCGGGATCGGAGCCTGCCGAGGGGTTAGGCTGGTGCTGGGGTCTCCGAGGCCATGATCAGAGCCTGCTGAGGGGTTAGGCTGGTGCTGGGGCCAGCGGCTGGCATCGGAGCCTGCTGTGAGGCAAGGCCTCTACTGAGGCCTCCAAGACCAGGATCAGAGCCTGCCGAGGGGTTAGGCCAGTGCCGGGGCCAGCGAGGCCAGGATCGGAGCCTGCTGTGAGGCAAGTCCGGTGCTGGGGCCTCTGAGGCCGGGATCGGAGCCTGCCAAAGGGTTAGGCCAGTGCCAGGGTCAGCAAGGTTGGAACTGGAGCCTTCCGTGAGGCAAGGCCGGTGCTGGGGCCTCCAAGGCCGGGATCGGAGCCAGCAGAGGGGTTAGGCTGGTGTGGGGGCCACCGAGGCCAGAATTGGGGCCTCCCATGAGGCAAGGCCGATGCCTGAGCCAGCGAGGTCTGGATCAGTCCACCGGGTAGCCAGGCCACTACTTGGGCCGTCAAGCATGGGATCGGTACTTGCAACGCGGCATGCACAGAGAAATAGTGCAGAAAATAAAATCCAGATGCTTCCCGTAATCAGCAATAACTAGGAGGAAAGGGGTAACAGGAAGAGGTCAAGGTATAGAAAGGGCCCTGTAGTGAAGCAATTAAGGTGACCAATCAGAGGGTATGGAATAGGGGAGGATGGAGCCTCTTTAAAACTCAGGAGGTACATAAACATATGTATCAAAGTTAATCACCAGACAAGCATGGGATCGAGAGAGGGTAAGGGAATGGGATGGGGACTGGATGAGGGGTAATTGGATGATGTGTGCCTGTATATCCTCTCAAGTCTTGTATTCCAATGTGATGTATGATTACAATGCACCAATAAAAAATACAAAAGTATTTTTGAAATAGAAATTGAGGATTTTGACAGCTTGAAGAGATTGTACTGAAGTTTGGAAAAATTACTATTTTTAAACCACATGTCCACTTTTTAGTTTAATTAAAACTGGACAATACAATTATTAGTCCATTCAGTGATTTCATGAGTGTTGCTAACAGTCACACTAAGAGACAGCATTTGCATTGCAGTTACCTCAGTCAATCCACGTGCAAGGTGGGGATCTTTTCCTAGGACAAATTATTCAATTCATATGTGAGATATGTGATTGGCCGAAGTACAAAACAAATGAGTGTGGCAGTGTCAAACTATATTTAAAATATTGCTAAAATATAAATTCTTTATTTAAAACAGAAAAAAAATGTGTTATTTGTGGTATAGCTGATTGCACATCTATGAACGGTATACGTAGGTAACGTAAATGGTTGTTCCAGAGGCCAGGATAAATATAGCAACGAGATTAAGTGAAGCCCAAGATAAAATGTTGCAGTCCAAAGGCAGGGTGAGCAGGAGATGTATGAGGTTACTGCTGGCATAAACATTTTTAATAAGTTGAAGGAGTACATGCTAACAAAACAATAAAACCTATAGAATAGTAAATACATCAACCAGAACGAAGCCACTTGTCACCATATCAAGTATTATGTACTGTACATAATTGCATGTACTACATACATCCCTATTCATTGATTTATTGATTTATCTACTTATTTATTTATTTTTGGTACTGGGTATTAAACTCGGGAATTCTACCTCTGTGCTACACCCCCAGCCGTATTTTACTTTTTATTTTGAAACAGAATCTTGCTAAGTTTCTAAGGCTATCCTCAAAACTGTGATCCTCCTTTCTCGCCCTCCCAAATACCGGGATTATAGGTGGGCACCACCACACCCAAATTATATGCTCTACTCTTATGCGACTAACAGTGTGGTAGGTTTGCTCATATGAGCATCACTTCAAACCCATGAGCAATGTGCCACCCTACTGTGGTGGCTGGGAGGACCGTAGGCAACAGGAACTTTTCAGCTCCCTTGTAGTCTTACGGGCCCTCCATAATGAATGAAGTCTGTGGTCAGCTGGGACGCCATGTGGTATGTGACTTGCTGTACAGTTCTGGTGAAATCATGTTTCTGTTCAGTTCCTTCTTATGGAATCCTTATTTTCTGAAACAGCAACTCCCTGAAACTTCTCCCCACTGACAAGCTCCACACATCTCCGAGCTGCAAGTAATCACTGTCAAGTCACTACCGGGAGCTTGCAGTCTTCACCAATGGTGTCATGGGGACGGCGTCTGCAGGAATTCAATTCACTCCATTTGTCCCCTGGGATTTGCTTTCTGTCTGAATGTGGAAATGGCTTGAGTGGTTCTGGGGCGGCCCACCGGTTCTCTGATTCTCTAATGATTGCAGTCTCCGCATCTATGAGGAAAAGAAATTACTGCATTTATACAAAAGCTGTTTTGCCTTTTCTAGGTATTTTTTAAAAATTACAATTAGCAGGTAGGGCGTGGTGGCGCATGCTCATAATACAGGAGGACTGCGGTTTGTGGACAGCCTCAGCTACTTAGTGAGGCCCTCGACAACTTATTTGGAAACCCTGTTTCCAAATAAAGAATAAAGAGCCGGGCGTGGTGGCGCACGCTTGTAATCCCCGCGCTTGGGAGGCAGAGACAGGAGGATCGTGCAGGTTCGAAGCCAGCCTCACTGGCTTAAGAGACCCTGTTTCCAAATAAAAATATAAAATAGTTCTGGGAGTATAGCCGGAGGTAGAAGGGTTCCATCTCCAGTACCACCAAAAAAAAAAAAAAAAAGGAATAAAAAATAAAGCAGGCGGTGTAGCGTGGAGGTCCAATGTCCCTGGGTTCTATGCCCAGACCCACCCACACATAAAAAATTACAATTAGCCCTTTAATTTACTTCTATTTGTAATTTACATTACTTGGTGCATTGTAATTATATGTCATGGTTTTAATCATACAGGCACATGGCCCTTGGTGTGATTCTTTTCAACATCAAGGAAAACCCAAGCAAGTCTTAGATTTTGTTAGTACAGATACATTCACCCTATTTGTCCTTTAACTGAACTCAATTCAGGCATTATACATTTTGTCTCCCCTCCCTTTTATTTTTTAAACTGTTTTCATTTTTGGTATCTTGATAGTTTTTTTTTTCCCCCATTTTATCTTTTGTGTGCGTGGTACTGAGGATTGAACCCAGGAGCATTTTACCTCCAAGCTACACTTCCAACCCCTCTTTTTTGTTTTATTTTGTTTTGTTGTGAAGTAAGACCTAACTAGGTTGCTGACAGTCTCACTTACATTGCTGAGGCTGGCCTTGGGCCTGTGATCCTCCTGTATCAACCTCCCAAGTACTGGGTTTACAAGTGTGCACCACTATGCCTAGCTTGGTATCTTTGTAGTTTTTAGACAGAAGATAGGACTAAACCCAAAACTATGAGCCAATCATCACGTTAAAACAGATTATTGGCCAAGACAGTCCTTAACTATCCTATGAAGAGAGGGACAAGACAAGGAGGAAAGTTATTATCACTATTATAGGAATTCCCATAGCTAAATGAGTTTTTAACAACAAGCATTAGATATACAAGACTCATTAATTAAGGAACACAATGAGAGCCATGTGGCCCACAGAATTATAACAGAATTTCGATTTTCTATGAACTAATGAGGAAAAGCTATTGTGTAGACCAGAACACACATTTGCTTTGTTTTAGAGATTGGCTGTACTTTATATTCTGCAGTATTTTGCTTATCTTGAGTTGTTATACATCAATCAACATTTCAAATTCAAGGTCAGAGATGACAGAGGAGCTCAAGAAATATCTAAATACACAGACGGCAAAAACAAGTAAGAATGCGTTTAAGAGTCTTTTTGTCAAATTTCAATTGATATTTTTAGCTTGTAATAATAACAGCACATTTAAAGCATTATTCTTTAAATGCTTGTAGGACCAAAAGAAAATATTACTGCAAATTTAAAACTCTCTGGCTCCATGATTATCTTTTCAAATGGAGTTTACTTTTACCATGCATTTTAAAAATTGTTATATGAGGTCTAAAACAGAACCACCAAATTATAGTGGAACATATTGGATGTTCTTCTGGAACTCTTGCCCATCTAATACAACAAGAAAATACAAATTACCCAAGATGCACATTGGAAAAGCAGAGAAAATTATTATTTTTAAGTGATAGGGTAGTTTACCTGGAAAACCCATGAAAACAAGGTTTAACACTATTGAGATTAATATCAGAATTCAATAATGTGGTCCAACCCAAGAGAAACATAACAATTTAACAACTTTCACATATGTGAAGGGGAAAATGAGGCAATTGAGTGGGTTTTAAAAGTGCCATTTATATAATAACTTAAAAGCAAAATGTGCAGGAATAAACTTAAGAAGAGTAGAAATTTTATGAAGAAAAAGATGAATTTGACTGGAAAACATAAAGACTTAATAAACACATGTGAAGAGATGTATCAATTTCTTAGAAATATTAAATTTCATAATATTTTTATCCAGTTTCCCAAAATTAATCAGTAGGTTTAGGGAAATCCAAATACATATACCAAAATAGTTTCGTAGGGGCTATGAGGATGAAGAAATAATTTTATAGCTTATTTGAAGTAAAACTGAAGATTAGCTGGGGCTAGTGGTGCATGTCTATAATCCCAGCTACTTAAGAAATTAAGGAAGGAGAATCTCAAGTTTGAGGCCATTCTGGGTAACTTAGATTTTTGTATCAAAATAAAAAATAGAGACTGGGGTTGTATCTCAATATTAATGCTCCTGAGTTCAGTACACACACACACACACACACACACACAAACACACACACACACACACCTCACACACAATACACACATATACGCATTATAATATTTTGAAAATATTTATTTTGAAAAAGAAATATGATGTGATACACATAGGTATTTAAATAATTATAAAGACAAACTCTCGAAATTCTGTAGTGCATATAGAAACCAACAGCTCTTTGCAACAGAATATAAGTATAGAAATAGATTTAAGTGCAAACAAGTATTTATTACCAAGATTGTTGGCATTTAAAATAAGTAAGGTGGACATGGTGGCGCACGCTTATAATCCCCGCACTTGGGAGGCAGACAGGAGGATCGCGCAGGTTTGAAGCCAGCCATGCTGGCTTAAGAGACCCTGTTTCCAAATAAAAAGTATAAAATAGGTCTGGGAGTGTAGCCCAGAAGTAGAAGGGCTTCCAAGAACCCCAGTACCACCAAATAAATAAATAAATAAATAAATAAATAAATAAATAAATAAAATAAGTAAAATGTGACAGATTACTTAATGATTCTAGGATTGATTGCTTGGGAAAATATCAAATCCCTATTTAATACTATACACCAAAATAAATTCCAGATAGACTGCAGGATTAAATGAAAAACATTAAAATACAAAATTAGTCAGCTTTTCATTACTATAATAAGATTTTTGAGACAGGCTACTTTACAAAGAAAAAAGGTTTATGTAGTTCTCAGTTCTGGATAGTCAGGAACAAAGTACTGGCACTGGCTTCAGCTGGTGGAGGATTCAGATCATGATGTCCCAACTAGTGGCATAATGGTGGGACTGTTCCAGGGAGGTAGAAACCACTGGGCAAAGCAGGAAGTAGAGAGAGAATCCTCTGATCAAATCAGGATCCAGCCTATAAATCAACTATTACTAATGAGGACAAACTTAACTCCTTCAAGGGCAGCACCCTCAATGACCTAAGGACCTCCCAGCAGGTCCCACATCCTGAAGGTTCACACCACCTCCAACACCACCACCCTGGGACCAAGCTCCCAACAGATGAACCTTCAAGATATGCAATCATATCTAAGCTATGGCACATTAGGTAAAGAAAATGTTGGTAAATATGTAGTATAAAGCTTAGTATAGGATGAACTTTTTGTGTATAACACTATATCAGTATGTGATACCTCCATGACAGCTGTTAGATACTTTGAAATCACCTCTACTGTAGCTTTCTATATATTTGAGGTGATTAATAACCCAGTTAGAGTAGGTTTCAGAAAATTACTTGTGGGAAACCAAGAGGACCTCAGAAAGGAATTTGATTGTTGGAAAAAGGAGTCAGGTGTGATAAACTTACTGGGGACTGATGATTGAACTCAAAGGTACTATACCTCTGAGCTATAACTATAGCCCTATTTTTTATTCTGAAACAGGGTCTTGATAAGTTGCTGAAGGTCTCACTAAAATCGCTGAGGCTGGCCTCAGACCTGTAATCCTCCTGTCTAAGCCTTCAAGTACTGGAATTATAATTGTGCACCGTGGCACCTGGGTAGGTATGATAAACTTGATCCACTCTCCAGGCACTGTGTTTGTAGCTAAATGTTTGTAGATTGCATAGGGATCCTTTATAGTAGCTATCACAAGATTTTGTCCTTAGTTAGTCACGTGAACTACGTACTAGTGTCAGGGTATACACAAAACCTCGAAGAGACATTTCACCCAAACTTAGAAAACAAGGTGGTTCAGGTAGCTCCACTTTGGTACTATTTATAATTGAATGAAACACAAGTGTGTGTGTGTGTGTGTGTGTGTGTGTGTGTGTGTGTGTGTGAGAGAGAGAGAGAGAGAGAGAGGGGGGGGGGGAGGGCGCACTGTTTTGAATGGGGGCAGTCTAGAAGAAGCAACACTAACTAATGATCCCCCAATTTCAGTCACTAATAGCCACCCATGTTTCTTTCATGATCCCATCATCTGCCCATCTTTACTCAGCTGCAGTCCCCAAACACTCCATCTTCATCCAGGGGTCTAGGTAAGAGAGTTTCCTCTGCTGGGGTCACTATAGCCTTGATGACAAGAGAGAAAATAAGCATGGCAGGCACACACTATCTCTTCACGCTTCCATTTGGGAGGGACATCTCTGCTTCTATCTCCCTGGCCAAAGTGAGCCA
Organism: Muscardinus avellanarius; assembly: GCF_963383645.1. Lineage (NCBI taxonomy): Eukaryota > Metazoa > Chordata > Mammalia > Rodentia > Gliridae > Muscardinus > Muscardinus avellanarius. Next base: position 92,787,209 of record NC_137796.1, on the reverse strand, counting down.
CAGGACAATTGTCCTGTTGTGAGCCTCAGATCTACAGTCCTTGCAGTGAGAAAATGTAACTCTCCTGCAAGGCTGGGGATTTCTGGGATGGGTGCAAGAACATTTAGTGGCTCCATTATAAACACTGAACATATCTCTTTTCTCAACTTGTTCTGGAACCTACAGGACCCTGGACACTCCTGGTCCATTTGGGAAACCATCCTGTGGCTCCAGATCCCAGCAGGACTCAGAGCTATTTTAGAAGCTGCCTGCTTGCTCTTCCTTTTCTAAGGTGAATCCTCAGCCTGTGAGCAGATGTTGGCTGCCAAGGTGGTGCCAGAGCCCACTGTGATGGACAGCCCCTCTGCTTTGTTTACTCTTCCAGGAAGGGTGATAAATTCTCCTTCTAATCAGTCTCTGTGTTTCTCATTCTCCGATGCACCAACCCTGCTAATGAATGACTCTTTGAAGTTGGCAGTGGAGATGTGGCGTGCCGCACCCGTTCTGCCTTCGTTATGCCAAGTCATGCCCTCACTATCTCCCAAACACAAGCTCGAGTTCCTGAGGCTGGCGGAGATGGATGACGGAGTGTCCTGCGGCCCCGGATAATTTGTTCACGGTAATTCAGGACAGTCTATTCTGTCGAGAATGCTACTGAATACATTTGACTGAGCTTGCTGAGGGAGCCTGGTACATGGAGGGAGCCCTCGGAGGTCAATCACTGAACAGTCCTGAGGGTTTCCAAGTGGTGAGTTGGAGACTTTATCATGCTGCTGCTTTTGTGCACGGTCCAGAGGAAGCTTCTGCTAGAGAAGAAATCCCAGGAGCTAACACTAAGAAAACCCGACTGCCACTGTTGCAGAAGCATGAGAAAAATTCTACTGAACACAGAATGGAGATTTTCTTTTCTTTTTTAATTGGGGCCATGAATTTAAAGATGATATCAAAACCAAGGGCAGACAAAAAGTTAAAAGAGGAGGGCCTCAGACCATAGCATGCTTCACTGTGTCTATGCTTAAAACTACTTTTATGGATCATAAAAACAGGACAGGCATGAAGCAACACATGCTAGTATCTCAGGGATTGAAAGCTGTTACTCATGTGGCTGGTTCTCTTATGGGTAACAAGGGAATCCAGTGTTGTGAGTATCTAAAAGGCATGCGGGTGTTTAGAGAAATGCTGGTACCACAGGAGATGAGGAGGCCCAGATGTAGAAGTACAGGTTCAAAGTCTGTTGGGTAGAAGAATGTAGTCATGAAACCCTTAGTCATCCTAACCAAATGAAAGAGAGGACAGATCCAAATTTTTAGGATAAGAGATGAAAAAGATGTCAACACAGGTAGTGTGGAAATCCAGAAAATTATTAAATTGATCCAAAAGGATAGAGAAAACCTAAATGGGCAATGGCAAGCAAAGAGATTGAAACAGCAATAAAAAGTCTCCCATCAAAGGAAAGTCCAGGTCCGGATGAATTCCCAGCTAAATTCTACACAACCTTTATAGAAGAACTAGGTCTAATGCTTCTTGAATTATTCCATGACATAGAAAAAGATGGCATACTACCAAACTCATTCCAGAAAGCCAGCATCACCTCAATCCCCAAACTGTATAAAGATACTCCAAGAAAGGAAAATTACAGACCAATATCATCGATGAATACAGATGCAAAACGTCTTCATAAGATTCTAGCAATTCACATCCACAACCACATCAAGAAAATAGTTCACCACGACCAAGTAGACTGCAACCCAGGGCTGCAAGGCAGCTCACCATATGCAAATAAATATATGTAACTCACCACATTAGAAGAGCTAAGGATAAAAATCACATGATCATCTCAATAGATACAAAACCAACTCTTTTGTGCCTCATAACCTGAGAGTCAATCCAGAATCCATGTCCCAGGAGGTGCAAGCAAGGTCAGAACGCGCATCCCCGTATTCAGCTGGGTCCAAGTGTAGCCTTGAGCATCCAAGGGTGACCGTAGGAATTAACAGAGTTAATACTGGGACTCTACAGGTGTCACTCACCCAGCCCCATCTGCACAATATTTGGGATGTATCCTTGGGAGAAATCAATCAGGGTGACTTGGCTTTGTGGACATAAAACACACCAAAGTTAACTAACCAGGACTGGCAAGGAAGCAGTGATTTTAGAACTTTGCTCTAAGAACCAAATGAGCCAGCCTCCTAGACAATAAAAAGATATCAACCAAAGTGTGTTTGGCTGTGGTGAAGTTACTTTTCACATGGCCTATCTGGGTTAAGGGTTGTTTGTCAGAAACCACAATCCACTTGAGTCTGCTTCGGGACAGGAAATGGCTATTTTAAGGGCACAGGGTACCCATCATAGCCTAAAAGATCTGAAGTACAAGAAGTAGCATTATTTCCTTCCTTCTTTTTTTATGTGGTATTGGGAATTGAACCCAGGGGTATTTTACCTCTGAGATACACCCCCAACCCTATTTTATTTTTATCTGGAAACAGAAGCTCATTGAGTTGCTGATAGTCTTAAGTTGCTGAGGCTGCCTTGAACCTGCGGTCCTCCTGTCTCAGACTCTCAAGTACTGCGAAATTTTCTAATACAACCTCCTCCTCCTCCTCCTCCTCCTCCTCCTTCTTCTTCTTCTTCTTCTTCTTTTCTCTCTCTCTCTCTCTCTCTCTCTCTCTCTCTCTCTCTCTCTCTCTCTCTCTCCCCCCCCCAGATCCTGCAATGGCATCAGAAAATTCAGTTAGCTCCAAATCTTTCACTAGAACACCTGTTCAGAATAGTTTTGCTGCTATGCTACATAAAGGTTTCAGTGAGACCAGTTTTCTGGCTTTCAGTGTCTACTTGTCATAGATCCCTGCTTGGGGTTCCCATCAGGTCTGCTCACATGGCCCATGGCACTCAGGTCATCTCTGCTGCCTTGCTGCCATTTTCCCAGTGATGCTGCCCTGGGTCCCTCCCGCCTTTCATACTACGGACCCACTTCCTCTCTGGAGTCCAGCTGCTTTCTGCCTGGTAGGGCTGCAAGCAGAAAATAGGGTCTCTCTTTGGGGGTCACAGATAATTCACTCAAACATTCTTATACTTTCCTTCTCTCCTTTCTCCCCCAAGACTAGGGAGATGTCTCAGAGTAAACATGTGATCTTCTCTGTTGACACCTGAAAATGCCTTGGGCACTGGAAAAAAGGTAGCTTCTTCAACAAATGGTGTTGTCAAAACTGGTTAAACATATGCAGAAAAATGCAAGTAAACTCCACTTTCTCACCCTGCACAAGAGTCAGTTCAAGATGGATCAAAGACTTGGAAATCAGACCAGAGACCTTACAGCTCCTTGAAGAGGACATAGGTCCAACACTGCAACACATAGGCACAGGTAAAAGCTTTCTCAACAAGACCCCAAAGGCACAAGAAACTAAAATGTGGATCAATACATGGTATTACATTAAACTGAAGAGCCTCTGTATAGCAAAGGAAACCATCAAGAACCTCAACAGAGAGACAATAGAATGGGAGAAAATTTTTGCCAATCTTTCCTTCAATAGAGGAATAATACTAGAATATAAAGAGAACTCAAGAGACTCATCACTAAGAAAATAAATAACCCAATCAAAAAAATGGGCAAGTGAACGAAATGGACATTTGGCTTTTGAAAATATAATGCAGGACAAGAAGAAATACATGTGGTTCCACTCAGATGTGTCTCTCTTTTGAGCCAATGAGAACAGAACCAACATCTGTGAATGCAGATAAGTGTAATCCCCAAATGACGGGTCGGGCATGTAGGGGGACTCCATGCTTCAGGGATCCCAGAGACTATATTTATAATTCAGTGTCATGGGGAGCTGGCTGATAAACCTCAGTGAATCAAGGCAGTCACTCTTTGTTTCTCTCTGGTTGGGAACACATGATGTACCATATCTGTTCCTTTTTTTTTGTACTGGAGATTGAACATGGAGGCAACCGACCTCTGAGCTACATCCCTAGCCCTACTTTATTATTAAGTTTTAATTTTTTTAAGTTTTAAATTTTGAAACAGGATCTCACTCGGTTGCTGAGGGTCTTACCGAGTTGCTGAGGCTGGCCTCAAATCTGAGATCCTTCTGTCTCAGACTCCCAGGTACTGGGATGACAGGTATGCACCACTATATTTGGTTCTCCTCTTCTTCATGACTCTGATTCACTCTCCTTTCTTAGTAGACTAGTTTCTTATTACTTCTTTTATATCATCATGAATGGTTCTCCCAAATCGCATCCCCAGACTGAGATGACGTGACCATCTTGACCACCTAGAAACTCTCACCCCAGGTCTGAATTCCTGGGATGAAGGAACCTGTTTTTCCTACATGGTTTAAGGCAATTGAGGAACAGGGCATACACAGGATGACCCAAATAGGACTCAGGTCTGTGATATTCGGTGAGCACAGTTCTTAGGCATGTATAGGTTGCACAGACACTTGAAAGGGGATCTGTCACAATTTTTCAGTGACTATGCTACACATAGATACCATACAACAGATGCTGCTTCTATTATAACAGTAGATATCATGGGCTGACTCATGACAATGTGAGGAAATTTATAATATTTGACATTGAACGACCTACTGGTGAATGCAACTTCTTCACGCAGAAACTCAACAAACTCTTTTTGCGATTCTAGGAATTGAACTCAGGGGCATTCTATCTCTGTGCTCTACCCCCAGCCCTACTTTATTTTATTTTTATTTGGAAACATGGTCTTGCTAAGTTCCTGAGGCTGGCTGCGTACCTGGGATCCTCCTGTTAGCTTCCAAGTCCTGGATCACAGGTAAGCATCATCATAACTGATCTTCAGAAACTTTTTCTTAAGTGCGGCCTGAATTTCTTCAGTGGAAATGGCAGTGAAATTAAATTCCTCATAGGGCTATTATGAGAAATAAATTTATTAAGTTTAAAGGTATCTTGAAGGCACAGAACTGAGACTTAGAAAACACTGATATAAGCCCCATCTGTCACTTGGTAGCTTTGTGATCATAAAGAATTCACATCTCTCTCTGGGATGCATATATCAGGTCATGAGGAAAAGATGAAAATGAGACTTCCGGGAAGATGGCAAAAGAGAAAAGCAGGGCTTAAGAGCCCTGCTAACAACTAATCTCTATTACCACAAAATCAGCGCCTTTCATAGCCAGAAAACACCATCACCAGAGAAACAAAAAAATCACCAGGCTCCAGAGAGGAAGGGGACTCAGAACAAAGCTCAGAGCCACAGAGGAGATACACCGGCCTCATGCCCGAGGACGCGGCAGCAGTGCCTTACTGCCGGTGGCAGCAGCAAGTTCACCGGACGGCTACAGCGAGCCGAGGTGAGCCGCTGCGGAACAGCCGGGCAGGATTTTTCGGCGCAGGGAGCATCTAAAGCTCCCAGTGGCTGAGCTCAGCACACGCTGCAGGGACTCAGAGTGGAGCTCAAAAACAGAGAACAAATACGCCAGCCTCACAGCCGAGGGTGTGGCAGCAGCACCATATTGCCACTGGCGGCAGCAGCAGCAAATTCACCGAGTCCACTACAGCTCGATCTGCATATTCAACAACAGTGAGTCAAATTGCAGGTCCCAGAAGAGAAATCTCAGTACTGACTCCCAGGGACTTGACCCAGTGGGGGAGTGGTGGTGGCAGAGATATCACACCATAGGAGAATGCCCAACCTGGCATCCCCCATAGTCTAAAGCAGCCTCTATCGACTCCCTGGGTCTGAAACTCTGTGATACAACCCAGTAAAGGAGTAGTGGGGTCTGAGATAGCACAGACTCGAGATCCAGAGCACCTTACATGAAGTCATAGTGACCCAAGGGAAGAACCCAGAGAAGGCACAAACTTCCGAAATCATGGGAAAGAGGAATAACAATGGAGCAATGAATGCCCACAACCCCACAATATTAGAACCTGATAAAGCAGAAATTCAGGGATTTCTAGAAGATCAAACCAGGAAAATAACTGTAGAAATAATAGAGGTGTTTTGAAAAGAATTCAGAGAGAGAGCCAAAAAGAGATAAAGGATGCAATTAATGAAGTAAAGGCCTCAATTCAAAGTACAAACAACCGATTAGACCACATGGAGAATAGAATCTCGCTCTTAGAAGATGATCAATCCAAAAATGAACGCATAGCTTCTAATCTAGAAAAAAATATCCGACAGCAGGAATCTGACATTGAAGAAATATGGGCCCATTTTAAGAGAGCTAACCCAAGAATAATTGGAATAGAGGAGGGAAAAGAAGGTGAAACCAAAGGGATCAACAATCTCTTCAAGGAAGTAATAGCAGAAAAATTTCCAAACATAGAGCAAGAGGTCTATACACAGGTCCAGGAAACTTATAGAACTCCCTTTAGACAGGATCGGAGAAGAGGATCCCCATGCCACATAATTGTCAAAAAGACCACTGTGGAAGCCAAGCAGAGAATATTAAAGGCAACAAAAACAAAGGGCCAAGTGACATTCAGATGCAAACCAATTAGAATCACTTCAGACTTCCCAAACCAAGTTATGAGAGCCAGAAGGGCTTGGAGTAACATATTCCAAACTCTGAAAGAAAACTACTTCCAGCCATAAATTTCCTACCCAGCAAAACTTTCTATCAAATTAGATGGAGAAATAAGAAGCTTCCATGACAAACAGAAACTGAAGGAATTTATGTCTTCAAAACCAGTGCTAGAGAAAATACTCAAAGAGATTAACTATAAAGAAGAAATAGGTAACACACATCAGAACTAGAGAAACAAGATTTTCCATCCAACAGACAACTAAGATTGGTTATCTGTGGAGATTCATTACTTATGTTAGTCTTTTACCTATCTCTAAATTGTATTGTTTGCCTTTATTGTTGTTAATTTTTAGGATTTCTAGTTGGAATATTAATATACCTTCAGATATAGCATTTGGAAATATTTTATTCCATTCTATCAGTAACTTTTAACTCTGTTTACATTGTCTTTGGATATACAATATTTTTTTTTAGGGAGTTTGTATACTCTTCTGTTGCCTGTGCCATTGAAATCATAACCAAGAAATCACTGCCAATTTCAATGTTGTGAGGTTTTATGACCCAGATTTTCTTCTAAAAGTTTATAGTCTTAAGATTTATATTTAGGTCTTTTATCTATTTTGAGTTAATATTTGTATATGGTGTTAGGTAAGGGTCTAATTTTATTCTTTTTCATGTAATTAATATTTTCAACAATATTTAGTTAAAAGATTATTATTTCCCCCACCAAATGTTCATGGAAACCTTGTCAAAAATAACTTGACAATATATGAAAGAATTTAGCTCTAGGCTTTTATTTAACTCCAATGGTTTATATATCTAATGGTTTATTTTAGAACAGTACTACACGGTTTCAATTATTGTAGCTTTATATGGTTTGAAATTAGAAAATATATATCTTCTAGCTTTGTTCTTTTTCGAGACCATTTTGGGTATCTAGAGTCCATATTCTATATTAGGATAGATTTTTTTTTCTGAAAAATAAATATATAAATATATGATAGTTTCACCTAAAAAAAGAAAAGAAAAAAATATTCTTTGGTAAGAAAGAAAGTAAAAAGAAATATTGAAATGTTATCTTTAAGTCATCAAAAGCTTGGTATCAGACAAATGAAACTGTTATGTGAGATTATCATTTTTAATTTTGGATAAATTGCTATAATACTTGATGTCAACCACTAAGCCAAGCATGGGAAGGAGGGATGGGGAGGGAATGGGTTGGGGATTGGGTGGGGGCTGACTGGGCGATTTGTGCATGTATGTCTACAAAAGTTTGTATCCCACTATGATGTATGAATACAGTGCATCAATAAAAAATTAAAAAATATTAAAAAAATAAAAGAAAAAAAAAGAAAAGGTGAAAATGATAGCAAAGTCGTTGCATAGTGGTTAGAATAACAGGTGTGTGTGTGTGTGTGTGTGTGTGTGTGTGTGTGTGTGTATGCCCAGGTTTAAGCCAACCTCTACCATTCCATGACTTTGTGTACCACCTTCATCAACAGTGTTGAAGCTCATCAGGAAATCTACCACTACTTTAACTTACAACCCTGACTGACCTTGAGCTTCCACTGTCTAAAGTGAGTTAGTCCTACCTCAAGTCTCACAGTGTCCAAGAAGGTTTTGTTGATTTCTGCCTAGTTAAGGCATTTTTTAAAATGTTGGCTCATGCTCGTAATCCTAGCATTTGGGAGGCTGAAACAGGAGGATCCGGGTCCGTAGACAGCCTCAGCTACTTAGTGAGGCCCTTTGCAACACAGTGAGACTCTGTTTAAAAATAAAGAATAAAAAATAGAGTTGGGGGTGTCTCTCAGAGGTAGAATGCCCCCGGGTTCCATCTTCAGTAACACACACACACACATACACACACACACACACACACACACACGAAAAAAGTTTCCAACAGGTTTCTAATTGATCTTTGTGTCTTCAGTAATTCTGAGAATCACTTGGTTCCATTTGTGATTTATAAATTTCATAATATACCTTACTTATTTAGAAGCCTCTAATGATTCCCTTCTATCTCAAGGTTAAAAATAAAAAAACTTTATTTCTATGTAAAGTCCTTCAAATCTTGTCCTTCTACTTCTTTTCCCACTCTCTCTTTTCTTCTTTTACCTCTTCTTCATTTCCTCTTTCTTCTTTCCAGTTCAGAATACCTAAATACATTCTTTTATAATTATTTATGTGCACATGTATATATTTAATGCAGATATGCAAAATACAAAGTGACAATTCCCCTTACAGCCATCTACCCCCATTCCCACATTCCTATCCCAAAGGTAGTTCTTGATATCAGTTTGAGGTGTAACTTTTCAATTATTACCAATATATGAAGTATTTATGTATCTATAGCTTTATTTGTATCTGTGTTTACAACTATGTCTACATTAGTGCCTACACACCCATAGAGCCAGTGTTTGTATATTCTTTTAGAAATATATTTTAGTCTTATGTTTGTATGACTTTTTCTTTTAACAGAAATAGCATCACATTGGATTCAACTTTACTTTTTTATTTAATGACACACATTGAAGACATTCTCATGCAAAAATATACATATTTAGCAGACACATGGCATTCTATTCCATAGGTATTTTAGCATATATTTATCTACCCCGTTATTGCTCTTAGTCTCTAGTTATTTTGTCTTAGTCCATGCAGCTATAGCAGAGTACTGTAGACCAGGTGGCTTTAACAACACACATGAACTTTATGCAGTTCTGGAGGCTGGAAATCTGAGATTAGGAGGTCAACAGTGTTAGATTCTGATGGGGGTTCTCCTCTAGATTATGGACCACCTGCTTTTGTGCATCTTCGCATGGAACAAAGAGGCTGAGCCAGCTAAGGGTGTGAATGCTATTCATAAGGGCTCTACTTTCATGACCTAATTATGTCCCAGAAGTCCCATCCCCAAGTGCCAGTTCACTGGGGATTAGATTTCAACATGTGACTTTGGAGGTGTAGCTCAGTAGAAGAGCCCTTGCCTAGCATTCAGGAGGCTATGAAGTCAATATCTAGAACTGCCAATAAAAGATGGGATGGTTAACTGGTTAACGTATGAATTTTTGGGAAGAGGGCATGTGTAAGCATGAAGTGCATAACATATATTTGCTACTTTATTACCCATATATTTTTTACCCAGGTGCTTGGTAGAAGGGGTAGGTCATTCATATCCTTTCTCTCTCTCTCTCTCTCTCTCTCTCTCTCTCTCTCTCTCTCTCTCTCTCTCTCTCTGTGCTGAGGATGGAATGGAACCTGAGGACTTGTACACGCTAGGCAAGCATTCTACCACTTTCTACCACTTGTACCAACTACATCCCCAGCGTGTTTGTTCTCTCTCTCTCTCTCTCTCTCTCTCTCTCTCTCTCTCTCTCTCTCTCTCTCTCTGTGCTGAGGATGGAATGGAACCTGAGGACTTGTACACGCTAGGCAAGCATTCTACCACTTTCTACCACTTGTACCAACTACATCCCCAGTGTGTTTGTTCTCTCTCTCTCTCTCTCTCTCTCTCTCTCTCTCTCTCTCTCTCTCTCTCTCTCTCTCGATATTGTTGAGTTGTCCTCTAAAAAATCCTTGCCAGTTTGATCTTCTGTCAACAATCTCATCAATGTACATTAATATTGCCTTAAATTTGCTATTCTACTGAGAAAAAACCATGAAACATCATTGCTGTTTCATTTTACACAGTCCTGGTTACTAATAAAATTAAACACCTTTTCATTTGCATTTCTTCTTCTTGTGCCTTGCTTGTTTATATTGTTTGTCCAATTTTCTATTAAGTTTTAGTATTTTATCTTATTGATTTTTGAGATATCGTGATATATTTGTATATCAATCCCTTGTTAAAAATACTTTCTTCCAGACTGCCAATTATCTTTTTGCCCTTTAAAAGATATTTTTCATCTGGGCATGGTGGCAGCCTGCCTGTAATCCCAGTACTTGGGAGGTGAGATAGGAAGATTGTAGGTTCAAAGCCAGTCTCAGGAATGTAAAGAGGTTCTCTGCAACTTAGCAAGACTATTTTTCCAAATAAAAAATAAAATAGGCCTGGGGGTGTAGCTCAGAGGTAGAATGTCCCTGTGTTCAATCTCCAGTACTACAAGAAAAAAAAGGTATTTTTCAATATATAGTGGTTGAATTTATGGATGTTTTTGTTTAAGACTTCTGAGTTTCTGTCTTCCTTAAGAAAAGCCTCTTCAACAATATTTCTAAAAATTTTATAGTTTTTCTAACACTTAAAAATTTTGTTTGTACATTTAGCTTTTTAATACTTCTAGAATATACCTTTGAGTATGGTGAAAAGTATCATCTATTTCCACCCTGCCTGAGGGCTCAGCACTATTTGTTGAATAAACCATTCCTTCTCTACCATTTCAAAAATGCTGCTTTTATGATACAGCAAATGTCCACACCTATGTGAGCCTTTTCTGGGCTCTCTATTCTACTCCATTAATCCATTTGGCTATTATCACACATTTTGACAAGTTGTGGCTTTTAAGGATGCTTTCCTGGAGCTTCAGGGGTAATAGAGAGGAATTACTACACATACAACTAAGAGAGTGACTTATATCACCCACATTTGCTCAGATGTCCCCTTAAGAACTCTGAGTCAGCCCCTCTTGTTTACTGATGTTATGGAAAGCTTGTGCTCCCCACTCACAGAGCTTCAGGCAATTTTGCCATTCACTGTTTGGCCTACATTTATTAATAGTCTCAGGAAGGGGAGAGAAAAATTCTCCATGCTACCTCTGTTGGGGCCTACCACTCAAATCCCCATAGGAGTTCTCAACCCTGGATGGCTGAGGACAGGAGGACCCATTTCCTTCGGAGCTGACTCCACTTTAAATATACAGATATGAGCTGGGCGTGGTGGTGCACACTTGTAATCCCCGCCCTTGGGAGGCTGAGACAGGAGGATCACTCAGGTTTGAAGCCAGCCTCAGTTGGTTTAAGAGACCCTGTTTCCAAATAAAATATAAATAGGTCTGGGAGTGTAGCCTGGAGGTAGAAGGCCCCTGTACCATTCCCAGTACCACCAATAAATAAATAAATAAATAAATAAATAAATAAATAAATAAATACACAGATATGTGTCTTATTCCTGTGGCTTCCATAAGACAATCACACAGTGGTTCGACATGAGCTACTGGTGGTAAATTACATTGTTAGTTTTAGAATGCAACAAGTCAATCATGACTCCATAGTTCCTAATCTTGGAGGTTGAGTGTTCCTGAGTTCCATCCCCAGACCTGCAAAAAAAAAAAAAAAAAAATGGATTACAAACTGGGCATGATGGTGCATGCCTATAATCTCAGTACTTGGGAGGCTAAGAAAGGAGGTTCACAGGTTTCAGGACAGCCTCAACAATTGAGTGAGGGCCTCTGCAACTTAATGAGACCTTGTTTCAAAAAAAGAAAAGATAAAATAGGAATGGAGGTGTAACTCAGAGGTGAATGCCCCTGGGTTCAATCCCCAGTAAAACACATACAACATACACATACCTACACACTCACAAGAATGGATTACAAAATGGTGTCATATACCCACAATGGAATTAGCTATAAAGAACATAGTTATGTCATTGGCAGGAAACTGGATGAGACTGGAGACTATTATACTAAATGAGATTAGCCAGACTCAGAAATTACAGGGTTGTGCATTTTCTCACATATGTAGAAGCTGGAGATAAATTGGCCAGGAGACCAAGTCCTCCTCAAGTTGCATCAACCAAAACATCTCCAATCATGGTGGACTGGGCCCTTTATAGTTATCCTCACCACACTTACTGTTGGGTGACGCATACTGGAATCACCTTACTTGGCTAAAAAGGGCTCTGTTACAACAGCCTCATGACAAATTCTCCTATACAGTGTTGGGGCCCACTAAGCTCCATTTTTCTCAGCATAATTCTTTTTAATGCTTTTATTTCAGCAGGCCCACCTGTTTATGTCTGGAAATTCATTGCGCAGGAGACCTATTTGCTCCCTCCACAAAACGTTGGACTGACCACAAGGTGGGATCAGTATAGTGCTCTCTTTTTCTAGATGCCAGACAACGATAAGTATTGAACTCTCTCTAAACTCTGTTACTGATGCTCCTGTCCCAATAGCATGTTTTCCATTTGACCAGACTGACCCATATTACCTAACTCAAGTAGAGGTGACTTCAAGTGGCTCTTGAATCTACAACCTCCTCTTTGACCGCCCTTCAATGACAAATTACCTCCCTTGCTAGGGTAGCCCTCCAAAATAGACGGGCTTTGGATTTACTCACTGCTGAAAAGGGTGGTGTTTGTCTCTTTCTCAGGGAAAAGTGCTGCTATTACATTAACGAATCTAGCCTAGTGGAGGAAAATGTCCAAACTCTGACCAGGTTAAGCAAGGACTAAAAACACGATATCAACAGTCTACCTCAATACCTCGAATAGTTCCTAGGGCCAGTAGCTGCTGGGCTCCTTCCCCTCCTGAGACCTATTATCATGATGTCTTTATTTATTTATTTTTTGAGGTTCTGGGGATGGAAACCAGGGGCATTCCACCTCCAAGCTACACCATCTGCCCTAATTTTATATTCTTTATTTTGAAATAGGGTGTCACTAAGTTGCGGAGTGCCTCACCAAGTAGCCAAGGCTGTCTGCAAACCTGATCCTCCAGTCTCAGCCTCCTGAATGCTGAGATTACAAGCATGCGCCACCACGCCTGGCGTGATTTGTCTTTTCTTTTTGATAGTCCCTTGTCTGCTAAAGTTCGTTCAGACGCACAATACCGAGCTGTCCAGGGTAACCTTCAATCAACTCCTGCTGCAGTCATACTCCCACCTGCCCACTTCTGAATGACCTGACCTCTCCTGGCCAACGGGCCCCTATAACGATGTCCCCCCTGAGAGCAGGAAGTAGTTATTGACTCTGTCGTTGACCAATATTACCAAAAGGCCATGATGATAGGTCAGGTCCCTCCTCCTCCCCTCAATGGGATCCTGAAGCTGGGACAGGAGGTGGAACCCTGGAAGCCAGAAGCAGAGATGGGGCAGACTCCAGATGTAGAGAGAGGACCAGCATGCTTCTGCCTTGCTAGCCCCACCCCAAGACCCCAGCTACATAAATACCCTCATTTCCTCTCTGCAGCGGGACTCTGCAGACCAGCAGCCCTTCCCCTAGTATTGGTCTGCAGGCCTCGACTGAGATCTTTAATAAAAAGGGGCCTAATATCACACTACTTTGCTGTATTTTTCCTCCCTTGTGACCCCTGACTCAATTTCAGTGTTACAGAGGGGAGACTCCAGTGGAGTGGTGGAGTCTGGGGGAAGTGCAGGTAAGGAGACTTAATGAAAGAATCAGTTCATTGATGAAATCAGTTCAAAGAATCAGTTCAATGAATGAAATCATCAAAGCCAATCTCAAATAACATGTATGGAGAGGAGGAGGGAACGGGGTGGGATCTGGGGGGAAATCACACCAAGGGTGTGTGCATGCATGTTCCTCTCACTCTCAACCTCATTATGACATAAAATTACAATGCACCAATGATAGTACGTAAAAAATAATTGAAATAAAAGAAACACGGACTCCAGTCTAACCCTGGGTCATGTGTCACTGGACTTTGTAGCACAGTTTTTGTGCCTGAGTCTGTTTCTAGCTCTAGACTGTGAGCTCCTCCAAAGCAGGAACAGCATCTTAAGCATCTTTGAATCTCTCCCTCCTCCTCCTGTGCAGTGCTTAGCACAGGACCTGGCATGAAGTAAGTGCACCAGTACAGTCACGTGTGCCTGAGTACGCTCAGCAGCCAGTGCCATCACATACTTCCCCCTGACGTTGCCTTCTACTTCATCATATCTTGCATGTAGCTTTCTGCAGCCCCCAGCTCACTATCCCTCCATTTCATCTGCTCCTTGCCTCCCCCATGATGCTCTGCTGTCGTTTCTTTATCTCCATATTTCTCAATTGTCTATGTGACCCTCGTGTCTGTCTCCATTAGCGTCTTTTACATTAAATCAGATCTCTGCATCAGTAGGAGAGGCTCTTTGCAGCTTGATCAGTGAGCAATGGATCAGACAGCTGAACCGTTGATTTAATTGGCATGGAATAATGAAGCCATCTGTTCGGTGGAGTTGATCTTTTAAGTGTTACTCTCCTTTCTGCTCGGAGATTGCTTGTCCGTTGGAGAGACCACAGAACATGGCTGCTCTAGGGTGTTCTCTATTTTTTATTCTTGCTTTATCTGCCTTTGCATTACTTAGGAGTACTTGCTGCAATGCATCTTACCCTATTTATCTGTCTCTCTTGATAGGGGCTAAACAGCAAGAGGGCAAGGACATTGTCCTTTATGCTGCCTGACAAAAGTCAGAGCCTAGAATATGTGACCCACATTGATCTGGGTGCCAGTGATGTCTGCCAAGCTTCTCTTTGGGCTCAATTTTGCTGTGACTTAGCTTTGGTGTTACGTATGTTCACTGCGAGTGTCAGGTAGATGGAAAGAGAATGCAGAAGTTCACATGGGCAGGGGTTTAAAGACCATGTTGGCAAGCTCAATGCCCATAGTTAACTTGAATTTAATGTAGGATATCCTTGGTATTCAAATACTCCAATCAAAAGAAACAGGGAGGAGTAGGTGGGGCAGTTTGTTAAGGACAACCTCAGAAATGTTGATTAATCATTTTGCACTTAAGGACTCTCATTTGTGAAATAAGAATAGTGTTTTCCATCTCCAGTTCATGAAGATTAAGATATTAGGTAAGGCACAGAAAATAATAGCCAACACCTATGGAACTTACTACACAGCGGGTAACATTTTAAGTGTTTTATAGATATGGACTCATGACAACTCTTTCAGTTAGGAACTATCATTATCTCCAGCTTATTCAGGTGGTAAAACTGAGACCTAGAGAGGTGGCCAAGTTCTCCTAGCCAGAAAGTGTTAGAGCTGATTCAAGAGTCCATGAAAACTGGTATATCATGGCAAATATTTCAGTCTATGAATGCGCAGCCTCTTCCCACTTTTCTACATGTTGATGGTAATTTGGAAGGAAGGTAAGACAGACTATCAAGTAGGTTGCAAGAATGAACATCCAAAGCTTTGTGTTTTATCTAAGCAGAGAGTCTGTTTCTACAGCTGGTAACGAGGCTTAAAGTGAACTAATGGGGTGTCAGAGGCTCCTAGGAGCTCTGAGACAGGCTCCTGTGCAGTGGGAATCATAAAATATTTGAGTGAACTGGGAGCTGAGAGCAAGGAGTGTATAGGGAGATGGCAATTTGGGCTCACCAGGTCTCCAACCCATTGCATATAAAAACAATGCTGGCTGCAGCCTCCTGGCCAAAGCAGAACACTTGATGGTCTGCCTCCAGGTAGAGCCACAACCAGAAGCCACAGCATGGAGGCCAATATCATAGATGGAAAGGCAAGGCTGCAGAATGTGGTACCCAAACATTCTCTTATCCTTCCTGTCTCTTCTCTGCCTTAGTCCAAACCCTTCTCCTACATGTGATTGGCACAATGGGGAAAACCTTCTACCTGGGATGGCCAACAACATCCATGATTTAGAGGGAGAAGATGTTTCTAGAGTAAGGTTTAGTCTACAGAGGACAACATATTTCATATAGGGGAATGGAAAACAGAAAAAAATTGCCTTTGTTTAAAGAACATTCATTTGGGACCTTCATAAACCTTGCAAGGGAGGTTCTCATATCTAGTTGGAAAAACTGAAGCATGAAAGATTAGTCTGGTCAGTGCAGTCACAATTCAGAAGATGAGACAAGCATCACGAAACTGCTTGGCACCCTTACAGCTTCTTTCCTGGTTCAGAAGTCTGAAAAGGGTTCCCAGCCAGGCACGGTGGCACACACCTGTAATCCCAGTAGTTGGGAAGCTGAGATAGGTAGTGACACTCTAAGCAAACTAGTGATACCCTGTTTCAAAATAAAAATAAAATAGGACTGGAGGTGTAGCTCATGGGTAGAATCCCCCTGGGTTTAATCCCTAGCTACACCTTCAGCCTTTGTATTTTTTGAACCAGAGTCTTGCTAGGTTGATGAGGCCCAAGTCAAAACTGTAATCCACCTGTCTTAGCCTCCAAAGTATTGGGATACAGGTATGCACCACCTTGCCCTACAGTTCAGCGCTTTCTAGTTCCCATTATCTACTATATTATGCCAGCAGTCAAAGGTCTTACTTTACCCTTCCAAACTCAGTGTATCCAGTCTGGCTTTAACTAGGGGAGATCAATGCCTATAATTTGGTTGAAGGAAATACTTATCCTCCAAGAGAACTCCGGGTTCAGCAACTTCCAACAGTTCATTTAATTTCTCACTTAAGATCCCTTTAAGACAATGAGTTAATTACTCTGCTTAGTAATGAGAATTGACTTTTATCCAGGCCTTCTTTGAGAAAAGAAACAGAGAAGATTTTCTGCATTTTGGCCAGGTTGCTATGATCCTTCACAGGCAGGCTGACAACTAGATGTTGTGATTTCCTTTCATTACTTGGCTGATATTTCATTTGGGAAACTTATAAGTGATGAACATCACAAACACTGGTTTTTGGTCACCAGATGCCTATCCCCATTAGAATCTGCCCATCCGTTGGCATTCTTAGATCCAGCAGCCCAACCACCGAGAATCAGACTGCTTGGGAACTCCATTGGGTATGTTTCAGAAAAGATGCTGGATCTGATCCCATTACTCCATAGTTATTCCATTAAGGAAACCTATAGAAAGAGCATGCCCAATAGATGTTACACTCAATCAAGCCATTCTATAAATATGTAGAAAGCACACATTAAGGAGATCTTAGGTACAATTCAACTGTTCTAGTAAAAGGGTATCTTCCTTGATCTAGAATCTAGAATCTGAGTCTAGGTTCTCCTTAATGCATTATCTCTACCTATCTGTATACTAAAATGCTAGAACTATGCAAAATATCTCTCCAGAGTTTTCTTTCTTTATATTTGTCTACTAAGATAGCTTTAGAATAATAAAATTGAATCTATCCATAAGAGATATCTATATACATATATTTATATCTTGAATATCTATCCCTCTATTTGGACATGTGTATACACATATAGAGATATATCTAGATAGATAGATGAATAGATTCATTTCTGTTATTCTGAAGTTATTTTAGTTCTAGGTAGAAAAATTAGATATTTACATTCATATATACATTATATGTGTGTGTGAGTGTAAAAAGAGAGAGAACAAAAAGGATCTAATTCAACCACTCTACTTACACAAATATAGATATAAAGAGTACAATATATATACATACATATGTGTATATATATATAGAGAGAGTACACATATTAAGAAAATGTTTATTCCAAGACAACCAATCTAGTATGCAAATATACACAAAGAGTGCAAGAAGGGGAACCCAAATTTGCTCCAACAACTGCACCATACACCTGTGTGAAAATCACACTGACCTGCATTTGAACCAGACCCTCCTTCAATGTACTTTCCATACAGCATCCTCGGTGGTCTTTGAAGAACATGAGGCTGACTGTGCCACAGTCACCAAAGGCCTCAGGTGAACTCGGTGACGCTTCATGGTCCTGGATCAAAAGGAGCATAGAGCCTGTAAACATCTAGGGATCAGATGCTGAGAAACTTGAACTTGGTTGCTAACTTGAGGTGCTACTGAGAGATGCCAGTGTTCATTGCTTGGAAACCTTGGGGCACCTAGTTAGGTGAGAGAGTTTGAGCAAAACTCCTCCTATCTGGAGTGGCAGGGGCATCATCATGTCGGAGAGTTTGAAGAACATTCCATGGAAGCTTGCTTAAAGCCGTTAACTGTTGTCTCCTTCCTCTTGGGTGAGACTTAAATCCCACTCATTGCCTCCTAAGTTGCCAAGAGCTGGCTCTTCCCCCTTGCTCACTAAGTTACAGCATGCCAGTCACCTTTTCATTCCTTAAAGACATGATGCTCCTTCCTGCCTCTGAGCCTTGGTACATTCTGTCTCCTTTACTGGGGGATCATCACAGCTTGGGCTTAACTAATGCCTATTCTCCCTTCAGATATCAACCCAAATGTCACTTCTTCATGGAATCTTTTCCACATACTCTAATAAAAGAGGTTTCATTAAGAACAGGTTTCTCATGAGTTTTCTACAATCTTTCTGCATGGCGCTCAAGTGTGTTTACTTACATTTCTCTTTTGTTTGTTTATGATCTGCCTCCCCCGCTGGCATTTAATCTCCCTAAGGGTAATCACCATACATTTATTTTTTCTTTACTATCCTATTCCTAGTGCTAAACACAGAATTGGGAGTACCAAAGGTACTCAACAAACCCCTCCAAATGTATAAATGAACCTTAGAACATGGCTGTTCAAGCTAAAATGATTCACCAATGGAACTGGGAAACCACAGTCCAACTCCACGTATCGTCTGGCCCACAGTAGGAGTTCAATAAATACTTGTTGACTGACTGACGGTTATGAAAAGAGGTAATGAGGGATGCTGTCCAAACAGGCTCACTGCCCTTGAGATCTCCTTTCCAGCCTATCAACTCAGCCACAGGCATCCCATAAATGTCTGCATCCACCTGCAAGCCAGGCTCCTCTGGGAAGCTCTCCAAGCCCTGCCTCCAAAACCCACCTGCTTTGTTTTGCTTCCTTTCTATTGCTGAGTATCAGCTCTCATTCCCATTTCTTCTGTTTGTACGCTTGGTGGACCTAATGACTTCATTGCCTGGTTCCTTTGCTCCACGTTCTGCCACTGGAAACAAGCCTTGAGGATTCAGTTATTGGTTCTATTCTTTGTGTCTCTGGAGCCTTACACTGGTTGTGCTTTCTCCCATGCTCACTTGGTCTTTAGAGACCACACTGTCTAGTGTGGTCTCTAAAATTACACTTTGGACACCACTCGGGAGGGGAAGTCAGATACTTATTCACCACTGTGATTATTACTGCTCTTTAGGACATTTAACTGGTCACCAATTAGCTTATAAAATCAGAAAACAGAGTGGCCTGAATTTTTAACTACACAACCAGGCAAGGCACCAAAGCCAGGCCTCGATGCCTGACCAGACAGGCCATCTGTGGATCAGTTACTTTGGCCGCTGTCCACTCCAGGCACTGGCTGGTTACTGCCCTCCAAGTGGCCAAGTGTGGTCTGGCTTCATTTCACAGCAGGTCTTGGCTGCAGGGAGAGTTGTGAGCTACCAAAAAAAGCAGTGGTGGTGGCATCTTGGGACCCAAGACAGATTTATGTCTCCCAATCCATATATCCTGTTGGCATTTTCCTCCTGGGCATGTGAGCTTCTGGCCCTAGGCACTAGACTTTGGTATTATCCAACTACCTTTCCTATGCTCCAACTGAACCCATCTCTTCTACTCAGATAGCAAACTCCTATTTCTCCCCGGAAGAATCTCATTAACTTCCAGGGACTTCAACCTTGCATACTAAGACTAGCTAGGAAGTCTTAAAAGTCCTGGTACCTGGCTGTATCTTAGACCAACTAAGACTCTCCAGCCTAGGTATGCATTAAATACCTAAAACATTTAAAGGATTTCAGTGTGTACCAAGATAGATAGCCACTGATTCAGGAGAGTGCTTTTTAAATTGAAGATGCACAAGGATTGCCCACAGAATACGTTTAAACACAGATTCCCAAGCCCCAACTCCAGAAATTAGAACTTGGTATTTCTAGAGTGGGTCCAGAGAATATGCATTTATAACAAGCTCCTGGATGATACTGTTGTTGCCTCTCTATGAATCACACATTGAATATCCCTGTTCTAGGACTTTGCTACCTGGTCTATAGAAGCGTCACCCAGGAGCTTGCTAGAAATGAAAAATCTTGAGCCCATCCTAGGGCTTTCAGAGAAGAATTTATAATTTAAGAAGGGCTCTAAGTTATTTTCACGCACACTAAGAACCAAGAAGCATTACCATATAGAAAGTGCAAACTTGCTGCACCTGGAACAAATTTAACAGGCGAATGTATGTTACCTGGCTTGCATGGTATTTTTTTTTAATTTAGAAATTTTCTTTACAATGCTTACAACTTGAGATTTGGTGCTTCTCCTAAAAAATCTGGAGAACTAGCAGCACTGAGTCTCCATTTGAACATGGTAACAACCAGAGACAGAGTATACATAGTCCAAGCTGCTAGGGTAAAAATTCATTCACTAGTGATAGCTTTGTGGCCCTTCATACATTTAAGTTTGCAGCTCCTAGTTCATACTCTCACACTCCTGAATCTTCTCCCCAGTTGAAAATTGTAGCTCCCAAACATTAGATCTTGAGATAGTTTATTTCATCTCTTGCTACCTCATTCTCTTCATCTTTGAAATGGATTGATACCACTTACTTAGGGTTCAGACAAAGATGAAATAGAGATGGAGATCATGATTTTTAAGCCTTATATCTCTGTTTTATACAGGAGAAGTTCCTACACCTAGAGTTTCTCAAAGCGTAGCCCTTGGACCATCCTTACTCACATACCTGGGGAACTTGATAGAAATGCAAACGTTCAAAACATCCATCCTGGACCTGAATGCTCAATGAGCTGCCAGGTATTTCAGAGAAAAGTGGAACTCCCTGCCTTTGACCAGCATCAAAATCCCATCATGAGCACCATGACTCATGCGGAGAAAGTTCAATCAAGGCTCACAGGTGGCCAACATTTTGTAGGTGACAGAGGTGCATGTGTGTAGGATGGAGTTCTCACATCCCCTTTCTCTGTCATCTCTGCATCTGCCACCTGTGGGCTCATTGATGCTCCTAGTGTTGCCTGGGCCCCACCTCACTCATCGCATTTCCAACTGAGCTGAGTCTTGATGTCTGGGTAGCTATCCCAATCCTGGGTATTCACAGGTTCCTAGGACAGGCAAAGTCTACTTTCACCAGACTGTCTCAATCCAGATAAAGCACTTTCTGCCTCAGTTCACCCAGCAGGCAGTGGGATTCTGAGTAGACAGATTCACAGCCAATACTGCAGCCATCTGCTGGGAATGACTTTGGGCTCCCTTGTAGCCCCAACTGCTCTAATTTTCTCACATCTGCTGCATTGGGCATCCTCAGATCACGATGCCTCTTAAAGAAGGCCAGAAACTTATGCTGTATTTTATACACTGTGTCCAGGGATGGTCTGGCTCTTCGCTGAGGTCAGTTCCTTGATCCCTGCCTCTTTCTCTGCCTATACTGGCTGAATTCCCAGAGCCTAGGATGCTTATGACTAGAGCCTGCCTGAATAATACATAAAGGAATTGGGGTCACCTGACCCGCAGGGGATGAAACTGTGATGCGACTACATGATAGTCTTAAAGCAAGAAAAGTTGCTATACAGAAACATCAGCCCAAACATGTCTCTATTTTGAGTAGGAGTAGAACATGGGTTGAAATAACGGGGCAAAGGAAGGCCAGGGGAGAAAAATCTTTTCCTAAAGGTGGTGAGACAGTACTGGGATAGACTGCAGAAGGCTCCTTCAGAAAGTCTTGTTCTGACAGTTTTTGAAGGGTGATTCAGCAAGGATGACTCATCCATTTGGGATTAATGAGGTCGAATATGGAGGAAAACAGAGTCAGACTATGTGCGTTTTCAGAAGTTCTTCTGAGCAGGGGGATTGGCCAAGAAAAACGGTAATAATGATGATGATGGTAATAACAGCAGTTATCCTTTGAAGGACAGGCACTCTTCCAGGTTGTTTCCATACATTGCCTCAGGGGTCAGCACATTTCTGCTGTAGGGCAAGATAGTAACTATTTTAGGTTTCCTGGGCCACCTGTCTCTGTTGCAAGTCCTCAGTTCTGCCTTTGTAGCACAAAAGCAGCCATAGGAAATGCAGAAATGTAAGGTTGCCTCTGTTCTGGTAAAATGTTATTTACAGAAAAACAGGTGGTGGGCTGGCTTTGGCACACAAGCTGTATTTTGCTGCTGTTCATGTTCTATCATTGACCTTCATGATACAGTGAAGTAGGCCCTTTTGTTAAGGTTGGGAGCTAAATAGATATGAACAAAGAGAAGTAGGAAAGGCAGTTCAGGCACTACCCTCGGCAACCAACTGACCATTATACTGCCCAGGGACCGCCATCTTGTGGTCAGATAGTTCCTTCTCAGTCTGGAGAAAAATGCACACGGCCAGCCCAAGGGAGTAGAGCATGTGCAGACCTCTAATACCACTAATGTCATCTGGCACACAGTTTTGCTCCCCTACATGAGTTTTACTTGGGTGATAATGAGAAATTTCCAACATGGTAAAATCAATGCATCTGCACTAAATTTAAATGGGAAACAAAATTCCATTGTGTACATATCACACAGTTTTGTAATCCACTCATCTGTTGATGGACATCTTGGCTGGTTCCATAGTTTGGCTATCGTGAATTGTGCAGCTATGAACATAGATATGCATGCATTAGTTTGGTAGTTTGGTTTGCTTTCTTTGGGGTAGATACCCAGAAGTGGTATTGCTGGGTCAAATGGTAAATTTGTTCCCATTCTTCTGGGATCCTCCATATTGTTTTCCAAAGTGGTTGCACTAATTTGCAATTCCACCAACAATGTTTTAGAGTTCCCACTTCTCCACATCATCCCCAGAATTTGTTGTTTGTGTTTTGAATGGTTGCCATTCTAGTTGGAGTTAGGTGAAATCTCAGGGTAGTCTTGATTTGCATCTCTCTGTCAATGATGTTGAGCATTTTTTCATGCATTTATTGGCCATTTGAATTACTTCTTTTGTGAAAAAAAAAACACAATTACATCATTTTCAGGGAAATGGTTGGAACTGGAGGACATTATGCTAAGTGAGATTAGTCAGTCACAAAAAATAAGAAATCTGATGCTTTCCCTAATATGTGAAAGCTAAGGAGAAATGCATCATAGGAGGAACTCTAGGTGAAAAAGGAGATCCTATAGAGTGGCAAATAAGGTGACCTAACTGAGGGGATGGGAGGGGGAAGAAGGAAACTCTACAAAGCCCATGATGTACTTAAACAAACATATAGATGTCAACCACTAAGCCAAGCATGGGAAGGAGGGATGGGGAGGGAATGGAGTGGGAATTGGGTAGGGGCTAAATGGAAGATGTGTGCATGTATGTCTCCACAAGTTTTTTTTTTTATTCCATTATGATGTAGGAATACAACACACCAATAAAAAATTAGAACAATAAATGGGAAACAAGTGTAACCACCCTAAATGAATAATTCAGCAGGAAGGAGGATCCTAGAAAGACCATAAAAACTGGCAATGCAGGAGACACTAGGCCACTCCCATCTTCTCTGTTCTCTGGGGACCACCTGCTCCCGTCCTCTGGAGTGGGAAGCCCACCAAGTGCTGTGTGTGTGCTTGCCTTGTCACTATCCCTCTGAACTACATATGATGTGAGGATGCAATGCACCAATAAAAGTACATAAAAATTTTAAAAAGACAAGAACTGAGGGACTTTCACCTGGTAACTCTTTTATTATTTCCCATTTCATGGAAAAGGATGCACACTCTTGGGGGGATTGAGCAACGTGCATGAGATTCCAGAGGAAATAAGTTAGCAGGCCAGGATTTTAGCTCAGGATTCCTACATTATTATCAAGTCCAGACGAGCCCTCCTGTCCTCAGAGGAAGCTTCTCATTCTGAGTCCCCATGTCAAAGACTCGGTTCTTCAGTAATTTAATAATCACTGGGCAGGCTCGGGTACCAAGTATGCTCTGGATATTTGTATACACATCATCTCATTTAACTAACGGGAGAGCTGCATGGAGGAAGCTACTGTTCACCCCACTGAGAGCTGAAGGTTCACAGAGGCAGAGGTAGGGATCTCAAGATCCGTCCTCAGTGAGAAGCTGTGCTGGGATCCCACTCTAGGCCATCCGAGTCCAAGTTCAGGGAGAATCTTCCAGACCATCTTGCCTCCAGATTTAAAAAGTTTCTAACAACTTTTGAATTGTCAAAGTAATATGTGCTCATTGTGGAGGAATAGGAACCATCACAAAGAAAATGACAAAGAGTCACTTGAAACCCACCATCCAGAAAGAGTCTCTGTGACTAATCAGGTACGTTTTACCCATCTTGATCTGTGGTTATTTTTCCTGAACAATTATATACTAAATAAAATATTTTATATATTTCTTTTTGTCACTATAGAGGGGAAGCATTTCTTATGTTATAAAATTTTAAATAAAAGCATCATTATAATGACTGTATTTTTCATCATAGGATATAATATAATTTCAAACTATTAGATACTTTGCATTTTTCTCTCATAAATGTTTTAGTTACATTATTTATTTGTTTATTCTGGTTCTGGGGATTGAACCCAGGGGCATTCTAACTCCAAGCTACACCTCAGTCCAATTTTCTTTCTTTATTTTTTAAATTTTGAAACCAGCAAGATGTCCATCAACAGATGAGTGGATTAAAAAACTATGAAATATTTACAAAATGGAATTTTATTCAACCATAAAAAAGAAAAACAAAATTATGTCATTTACAAGGAAATGGATGGAACTGGAGAACATTATGCTAAGTGAGATTAGTCAGTCACAAATAATAAGGTGCTCTCTTTAATATGTGGAAGCTAGGGAAAAAAATGGATCATTAGAGGAACTCTAGACAAAGAAGGAAAAACCACAGATGAGCAAATAAGGCGACTCAACTGAGGGGGATGGAAGAGGAAAGAGGAAAATTCCCTAATGTACATGATGTACATTCACCAAAGTCACTCACTAAGCTAAACATGAGAAGGAGGAAGGGGGAGGGAATGGAGTGGAAATTGGGAAAGAGCTAATTGAGTAATGTGTGCATGTATGCCTCTGCGATTTTGTACTCCATTAAGATGTATGACTACAATGCACCAATACAAAGAAAAATAATTATAATAAAATAGGGCTGGGGATATAGATCAGAAATTTTTAAAAATTTAATAAAATTTTTTTTTGCAATACTGAGGCTGGAACCCAGGGACATTCTATCTTTGAGCTACACCTCCAGCCCTAGTTTTTATTCCTTATTTTTTAAACAAGATCTCACTGAGTTGCAAAGGGCCTCACTAAGTAGCTAAGGCTGTCCGTGAACTGTGATCCTCCTGTCTCAGCCTCCCGAATGTTGGGATTACAAGTGTGTGCAACCACACCTGGCTAATGAAAAAAAAAATTGAAACAGAATCTCCTTACATTGCTGAGGCTAATCTCAAAACTTCAACCCCTGAATTCAGAGAAATACAGCAACATATGCATACCTATGTTCATAGCAGCACAATTTGTAATAGCCAAAATATGAAACCAACCCAGATCTCCATCAACAAATGAATGGATAGCAAAACTTTGGGAAATACACACAATGGAATTCTACTCAGCCATAAAGAAGAACAAAATCATATCATTTGCAAGAAGATGGAAAGCCCTGGAGAACATTATGTTAAGTGAGATCGGCCAAGCACAGAAGGAGAAGGTACATATGTTTCCTCTAATATGCCCAAACTAGGAAACACAGAGGATACCAGTGGGACTCCAGATAATGGAGGGGAAATATCAGCAAAGTTTGAATGGAAAGATAGGAGAGGAGGAAGGCTTATCTTGATTAATGAGGGTCTACATCTGAATATGTGTAAAATTATGAATATGACATGGTTAACCTGGACAACCATTGGTGGGAGGGGGGAAGGGAAAACGGGGGCAGGGGGGAGAGGGCACCAAATACAGTTTAAATGTATACTATTTATGTTCAATAAAAAATTGTTAAAAGAAAAAAATAAAAATAAAGTATTCCAAAACAACCTTAAAAAAAAATAACTTCAACCCCCCTGTCTCAGGCTCCCAAGTACTGGGATTGCAGGCATGCGACACCATGCCCAACTTTATTTTTACTTTTGAAACAAGGTCTCACTAAATTGCTAAGACTGGCCTTAAACCTATGATTCTCTTGTTTCAGCTTTCCAAATACTATAATTACAGGCATATGTCACCGCACTTGGTTTACACTATTTTTTAAAGTATTAAACGGAGAATAATGTTGTATATTTTAAAGGCATACATAATGATTAGATATAATGCTTACCACAATAAAATTAACATATCCATCACAACCCATAGTTACTGTGTGTGTGTGTGTGTGTGTGTGTGTGTGTGTGTGTGTAGGGAGATAACACTAACTCACATTAAAAAATTGAAAGCTAGAAAGAAATGGGTCATAGGAGGAACTCTAGATGAAGAAGGAAATTCTATAGATAAGCAAATAAAGCGACCTAACTGAGGGGATGGGAAGGGGAAAGAGGGAAATTCTCTAATACACATGATATACTTTAACATATATATCAAAGTCAATCACTAAGCCAAACATGAGAAGAAGGGAGAGGGAGGGAGTGGGGTGGGAATTAGGTAAGGGCTAATTGGGTGGTGTGTGTATGTATGTCTCCACCATCTTGTACCCATTATGATGTATGATTAAAATGCACCAATAAAAAATTTTAAAAAAAGAAAAAAGGGTAGAACAATGTTTTCTAGGGCCTGGGAGATAGGGTAAGTTGGGGGATGTTTGTCAAAAAGTATAAATGTTTTGTTATAAAATGAAATAAAGTTCTGGGACTATAAGCACAGCATAGTGAATATGGTTTATAAAACTATTATTTACTTGAAATTTGGTTATATTTATGAACATAAATCTGTCTGAATTGCCAATACTTTTTCTAGGATAAATTCCTAGAAAGAGTTTTAATTATTTTAATATTGATATAAAGGGGTTCAGTTCTTTATACAGAATCCCAGATTAGACTTTTTAAAGAAATTTGTGATAATCTTTATTTCTCTGCAGAGGTCAGTTTTACTTTACCCAAAATAAATAATAAATATTTCAATTTTCTTAATAGTTTTGTGAATTAAAATGCTACAGTTTTACATTTTTTTATTGATAATTAATGATGTTTTATAGTTTTCCTATTGATTTTCCAGAGCTTTTTTTATATCAGGGATATTATTACTTCTTCTGTCTGGTTTCTTCTTCTAACTCCCAGGTTTTGTTTGCCTTAGCAGGAAAATATTTACTTGTTATCTAATTCCTAGCAAAGAGCACTCAATTATTAGCATTCAACAAACTCAACAGCAAGAGTAGTAGCAGAAAGTTTTCTTTGTCCTTAATCACAACTTCTCTGAGTAGAATTTATTAGCTGGCTAAAATTCACAGGCAAGGGCTTAGCAGGTCCTCCTAGATCTCTAGTGCAAACTACACATGAAATTCCAGGGTAGAAATCAGCCTAGGCAGGAGACCCCCAAGGGTTATAGAAAGGAGCTCTCAAGGCTAGCTATTAGCACTGAAAAGGAGGAGGATATCTTTGTTTTATAGACTGGTTACCTCATCCTTCTTTCAGTTAGATACAGGGAGGCAAAGCTCAATGTAATGGAAATTTTGTTTCACTGGCTATTTAATTGAAGTCTGGCAGGTGCTTCGTTTTCATACTTTTCAGTAAATTTTAGAGAGAAGAAAAATACTACGAGGTCTGACATTCCCTTACCCCCAAATCCTCAAGCCTGTTTTATTTTGAGAAAAAATAATCTTTCTTGTCAGGTAAGTCCCTCATTTGGGGACAATAAAATTTCTATGGACTAGAACAGGGTATAGGGTAATGTTTCAGTTTTGGCTCTATTGATATTTTGGACTAGACAGTTATTTGTTGTAGGGAATTAAAGAGTGAATTAATGAACGAATGATTCAACAGTTGCATTAAATGTTTGAAGTATCACAACATGAAAAATATGTCCTAATTTATCTTGTTGGTCCATGGGAATGAATTAATTATAGAGACAAAGATTTTGGGATTTTTGCAAGAAATCTTTGTCACAATGAAAACTAGGCAAAGATGGGGTAATCTACCTCCAGAATTAATGAGCTCCTATTCATGGAGGCAATTGCAAGAGGGACAGACTGCTCTTGGCAGGATGCTATTCGAGACACTCATATACAAGATGGGTGATTCAAAGTTTCAGGGTATCTTCTACTCCAGAGAGTCTATAACTCTGTCCTTTTTGCATTTCTTTTTGAATATTTCATATTCCAATATCATTCCACTAGAGGAATTTATTTCTCTAAAAACAGAAGGCAAGCTTTTCTAGAGTGCTCAGAAATCATCACATAGGTTGCAATTAAAAAAAAAAACCCAGCTTTTTAGAGCCTTCAGAAAGACACTTTGAAGGGTTTAAGCTATGAGTGCCCTGCACAAATGAACTGCGTTTCCACAGGTCCAGTCCAGTGTTAGAAGATTTTGCATATCTCCCCTACCACGTTTTGGTAAACAAATAACAGAGGCAATTCAGCTTGAGGACACAGTGTGTGTGTGTGTGTGTGTGTGTGTGTGTGTGTGTGTGTGTGTGTGTGTAGGGAAGCAGATATTACACTCCTAGGCAGTTCTCCCATTGCATAATCAGTGTTATAGTGGAGATTTGGGGCCAAGCAGAACCAAGATTGAGTTTCCAGGAGCTTGCTCTCCAAAGAGGCTGCATCCTTCACACTTCTTCTCATAGAAGTTTTGGGTCAACAGCAGACAAGAGTTTCCAGGAGCCATTCCCCCCCCCCCCCGCCCCGGAAGACATGGGTCTGCAAAGGACATCCATCAGCAAAGGCTAAGCAAGGTCAGCAGGAGTCAGGCGTCTATAGAAGCCATGAGTCAGAAGTAGCTAGAAGTCAGCGAGAGTCAAGTGCCAGGGAGAAACCATGGATCTGCAGAAACCACAAGTCAGCACAAGTCCAGAGTCACCAGAGGCCAGGAGAGACCTGATTCAGCAGAAACTTGTGTTTATCCGGCCAGGGGTTAGAGGCACTGTAGGTCCATCAGAATCATCGTCAGTGTGCAGGAACATCAGCCAAGGAGGCCTCCCAGTAGGTGGGAAGGGGATAAAAAATACACAGAAAGAGGGTGGGACAAGACTTTGAGGTAGCTCTTGTGAAAGGAAGTAGAAGCCATGATTAAGCACAAGTTATAAGTAACCCGGAGCTGAGAGGAGAGAGGGTGTCCTAATAATAGCACTGAAAAGGTTTGGAGAGTATATAAGTCAACATTATCGTAGGCAAGGAAATGTGTTTCTGTGAGGGAGCAAGAGAGCCTAGTGTCTCCGGGGCCCCTGCAGCTGGAGTGATTCAATTCCCAATGGACATTCTAGTCTGAGACTGGCAGTTTGGTTATTGTGTTCTTGCCTTTCCTAATTTTCTAGGTATCCTTATCATAAACCATATCTATAGCCAGGCATAGTGGTGTACACCTGTAATTCCAATACTTGGGGTGCTGAGGCAGGAGGATCACAGATTCAAGGCCAGCCTCAGCAACATAGTGAGGCCCTGAGCAACCTAGTTAAGCCCTATTTCAAGACAAACAAATTAAAACAAGGGTTGGTGGTATAGCTTGGAGGTAGGATAGCCCTAGATTCAATTCCTAGTAATCCCCCCACAAAATAAATAAATAAATAACTTCTACAATATTAATTATTTCTTTAGGGTGAATACCTAAAAGTGACATTCTTCAGACATAGTATATAAGTGTATTTTTTTTAAATTTTCGATACATATCACTAAATTACTTTTCAAAAATCTTATCTTCTTTATTCTCTTATACCTTCTAATTAAAATAGTTGTAAAAATGTATTCTGAAAGGCAAAAAGTTCAAGGGAAACTGAAAACTAGCACATTTACAAAAGATCAGAAGATATATCTAACCTGAAAGTTTAGACAATGTCTGATTTGTAGAGTAAGAAGGCAACCGAGATTGACATTACCCTCCTGACATGTGTTTCTATGAAGTTAGACAGAACTCTCTGAGTTTACAAAGGAAAGAATCCACTTGGAACTGGCTTAAGCCAGAAGAAAAAAACTTGTCAGGGTGGAGAATTTCGAAGTCTAGAGAGTAGTGTATTTTCTAGTGTGGCTGGATCCACTGTCTTGATAATTGGGCCAGGATATACACACCTACTCCTGACCCTCCCTCAGCTCTGCTGTTGAAAGTTATGAGTTGAATGGTCAGGTCAGGCCCATGTCATGAGGCCTCTCTTGAGGTCAGGCATACAGGGAAATAGCACCCCTCCACTCTTCCTCAAGCCACATGACTTCAGGAGGGTTGTGGTTTTCAAACAGAGATGGAGTATGGAAGTCAAAACCAATGATCACAGCCAGGTGTCAAAACCAATGATCACAGCTTGTAATCCTAGCATTTGGGAGGCTGAGACAGGAGGATCGCAGTTTTCGACCAGCTTCAGTTACTTAGTGAGGACCTTTGCAACCCAGTGAGACCCTGTTTCAAAATAAAGAGTAAAAGAAATAGGGCTGGGGGTATAGCTCAGAGGTAGAATGTCCCTAGGTTCCATCCCCAGTACTGCAAAACAGCAACAACAACACAAATCCCAATAATCACAAGGTCTATCTTACAGACATAGGGCCTTTGGGACACCCTTCAAATGGGCAGAAGTTGTTTCCCCCCCCCCCCCCCGTTGGTTCTGGGGATTGAACTCAGGAACATTCTACCTTCAAGCTATACCTCCAGCTCTTATTTTATTTGTTTATTTTGACACAGGGTCTCACTAGATTGCTGAGAGAGTCTTGCTACATTGCTGAGACTGTTCTTGAATCTGTAATCTTCCTGTCTCGGTCTCCTAAATACTTGTATTGCTGGTGTGCACCACTATGCCCAGCTAGAAGTTGTAAAGGTTCAGACCATTTGGCATTTCTATTTGTAATTTTCATTTTATATATCTTCTAGAATCTAAACTATAATTTTCATTGTTTCAGGCCTGGGAAGAAAGGATGCACGGTCATGTTAAGTCCAAAATGTGGAGCCAATAGAGATAACAGTGTGTGCCTGGAACAATCTTGGAACCATGTGGGAAGAAACTTGTATCTTTTTTTGGCACTGGGGATTAAATCCAGGTGCATTCTACCTTGGAAATATAGCTCCAGACCCATTTCATCTTTTGTTTTGAAACAGAGTCTAAATTTCTAAGGGCCTCACTAAGTTGCTGAGGCTAACCTTGAACCTTCAATTCTCCTATCTCAGCCTACCAAGTACTGGGATCACAATTGTGCACCATCACACCTGGCTGTAAATATAATTTTTAATAATAGCATGGTAGTCTACAACTTTTGTGACAAGTGAGGTTGAGGATGTGTGCAATCTCCAGGATCTTTCTGTTGAGACAGCCTGGGTCTGCCTGGCATAGCACATGCCTCTTGGATTCCTGTCCCAGAGTACACCAAAAGGAGGAAGCCAACTTGGCTTTAATCCAGACCCCTTTAATATCTTGCTAAGCAAAAACAACTGCCCCCAGATGCTCAAGAAATTTCAAGTCATCCCTCCTCAGACTCGTTCTTTTCCTGCATTAAAAAAAAATTTCAGAATATCACATGCTTCTGAAAATGTACTTTGTTTGTAAAAATTGGAGAAGTGTTTCAATGTGTAATGAGTGCCCAGGCTCCCAGTGTTAGGGCCACGGTGGAGAGGATTCTGTCCCCAAGGTGACATTGCCTCCAAGAACTTCTGCCAAGTGCCCCAGGGAGCAGCTGATGTAAACTCTGGGCTGCTATGGCCAGAAACCCACTTTCCATTAAAATCTCAAATCTCCTTTTTTCTCACAACTTCTACTTGACGGTTAAAACAAAAAGTCACGCCTTCCACAGGCTGCTCAAAATCTGTCTCCCCTTCCCTTCTGTAAAACTGTTTTGAAGGGGAGTCAAATCTCTTCTCATGGACTGCACCGTTCAGTGGGGGACACAGAGGTATCGTTAAGCCATGATGAATCCGTTTGGAAAGTACCCGTTATAAAAACAGTCAAAATGCTAGAGAACCGCAGGGAAGTTGAGAGACAATTTGCCCAGGGAATCTAGAAAATTTAGCAAAAGATGGGACATTTGAATTCAATCTTGAAAGAACAGGGTTTCGCCAAGTGAAGATTCTAGTGGATAATGACAATTTTAACTTTTTTTTAATTGGTGCATTTTAGTCATACAATTTATTGAGGTACAAGATGGTAGAGGCATACATGCACACAATAATGACTTTAATATATATTTATTTTCATCTAGAGTTCCTCCTATAGAGCAGCAAACACAACCTAAGTGAGGGGATGGGGAGGGAGAAGGAAATTCTCTAAAACACACAATGTACTTAAACATATCGATGTCAACCACTAAGCCAAGCAAGGGAAGGAGGGACGGGGAGGGAATGGGGTGGGAACTGGGTAGGGGTTAAATCGGTGATGTGTACATGTATGTACACACAAGTTTTTACCCCAATATGATGTATGAATATAATACACCAATGAAAAATTTAAAAATATTTATTTATTTATTTATTTATTTAATTTGTGCACTACTGGGGATGGAACCCAGGGGCATTCTACCTCTGAGCTACACCCCCAGCCCTATTTTGTATTCTTTATTTTGAAACAGGGTCTCACTGAGTTGCAAAGGGCCTCACTAAGTAGTAGCTGAGGCTGTCTTTGAACTGTCATTCTCTGGTCTCAGCCTCCTAAAGGGTGGGATTACAAGTGTGAAAAAAAATCTAACTATTGGTGAGCCCCTACCCTTTGGCGATCGCTGTCCTAGGTGCTGAATATAATATATTCACATCTATTACATGCATGACACATACTGTATTTGGACATATTAAATCACTTGATCCTCCCTACAATCCTAGGAAGTGCTATATTATTTACACTTTACAGACAAGGAGATTGAGGCCAGAGAGTTTTTTTCCCCTTTGCCTAAGGTCACACTGCAACCATGTATAGAGTAGACCTGGATCTGCGACTTAAGTACTTTGACTCCGAGCCCAAGTTCTTAACCTGTGTGCCATATTCTCCAAAAAAATTAATACAATCAATAAATTACAAGATAAGGAGACATTGTAGTTGTTTGAAAGCATGTCCAAATCTTTTAAAAATTATTATTGATTTTTTGGGCTTTTGCACTTTGATTTTTAATTTTATTTATTGATGGTTTATAAAAATATACCTTTATTGGTGCATTATAATTACATAGCATATTGAGGCTTAGTGTGCTATAAACATACATGAACACAGCATCTGGTGTGTTTTCCTCGAGATCCTACCCTCATGTTCATAATATTAAAATTGACATGTAGCGCTTCATATATGTAAACAGGATATTTTGAACTCTTTCCTTCCTCAAGTTTACCTTTTCCCCTTCCCTCCCTCCCTCCCTCCTTCCCTTCATCCCTCCTTTCCTCCCTCCCTCTCTCTCTCTCTCTCAGTTCCCAAGTCCCCTTTCACTATTCTACTTATATATTTTCTCATTTATCTTAAGTCCCTTTTGTTTACTAATTTCTCTGTAGTTTCCACATTGAGAGAAAACTTATGACTCTTCACTTTCTGAGACTAGATAATATCACTTTGTATCATATTCTCCAGTTCTATCCTGCACAAGAGTCAATTCAAGATAAATAAAAGACCTCAAAGCCAGATAAAAGACTTTGCAATTACCAGAAGAGGGCATAGGACCAGCTCTCCAACTAATGGGCACTTAAAGACCCCCAAATATCAGGAAATAAAAACAAGAATTGATGAATGGAACGACAGTATATTAAAAAGCTTCCACATAGCAAAAAAAAAAAAAAAAAAAAAACAAGAGTCTGAAGAGATAGTCTACACAATGGGAAAAAACTTTGCCAAATTATCCTCTGAGAGAGGACTAATACCTAGAATATACAAAGAACTTGAAAAACTTAACACAAAAAAACAATAAGAAACAGGCAATTTAATTGCATAAATACTTCTCCAAGGAAGAAGTGCAAGTAACCAAATATATATGAAAAATGTTTGACATCATTTATTGATTTTTATTAATATTTTATGGATGCATTGTAATTGTACATCATAGTGAAATTTATGGTGACACATTTATATAAGCATACCATGTCACCTGGTCTGTTTCCCTCCTCCAACTAGTGCTTCCAACTACAGGTAGAGCCTAGTTTCACTCTGCTTGAATAGGGCTGGACTTAGTGACTCACTTCTGATGAATAGAATTAAGTAGCAGTAGTGGCAGAACATGGCTGTGAAGACCAAGTCACACAGAGCAGTGTGGCTTCCTCATCTCCCTCTATCTCTCAGATTATGTAGAGACACACGGGGAACCCTGTATCTAGGCCCTGGCAGTGGTCCTGCATCTGCCTGACAGCCAACATGGACTGAGGTTCCTGTCGCCAGCTTCACTGAGGTAAGTTTAGAAGCAGATTTACCCATCCCAGCAAGCCGTGTGACCACTGTAGTCTTAGCCAATATTTTATTTTTTATTTTTAGTTGGTGCATTGTAGTTATACAACTTAATGGGGTAAGAGATGGTAGGGGTATATGTGCACGTATCACTCATTAAGCTCGTCCCCAATTTCTACTCCGTTTCCTCTCTCCTCCCTCATATTTGGCTAAGTGACTGACTTTGATATGTTTGTGAATGTAAGTCATGTACATTAGGCAATTTCCCTCTTTCTCCCTCCCATCCCTTTCAGTTAGATTACCTTATTTACTCATCTATGATTTCTCCTCCTTCGCCTACAATTCCTCCTATGACTCCTTTTCCCTCTAGGTTCTGTATGTTACAGAGAACATCTGATTTTTTACTTTTTGTGACTGACTAATCTCACTTACCATAATATTCTCCAGGTCCATTCACTTCTCCATGAATGATGTAATTTTGTTCTCCTTTATGGCTGGGTAAAATTTCATTTTTTTGTAATATCCCATAGTTTTGTAATAATGGCAACCTTGTTCCAGGCTCTCAAGCCAGTTACTCTTAACTTCTGACCTGTGGGTACTATGGGAAAATAAATGTGTGTTGTTTCAAGCCACTAAGCATGAGAGTAATTTGTCCCCATGAAAATGTCTTGTGTCTTCAGTGTACATCTGCAGTCGGTGTTGTGGGGGTGAAGCTCAGAGTTTATTGAGAACTAGCAATGAGAAGTGTGGCTTTTAAGATAAATTATATAGGATTCTGCGAGCTTAAGCTCACAGAGCCTACTGACTTGCAACTCTCTTGCTCTCTGATCCCTGATCCCTCCCATATCCAGCCAGAAAATACCTCCATTTCCATAACTTCTTCCTGCTACTGCATTGCTTTTATAACATTATTCTTTGTTGTGTAGCCATTTGTGGACAGGCCTTTTTCCCCAAGCTGTTAGAGGGTCAGGCTCACATTTTGTTCATTTTCTTCCTGCACACAATCCTTTGGTCACTGCAGGAGCCCCTGTAAATGTTTGGGGGATGAATACTGCCCATTCTGAAACCACATGCCTGATGGATTGACTTTTATTCAATTCCAGCCAACCTGCTGTTTTGTTGTTTTTGGTCTGGAGAAAAACATCCATGAGAAGGATGGACTGAGACCCAAGAGGCAAATTAGTTTCAAGTACCGGTAGATATGCTGGACATTTTTAACATAGGGGTGCAAAAAGATTAACTCCTCTATGAGCTCAGGAATGAGTGAAAGATGACTTTAATAGTGGGTCAATGGAGCAATGAGCCAGAAATATTATTGGGGGTAAGAGGCTGGCCTATAAAGGTAATAACACATCAATACAAACTATAAGTTCCATGTCACCTTTGAATTAATCCTCTTTTCTGCCTTGTTCTCTTCTGTTTGCTCAGCCCCTGAACACCGGATATGCGATCTGTGAATACTGATGTAGATTACAATTAATATTCATGATGCTTGTGTTCTTGAAGCTGTTCCTGCAGATAAGGAGTTGGGACTCATTTGGGAGGATATTTGTGGGTAGAAAAATACTTCATCCAATCACAGAATGACAAGGGCAGGTGTGTCCCAGCATAATCAAGCAGGGCAAGATTGTCAGAGCTCTAGGAAACTCAAAGAAGGGGTTCAAATCCAAATAAGAGGAGAATCACAACCACATCTATGTTATAGATGTCTTTTTTATTTTATTTATTTTATTTTGTTTTATTTTTGGATAGTTCTTGCCAAAGTACCTTCCAGGGAGTTTGTTTCTTTATATTTTGCATGTTGTTCATTTTATTATTTTTTATTTTTTTAAACTTTTTATTGGTGCATTGTAGTCATACATCTTAATGGAGTACAAGATGGTTGAGGCATACATGCGCATCAGCCAATGAGCCCTTAACCAATTTCTGCCCCATTCCCTCTCCCTCCCACCTTCTCATGTTTGGCTTTGATGTGTTTGTTAAAATACATCTTGAACATTAGAGAATTTCCCTCTTTCCCCTCCCATCCCTCCAGGTTGCCTTATTTGCTCATCTATAGTATCTCTTTCTTCATCTAGAGTTTCTCCTATGACCCATTTTCTCCTTAGCTTCTGCAGATTGGGGAGAGTATTCAATTTATTATTTTTTGTGACTGACTAATCTCACTTGGCATAATGTTCTCCGGTTACATCCATTTCCCTGTAAATGATGTAATTGTGTTTTTCTTTATGGCTGAGTAAAATTCAATTGTGTACATATCCTATAGATTTGTAATCTGTTCATCTGTTGATGAATATCTTTGCTGGTTCCATAGTGTGGCAATTGTGAATTGTGTAGCTATGAACATAGATATACATGCATTAGTTTGGTAGTTTGATTTCCATTCTTTGGGGTGGATGCCCAGAAGTGGTATTGCTGGATCATATGGTAAATTTATTCCCATTCTACTGAGGATTCTCCATACAGTTTTCCAAAGTGGTTGCACTAATTTGCAATCCCACTAACAATGTATTAGAGTTCTTACTTCTTCACATCCTACCCAGAATTTCTTGTTGTTTGTGTTCTGAATGATTTCCATTCTATTTGGAGATAGGTGAAATCTCAGGGTGGTTTTAATTTGCATCTCTCTGATTGCTAGTGATGTTGAGCATTTTTTCATGCATTTATTGGCCATTTGAATTTCTTCTTTCATTAAGTGTCTATTTAGTTCCCTTGCCCATTTTTAAAATTGGGTCATTGTTTTCTTAGTACTGAGTTTCTTGAGTTCTCTGTATAGTCTAGACATTAGTCCTCAGAGGAGGCAAAAATCTTCTCCCGTTTTGTTGGCTCTCTGTTGAGGTTCTTGATAGTTTCCTTTGTTGTACAGAAGCTTTCAGTTTCATGCAATCCCACGTATTGTTCTGCCTTTTAGTTTCTTGTGCCTTTGGGGTCTTGTTGAGAAAGTTTTTTACCTGTGCCTGTGTATTGTAGTGTTAGACCTATGCCCTCTTCAAGGAGCCGCAAGGTGGCTGTTCTAATTTCTAAGTCTTTGATCCATCTTGAATTGACTCTTGTGCAGGGTGAGAAAGTGGGGTTTATTTCCATTTTTCTGCATATGGTTAACCATTTGCCAACATCATTTGTTGAACAGGCCTTTTTCCAGTGTATGATTTTGGTCCTTTTATTCCAATTTTCTGTAGTGCTTTTAGCATAAATGGTTGTTGGACTTTGTCAAATGCGTTTTCAGCATCTATTGAAATGATCATGTGATTTTTGTCTTTGGTTCTGTTTATGTGATGAATTCCTTGGATTGATTTTCATATGTTAAACATATGTTAAACATATGTTTTCATATGTTAAACAGCCTTGCATCCCTGAGATGTATCCTACTTGGTCATGGTGTGTGATTTTCTTGATGTGGTTTTAAATGTGTGTTGCTAGTATTTTGTTTAGCAGTTTTGCATTCAAGTCCATCAATAATATAGGCCTGTAGTTCTCCTTCCTTGAGCTATCTTTATTTGGTTTTTGTATTAATGTGATGTTAGCTTCATAGACTGTACTTGAGAGAGTCCAGTTTCTTTCTAATTCACAAAACAGATTGAGGGGTATCAGCTCTTCTATGAAGGTTTTATAAAATTCACTTGGGAAACCATCTGGTCCAGGGCTTTTCTTTGATGGTAGGCTCTTTGTTGTTGCTTTAATCTCTTTAGTTGGTATTAGTTGGCTTAAATTTTTTATAACTTCTTGACTCAGTTAAGGAAAGTTGTATTTATCTAGAAACTTGTCAGTTTCTTCCAAATTTTCCATTTTGTTGGAGAATAGTTTTGCAAAGTAATTTCTGATAACCCTCTGGATTTCTACACTGTCAGTGGTAATATCTCCTTTTTCATCTCTTATCTTCATAATTTGGGTTGATTTCTAAAAAAAATTATTGGTGCATTTTAGTCATACATCTTAAAGGGCTACAAGATGGTGAAGACATACAGGCTCACATCACCCAATTAGCCCTTACCCAATTCCTGCCCCATTCCCTCTCCCTCCCTCCTTCTCATGCTTAGCTTAGTGACTGACTTTGATATGTTTGTCAAAGTACATCATGTGTGTTAGGGGAGTTCCCTCTTCCCCTCTCCCATCCCCTCAAGTTGCCTTATTTTCTCATCTATAGAATCTTCTTCTTCATCTAGAGTTCCCCCTATGACCAGTTCCTCCCTAGTTTTCACATATTAGGGAGAGCATCTGATTTCTTGTTTTTTGTATCTAATTTTTGTTGGTTAAGCTGGCTAATGGTTTATCTATCTTGTTAATTTTTTTTTGAGAAACCAGCTTTTGGTTTTTTGATTTCCTATATTGTTTGTTTTATTCTCTACTTTGTTGATTACTGCTCTGATTTTAAAAATTTCCTGTGTTCTACTGGCTTTGCGGTTAGACTGTTCCTGTTTTTCAAGGGCTTGAAGGTGTATCATTAGGTTATTTATTTGATGATTTTCTGTTATTCTTATGTGGGCACACAGTGCTATGAATTTTCCTCTTTTTTTTTTTACAAGTAAATATTTTCTTTATTAAGAATTTTTTTCTTTCTTTTCTTCTTTTACTTTTCCATAGACTTGCTGCTTTCAAACAGCTGTATTCCCTTTTTGGGTTCATCAGAAGGACTGAATTTCCAAACACTTCTGCTAGATGAGGAGAGGGGCAGGCTGCATCTGGGAGCCAAGGATCACATTTTCTTGCTCAATTTGGTTGACTTGAACAAAAATTTTAAGAAGGTCAGTTATTTATCAGTAGTTGATCTGATTCATTTAATTCTGTGCTCTTCTCCTACTCTGTTTTAAGTTATTTAATGTCAAATCCAGTAGACCACTTATGTGTGGGAAAGGAATAGATTATTCAAATACACAGTTTGGATTTTTGTGGATCTAAGTATACATGCATGTTTTCTGTTAAGAGTGAATGAGTATTATACTCACTAAAATATGAATAAAAAGGCACAAAAATCAGTTAATATGTACTTATATAGCAGAAATATACAGTTTTGTATTGAAAAATAGCAAGTGAGTATTCATCAAGAATGAACATCTATAACTATAGTAATTTTAAAATTACATCTTATTAACTTTTAATTAACAAATAAGCATACCTGCAAACCACACTGTGGAATTTGTAGCATTTTAACACCATACTATCATACTACTTTCATATATATATATATATATATATATATATATATATATATATATATATTATTGGTGCACTGTACTCATACATCATAGTGGGATACAAACTTTTGTAGACATACATGTACACACCGTCCAGTCAGCCCCCACCCGATCCCTATCCCATTCCCTCCCCATCCCTCCTTCCCATGCTTGGCTTAGTTGTTGACATCTAGTATTATAGCAATTTATCCAAAATTAAAAATGATAATCTCACATAACAGTTTCATTTGTCTGATACCAAGCTTTTAGTGACTTAAAGATAACATTTCAATATTTCTTTTTGCTTTCTTTCTTACCAGAGAATATTTTTTTTCTATTATTTTAGGTGAAACTATCATATATTTATATATTTATTTTTCAGAAAAAAAATCTATCCTAATATGGAATATGGATTCTAGATACCCAAAACGATCTTGAAAAAGAACAAAGCTAGAAGATATATATTTTCTGATTTCAAACCATATAAAGCTACAATAATTGAAACAGTGTAGTACTGTTCTAAAGGCAGATATATAAACCATTGGAGTTAAATACAAGCCTAGAGCTAAATTCTTCCCTATATTATCAAGTTATTTTTGACAAGGTTTCCACGGACATTTGGTGGTGGAAATAATAATCTTTTAACTAAATATTGTTGAAAAATAATAATTACATGGAAAAGAATAAAATTGGACCCTCACCTAATCCCATATACAAGTATTAACTCAAAATAGATAAAAGACCTAAATATAAATCTTAAGACTATAAACTTTTAGAAGAAAATCTGGGTCATAAAACCTCACAACATTGAAATTGGCAGTGATTTCTTGGATATGATTTCAATGGCACAGGCAACAGAAGAGTATAAAAACTCCCTAAAAAATAAAAAAATATTGTATATCCAAAGACAATGTAAACAGAGTTAAAAGTTACTGATAGAATTGGATAAAATATTTCCAAATGCTATATCTGAAGGTATATTAATATTCCAACTAGAAATCCTAAAAATTAACAACCATAAAGGCAAACAATACAATTTAGAGATAGGTAAAAGACTAACATAAATAATGAATCTCCACAGATAACCAATCTTAGTTGTCTGTTGGATGGAAAATCTTGTTTCTTTGGTTCTGGTGTGTGTGTTACCTATTTCTTCTTTGTAGTTAATCTCTTTGAGTATTTTCTCTAGCGCTGGTTTTGAAGACATAAATTCCTTCAGTTTCTGTTTGTCATGGAAGCTTCTTATTTTTCCATCTAATTTGATAGAAAGTTTTGCTGGGTAGAAAATTTATGGCTGGAAGTTGTTTTCTTTCAGAGTTTGGAATATGTTACTCCAAGCCCTTCTGGCTCTCATGACTTGGTTTGGGAAGTCTGGAGTGATTCTAATTGTTTTGCCTCTGAATGTCACTTGGCCCTTTGTTTTTGTTGCCTTTAAGATTCTCTGCTTGGCTTCCACATTGGTCATTTTGACAATTATGTGGCGTGGGTATCCTCTTCTCTGATCCTGTCTAAAGGGAGTTCTATAAGTTTTCTGGATCTGTGTATCAACCTCTTGCTCTATGTTTGGAAAATTTTCTGCTATTACTTCCTCGAAGAGATTGTTGATCCCTTTGGTATCACTTTTTTTTTCCCTCCTCTATTCCAATTATTCTTAGGTTAGCTCTCTTAAAATGGGCCCATATTTCTTTAATGTCAGATTCCTGCTGTTGGATATTTTTCCCTAGATTAGAAACTATGCATTCATTTTTGGAATGATCATCTTCTAAGAGTGAGATTCTGTTCTCCATGTGGTCTAATCGGTTGTTTGTGCTTTGAATTGAGGCCTTTACTTTATTAATTGCATCCTTTATCTCTTTTTGGCTCTCTCTGAGTTCTTTTCGAAGCACCTCTATTATTTCTACAGTTATTTTCCTGATTTGATCTTCTAGAAATCTCTGATTTTCTGTTTTATCGGCTTCTGATGTTGTGGGGTTGTGGGCATTCATTGCTCCAGTGTTATTCCTCTTTCCCATGATTTCGGAAGTTTGTGCCTTCTCTGGGTTCTTCTCCTGGGTCACTATGACTTCACTTAAGGTGCTCTGGATCTTGAGTCTGTAGTATCTCAGACCCCACTACTCCTTTACTGGGTTGTATCACAGAGTCTCTGACCCAGGGAGTCGATAGAGGCTGCTTTAAACTATGGGGGGTGCCAGGTTGCACGTTCTCCTATGGTGTGATATCTCTGCCACCGCCACTCCCCAATGAGTCAAGTCCCAGGAAGTACAATACTGGGATTTCTCCTCTGGAGCCCGCAATTTGACTCACTGTTCTTGAGTTCGCAGATGTAGCTTTACTGGACTCGTTGAATTCGCTGCTGCTGCTGCAGGTGGCAATATGGCGCCGCTGCTACGCCCTCGACCATGAGGCTGGCTTTTTTCTTCTTGGTTTTGAATTCCACTCTGAGTCCTCGCAGCGTGTGCTGAGCTCAGCCACTGAGAGCTTTAAATGTTCCCTGCGCTGGAAAATCCTGCCTGGCTGTTCCAAAGCGGCTCACCTCGGCTTGCTGTGGCTGTCCGGTGAATTCGCCGCTGCCGCAGGCAGTATGGCGCTGCTGCCGCGTCCTCGGGCGTGAGGCCGGTGTATCTCCTTTGTGGCTCTGAGCTCTGTTCTCAGTCCGCTTTCTCTCTGGAGCCTGGTGATTTTTTTGTTTCTCTGGTGATGGTGTTTTCTGGCTATGAAAGGTGCTGATTTTGTGGTAATGGAGATTGGTTGTTAGCGGGGCTCTTAAGCCCCGCTTTTCTCGGTCGCCATCTTCCCAGCTCATACTCAATTTTCCTCTTTACACTGCTTTCAAAATGTCCCAGAGGTTTTGATATGTTGTATGTCTATTTTTTGTTTGTTTCTAGAAATTTCTTGATTTCACCCCTTACTTCTTCTATGACCCATTCTTCATTCAGCAGTGTGGTGTTCAGCCCCCACATGTTTATGTGGTTTCTCTGGGTCTTCTTATAGTTGATTTCTAGTTTCATTCCATTATGGTCTGAAAAGACACAGGGAAGTATGTCACAGTTTTTCAAAATTGCTGGTGCTCACTTTGTGGCCCAAGATGTGATCTATTTTGGAGAAGGTTCCATGAGCAGCTGAGAAAAATATGAACTCTACTGTACTTGGGTGGAATATTCTATATGTGTCTAATAGGTTAATTTGGTTGATGGTGTTCTTTAGGTCTGAGGCAGGCATCTTTATTGACCTTTTGTCTGAAATATCAGTCTAGCAGTGTGAGAGGGGTGTTGCAGTTTCTCCGTATTATTGTGTTAGAATTTATGTGTTTCTTAATGTCACATAGAGTTTGTTTTTTGAAAGTAGCTGCACCTATGTTTGGGGGATAAATGTTGACTATTGTTATTTCCTCTTGCTGGATTGTTCCTTTTACCAATAAAAGATGACCTTCTTTGTCTCTTCTAATAAACTTGGGCTTGATGTCTAACTTAT
Source organism: Muscardinus avellanarius (assembly GCF_963383645.1). Lineage (NCBI taxonomy): Eukaryota > Metazoa > Chordata > Mammalia > Rodentia > Gliridae > Muscardinus > Muscardinus avellanarius. The sequence goes on along the minus strand of NC_137796.1, from coordinate 92,743,941 downwards.
ATCATAGTTGCTACTCCTGCTTCTCTTTGAGTTCCATTGGCATGAATAACCTTGCTCTACCTTTTTACATGAGTCTCTGGGGGTGCTGTGCTGGGCATTTTCCTATGGGGACAGTGACTTCACCCATGGTGTTGCTGAGCACTTCTCTGGATCTCTGGAGTGTGTGTGAGCTCCTCTGCTGGAAGTTGTAGCTGGTATTTGTGCAGGAGGAACTGATGGCTTACAATTCCAGTGATCTACAGCTGCTTGCTACAAGTCCTTCATTGTTTTTCTGTTCATCTTTGGAGTTGGGCGCAGTGAGGCAAGATGGAGCTGCTGAGGGACTCATGGCCAGGAGGTGGTCAGGTTTCTTTTCTATTCTCTCATCTGTCTTTTAGCCGTTTTTTCCTTTTGCCTTTGTTCTTTTTAAAGTTTGGGGGTTTTCTGGTTTTTGTAAGTACGCTGTTTTTAAGGCAATGGAGATTGAGTGTCAGTAGGTCTAGTAAGTGCTGATTCCCTCAGTAGCCATGTTCCCAGAAGTCCTTCTTTTTATTTTTGACTCTATGTTTTGTCATTCTTATTTTTATCATAGCCCCTGGAATTCCATAGGAAACACATTATTTTGTTTAGATGTCTCTATGACTGAGTAGAATGGAGTGATATTTGTATTGGTCATGGCCTTGGATATTAGAGCAATAGATTACTAGCCTGTCTTCTGTCTGCCTGGACCGTGTCTTTTCTGCTGAATGAACCTTGTTGAGAAGATTCTGCCTGAGTCTACTAGTAATGCAAGTACTTATAAATCTAGTATTAATCCTGAATGACTAGATCCTATTTCAGACCTTTTGTCTGAAATATCAGACCTGGCCAATGGAAGCTCTCTATAGTCTGACAATCAGATTGGTTTTGAGTTGGGAAAGTGAGTCAATCAGATCCAGGAAGAATCAGTAAGAATTTTTTACTACAGCATTTGGGAGAGATCTTGTCCTCTTCTCTGCTGCGCATGTGTCTGGAAGAAGTGTGAAAGTCAGAGACTGGACAGAATCTGACACAGAGTTTTGATAATGCAGCTCCAGATTCCCCCTGAGGCCACACCCCAATCAAGCATACGTTTCTTTTTTGTCTCTACCAACTCAAATTCATTTTTTTTCACCTTGAGAATCCTGACCGAAGGGGTCCGCTTTGGATGTCATACCAATAGCCAAGGGCCCTCCAAGGCTACAAGACTAGGACAACTCCCCACTGGTTGATAAAGAGGAGGATCCTGACCTGATGGTTCTCCTGGGTACTGGACTGGGAAATTCAGTACCTGAAGAATTTCTGAACCTGTCATTGATCAGGCTTGGAAGGGGTGGGGATGATGCCACAGCCACCATGTTGATGGGTACCTCTGTTTGATTCTGTTAAAAGTGCTGAAAATTGGAAGGTCTGGAGAAAGATGTCCCCAAGAAGTGAAAAGAGACATCTGAGGTCCAATCAGTGAACAGTTCACGTAGGTCTGTTCAACAATAATCTCATCAACAGAGACTTTACCCATGAGGATTCAGGTGCAGAGCTTTATCAACAGGGGCCAGCAGGGAAGACAAACACTTGGTCCAGGTCAGTAGGATTTACAGGAAGGGCAGGATAGTGATCTATTACCTCAATATCAAAGGCCTTGGCCAATGCAATTAACATCCAGGCAGATGTCAGCATGGGGAAGAACCAATCTGGTGGAGCAGGGGTGGTGTGTGTGTGTGTGTGTGTGTGTGTGTGTGAGAGAGAGAGAGAGAGAGAGAGAGAGAGAGAGAGAGAGAGAGAGAGAGAGAGAGAGAAGAGAGAGAGAGAGAGGTGAGAGCCCAGGTGGTGGCTCTACTTGAAGATTTGCTGCAAAGCATAGTCTGGGCAACTATGGTGTCATGCAAATGGAAAGGCACCAGTCTCCATCCTGGGACCTAACAAAAACACCCTGCTTCTCTGCTCTACCCCCAGAGAGACATGTGATAACTGCAGGGATAAAAATAAAGATAGATGCTCATTGGGCCATCCTAATATGGTGGCGGTAGGCAATATGTACCATAATCTAGGGAATTCAAAGAATTAGAGGTGTCCACATATCCACTGGTGTTAGGATTAAATAAGATAATACATTTTATTTTTTATTTTATTTATTTATTTTTTTGTGGTATTTGGGATGGAAACCAGGGGCATTCTACCTCTGAGCTACACCCCCAGCCCTATTTTTTTATTCTTTATTTTGAAACAGGGTCTCAATGAATTGCAAATGGCCTAAGTAACTGAGGCTCTCCATGAACTGTGATCCTCCTGCCTTAGTCTCCCAAATGCTGGGATTAAAAGTGTGCACCTTCACGCCTGGCTAAGATGATACATTTTATATGTTAACTGTCAGACTTGTATTTTTAAATTACTAAAGCAACTGAATATTGTTTCATATTTGATCATTTATGCATCATCATCATAAGTAAATATTTTTCTGTTCATGTCTTGGCACTTCTGGGGGGGCATTCATTCTTTCATATTTATTTGTAAGAATCATTTATATAAATATAAAGGATTCATATCTTACAAATTTTTAAAAATATATTATATGTTTTTGGATATCATAACATCTGTTACTTATAAGAAATGTTTTTGTCCTATATGTATCCAATTATATAAATCAAATATGTTTTTCAGCCAGTCGTCACCACGACTGTTCACACTTGTTATCCCAGTATTTGGGAAGCTGAGACAAGAGGATTGAAGTTCGCAGCCAGCCTCAGCAATTTAGCAAAGCCCTCTACAACTTAGTGAGACCCCGTTTCAAAATAAAAAATAAACCTGGGCTGGGTATGTAGCTCAGTGGTAGAATGCTCGTGGGTTCAAACTCCACTGCCAGAAGAAAAAATATGTTTTTTAAAATGATTGAGCAATAATTTTAAAATAGTTATCCATATACATGTGGAAGGTCAAATTTAACATATTTTAAATCCCTTTATACTTTTCTTTGATCTATTTCTGGACACTCCAGTCTTTTTCCTTGACCTGTGTATTCTTGTACCATCATTTTGCTTTTTAATTAATTATAGCTTGATAATACATATTAATATCTACTGAATTCTCATTGTTATTTTTTTCACCTCAAAATTTTCTCCTCTGTTTCTAGCATGATATTATTCTAGGTGAGAATTAGACATTTATTGTCAAGATCCAAAGAAATCCCTTTGGGACTAAGATTAGAGATAATTGGAGATAGTGTATTAAAACTTTTTGTTCAGGATTTTGGTGTATTTTTTCACTTGTCTAAATCTTTGGATATGCCTCAGTAAGATTTGTAACATCACCCACACAAATATAGTTCATTCCTTGTTTAATTTTTAAATTTTCATTGCATATTCTTTTTCTTAAGAATGAAAATTTTCAAACAACTAACTTTCTCCATTAGTCATTTTTGATACCATGAACCTTAGTAAATAATAATTGTTGATGATGAGAAAGCTCAGTGGATGGATAATTAGAGAGGTAGACTCACTACCCACAGTTCATTTGTAAATCTGATCATTTTACAAATAAATGAAACAAGGAAAAAATGATTACAACTGTTTTCCCCTTTGGCAGCCATTTATTAGTTATATAAATACAGGAGCACAATTTATAAAATTTATATTTACTTATTGACCTGTTTTACAACTCAAAGCATCATTTTTAGGCCTGGGGGTGTTGCTCCATGCTAGAACGCTGACTTGCCATGCACCAGGCCTTGGGTTCCAGCCTTAGCATGAAACCCTACCCATCTTTACGTGAATGGTTTTTATTTTTCCACTCACTTGTTAGGGCAGCCACACACCACAAAATGTTTATTATTCTTGTGTTATCATTCCCCATTACACTCCAATAGACACAATGGCTTATTCATTCCAGAAGTAGCTGTTACCAGACAGAAGAACACTCTGGATGTGACCAGTCCTCGGGGATAGCTACCTCACCGTTGGGTCCAACAGAAGCTCACACACTTCCACATTGTTACCCACATTGATTCAGGGCTCTGGGAACTCAACACATGGAATCCAGGTTTATCCCATTTCAGTCCACATCCAGCTGCTGTTTTGATGATATTGAGTTTTATGAAGCCCTTTTCCTAGGGCTGCTTCTTGTATTTTACCAGTAAAGCAGGGAAAAGAATCCTCCAAGGTAGAAAAGCCTTCCAGATCCATTCTCACCTGTGAGCTGTGACTATCTCTGTCCCTTAAATCCATTGCACTGATCTCCTAGAATCCATATCTACCATCTATCTATCTATCATCTGTATATATCAGACATTCTATGTGGAATGAAAAGTTATGTGTCTTGGACATATATTCTACAAATATACATGAATGTTGTTGTGATCAGTAACACACAGTTCATTTTAAAGTACTTCCAAAATTCATAGCAGCCTCTATCACTTTGCATTTGATCAACACATACCCCTCTGTCTTCACCTGGCGGTCCCTTGAGGACACTGCATTCTTTTCAATCTCTCAGGGGAAAGCAGTTTATTTTCTCATACCAATGTAATGCAGGGTGCAGAAGGTATGGTTACTGTGGTCTTTGTTACTTTGATCTGTACTCTGAGTCCATGAGAATATGTTTTTTTAAAATGATGAAACCAAGCCCTAAAACTACTCTTTTGAAGCTCAGACCGCTCAACCCTAACATCCTATTCCTTTCTATCACTTATGAAATGGCATTTTGAACCTTATTTTTTATTGTGCTTGTACACATGCTTACTTTCTACCCAAGTGGCTGCCATCACCAGGTCTGGCCTCAGTGGCCAGGTAGTCAACCCATGCAGTACATCTCAGATGTATGCTTCCCTTATCTCTAATAGCCTTATCCTCCACTCCATCTCAGCCACCTGCTTGGACCAAAGCACCCTCCATCTCCCATCACCTCGGAACTCATCCAGTCCAAATCATCAATCTGAGCATGCCAGCCTCCTAGGCTTCCAATGTATTTGCTCGAATACTTTGGTTACCGCTGTTCTTTTTATTCTTAGGTATCTCCAGTTCACTTGGCCAGGACACACTCGTGAGAAAGAAAACAAACAAGTTATTTGAATGGACAGAAATTAATATGAAAAACTATTAATAGGTATTGACAAATAGAAAAGGCAAAACCCTCTAACCTGGAGGTATCATGGAGTTAGCAAATATAGAAAACAGCTACCACTACTGGAAAAAGAGAAACAAAAGGGAAAAGTAGAATTGATTTAAGCCTTGAATCTGGGAGGAGTCCAGGATGCCAGACCCAGACCTTTTAGGACCAGCGCAGTTTGGCTGGAGCTGCTGTCTTGGAGAAGGTACACTAGGGCTGGCTGAGTGTTGGAAACTTGCGAACTGCAATGAGGTATTGCTTCAAGAAGAAAGTGCTGCCACTGAAGAGAAGCAGTGCTGGGTGGCAGTCCCAGAACCCACAGGCACAAAGCAAGAGCAGGCTCCTCTCCCTCCTGTGGCCTTGAGGGCCCCTGCTAGCGTCCTCCATCAGCACAGTCTAGTAGGATGAGCCCAGCTGGGTACACAGAGATGTCTTCTGGGAACTTTTGAAGCTGCCAGATAAGAACTTAACAATTAGAACAACACATTTACTCTCCTTCTTTTCACCATTCCCTCTTTCTTTGTTTTCCCAGTTTGGGATTAATTATTCAGCATTTCAGGTACTCTCTGATATCACAAGTGTCTTTTTCAAACAGATGGATTGACATCACGGATGGCCAACCCAACACTCTTCATAGCTCTCATAATATTCTTCTGGCATTCTGTTTCTCCGTACTCTACAAAGGACTGTTGTCAGTCTTATCCACTCTCCTCAAACTCCCACTTCCTTTACTCTCTTGCTGAATTTGTTTCAACTCCAAGTCCCTCTCAAAACCCTGTTACCAAACTGACATCTGTATCCAACCTTCCTCCTGCCTCGATTTTCTGTCACAGTGAGAAAGGCTATCCTCCTCTTGTGTGAGGCCAGCCCTGTTCCAGAACCACTGATCATTTCCTTTCTGACAATTGTAGGATTTGCGGGTACCTACTCCATTTCATATTTTTGCTTTCTCAATTGATGAGGTCCCTAAATTAGGCTTTTCACATAGACATTTTAATTTCATTTACCCCTTTTTGAAAAATGAAACCTGAAAATTGTAGAGCCATTGTAGAGAACAGTTTGGCAATGTATTATAAAGTTAAATACATACTTACCATAGGACCCAGAAAACCCACTCTTGGGTATTTCCTCAAGTCAAAGGAAAACTCAGGTTTATACAAAAACTTGAGTGAATGTTTACTGCAGTTCTGCTTATAATCACTCCAAACTGGAACAATACAAGTGCACTTTAACTGGTGAACGGATAAATAAACTCTGATGAAGCTCTGCACAGTGCCTCAAGCCTATAATCCCAGTGTTTGGGAGGCTGAGATGAAAGGATCACAAGTTTGAGGCCAGCACGCAGTAACTTAGTGAGGCCCTGTTCTAAAATAACAAATAAAATAGAGCCGGGGATGTAGGTTAGAGGTAGAATGCCCCTGGGCTCAATCCTCAGTACCATAAAAATAAAGAAAGAAACTATGATGCTTCCACATGCTGGAATACTACATCACAGTCAAAAGGAGTGAGCGGCTGATACATACAACAACCCAGAGGAGTCTAAAATGCATTATGACAAGCAAAATCCGATAGAATCAAAAAGTGACACACTATATGATTCAATGCATATGACATTTTGGAAAAGGAAAAGCTATCTAGGAAGAAAAGAGATTACACTGAAATTCCCCTTTGAATTTAGATAAACTCTTCCATCTTAAACAACAAAACAATCATAGAAACAGAGGCCCGCTAGAGTTGACTCTACCCTGCAAATAATCCCCCATTTTGCTTTCATGCTCGCAGAAAATTTTATAAAAACAGCGGTCTATGCTCACTTTCCCCACTACCTCTCCTTCCATTCACTCCATAACCAACACCACCCTTGTTTTCAGATGACTGAATCCAATTCTCCGTACTCCTCTTTTTCAACTTCGCTCAGTGGCGCCCCCTCCCACGGCAGGGTCTCCTCTCTTCTTCACTGAGTTAAGAGTCTAGTCTTCGTGCCTAGGTAGCGCAAAGGCAGACACTGACTTCGATTCTGCTCTATCACTGCTCCAGATTTTAGCATAGCTCATGCCACACAGAGGAAAAAAAAAAAAAATCTGGAAAATAGCTTTGGAACAGGCAGCTAGGAAAGATGGTTCTATCTATCCCAAGCTTTCTGAAAAATTCTCTATCACACCTGCCTTCTTTCTCAAGGCTATTTCCCCATAAAGACTCTTCTGCCGGCCCGGGTCGCGGGACTCTGGGCCCCAGGCCGAACTGCGAGTAGCACGCCAGACCCCTGGAGAAACCAGGCCCAGTAAGACGCTGAGTTCTGGGCGGGGATCGCGGGCGGGGCACGCCTAATGGGGCCCGGGTCGCGGGACTCTGGGCCCCGGCCGAACTGCGCGTAGCACGCCAGACCCCTGGAGAAACCAGGCCCAGTAAGACGCTGAGTTCTGGGCGGGGGTCGCGGGCGGGGCACGCCTAATGGGGCCCGGGTCGCGGGACTCTGGGCCCCGGCCGAACTGCGCGTAGCACGCCAGACCCCTGGAGAAACCAGACCCAGTAAGACGCTGGGTTCTGGGCGGGGGTCGCGGGCTGGGCACGCCAGATGGGGCCCGGGTCGCGGGACTCTGGGCCCCTGCCGAACTGCGCGTAGCACGCCAGATCCCTGGAGAAACCAGGCCCAGTAAGAGGCTGGGTTCTGGGCAGGGGTCGCGCGCGCGGCGCACAAAAGCCGGGGCCTGGGTCGCGGGACCCTGGGCCCCGGGCCGAACTGCGCGTAGCACGCCAGACCCCTGGAGAAACCAGGCCCAGTAAGACGCTGGGTTCTGGGCGGGGGTCGCGGGCGGGGCACGCCTAATGGGGCCCGGGTCGCGGGACTCTGGGCCCCTGCCGAACTGCGCGTAGCACGCCAGACCCCTGGAGAAACCAGACCCAGTAAGACGCTGGGTTCTGGGCAGGGGTCGCGGGCTGGGCACGCCAGATGGGGCCCGGGTCGCGGGACTCTGGGCCCCAGGCCGAACTGCGCGTAGCACGCCAGACCCCTGGAGAAACAAGGCCCAGTAAGACGCTGGGTTCTGGGCGGGGGTCTAGCACAGGGCACGCCAGCTGGGGCCCGGATCGCGGGACTCTGGGTCCCGGCCGAACTGCGAGTAGCACGCCAGACCCCTGGAGAAACCGGGCCCAGAACAGAAAAAGATAAAGAAAAATATCGGAGAGGTGGTAAGAAAGCCGTTATGGATGCCAGGACACTGGAGATGCAGACAAAACTTATCTAAATGCACTGGAACTTATGGAAAAATTCGCCGTGAAAGAGGACTGCTATTTCTCTATATTGTTAAGAATCTCAGACATCACATATAAGGAGAGAGTTTAGCGGAGACCAAGGAGAAATGCGGTGTTGAAAGAGTTCTTCGCAATGGTGGTAGAGACTTGTATTCAGGAGAAGCAGAAACCGGATCTTACCAACTTTATTTTTTTGGAGAAATTACACCAAATGTCGAATGCTACCATCACGCATGCTTAGGAACACTGGACAACATTCAGAGTGGAAAAAGAGCCTGGGAAGGATTTGAAACGGTGGAGGCAGTGGCAATGCCAGTGGCCAATATTCGGGGGAGGCAGAGATCTGATACATTACAACTGGAACCTTTGAAATACTAACCACAGAGACAGTGATCGGAACCTGCTGAGGGGTTAGGCGGGCGCCGGGGCCAGTGGCCGACATCGGAGCTTGCTGTGAGGCAGGGCCACTACTGAGGCCTCCGTGGCGGGATTGTAACCTGCAGAGGGGTTAGACCGATGCTGGGGCCAGCGAGGCCGGCATTGGAGCCTGCCATGATGCAAGGCTTGTGCTAGGGCCTCCGAGGTCGGGTCCGGAACTTGCTGAGGGGTTAGGCTGGTGCTGGGGTCAGCGAGGCCGGCATCGGAGCCTGCCGTGAGGCAAGGCCAGTGTTGGGGCCCCCGAGGATGGGACCGGAGCCTGCTGAGGGGTTAGGCCGGTGCTGGGGCCAGCGAGGCTGGCATCAGAGCCTGCCATGAGGCAAGGCCGGTACTTGGGCCTCCGAGGCCAGGATAAGAGCCTGCCGAGGGGTTAGGCCGGTGCTGGGGCCTCCGAGGCCAGGATAAGAGCCTGCTGAGGGGTTAGGCCGGTGCTGGGGCCAGCGAGGCCGGCATCGGAGCCTGCCTTGAGGCATGACCAGTGCTGGGGCCTCCGAGGCCGGGATCGGAGCCTGCCGAGGGGTTAGGCCGCTGCTGGGGCCAGCGAGGCCGGCATCGGAGCCTGCCTTGAGGCAAGGCCGGTACTGGGGCCCCTGAGGCCGGGATCGGAGCCTGCCGAGGGGTTAGGCCGCTGCTGGGGCCAGTGAGGCCGGCATCGGAGCCTGCCGTGAGGCAAGGCCGGTACTGGGGCCTCCGAGGCCAGGATAAGAGCCTGCTGAGGGGTTAGGCCGGTGCTGGGGCCAGCGAGGCCGGCATCGGAGCCTGCCTTGAGGCAAGGCCGGTACTGGGGCCTCGAGGCCAGGATAAGAGCCTGCCGAGGGGTTAGGCCGGTGCTGGGGCCAGCGAGGCCGGCATCGGAGCCTGCCGTGAGGCACGGCCGGTACTGGGGCCTCCGAGGCCAGGATAAGAGCTTGCCGAGGGGTTAGGCCGGTGCTGGGGCCAACGAGGCCGGCAGCAGAGCCTGCCGTGAGGCATGACCAGTGCTGGGGCCTCCGAGGCCGGGATCGGAGCATGCCGAGGGGTTAGGCCGGTGCTGGGGCCAGCGAGGCCGGCATCGGAGCCTGCCGTGAGGCAAGGCCGGTACTGGGGCCTCCGAGGCCAGGATAAGAGCCTGCCAAGGGGCTAGGCCGGTGCTGGGGCCAGCGAGGCCGGCATCGGAGCCTGCCTTGAGGCATGACCAGTGCTGGGGCCTCCGAGGCTGGGATCAGAGCCTGCCGAGGGGTTAGGCCGCTGCTGGGGCCAGCGAGGCCGGCATCGAAGCCTGCCGTGAGGCAAGGCCGGTACTGGGGCCTCCGAGGCCTGGATAAGAGCCTGCCGAGGGGTTAGGCCAGTGCTGGGGCCAGTGAGGCCGGCATCGGAGCCTGCCTTGAGGCAAGGCCGGTACTGGGGCCTCTAGGCCAGGATAAGAGCCTGCCGAGGGGTTAGGCCGGTGCTGGGGCCAGCGAGGCCGGCATCGGAGCCTGCCGTGAGGCAAGGCCGGTACTGGGGCCTCCGAGGCCAGGATAAGAGCTTGCCGAGGGGTTAGGCCGGTGCTGGGGCCAACGAGGCCGGCAGCGGAGCCTGCTGTGAGGCATGACCAGTGCTGGGGCCTCCGAGGCCGGGATCGGAGCATGCCGAGGGGTTAGGCCGGTGCTGGGGCCAGCGAGGCTGGCATCGGAGCCTGCCGTGAGGCAAGGCCAGTACTGGGGCCTCCGAGGCCAGGATAAGAGCCTGCCAAGGGGTTAGGCCGGTGCTGGGGCCAGCGAGGCCGGCATCGGAGCCTGCCTTGAGGCATGACCAGTGCTGGGGCCTCCGAGGCCGGGATCGGAGCCTGCCGAGGGGTTAGGCCGGTGCTGGGGCCAGCGAGGCCGGCATCGGAGCCTGCCGTGAGGCAAGGCCGGTACTGGGGCCTCCGAGGCCAGGACAAGAGCCTGCCGAGGGGTTAGGCCGGTGCTGGGGCCAGCGAGGCCGGCATCGGAGCCTGCCTTGAGGCAAGGCCGGTACTGGGGCCTCCGAGGCCAGGATAAGAGCTTGCCGAGGGGTTAGGCCGGTGCTGGGGCCAACGAGGCTGGCATCGGAGCCTGCCGTGAGGCATGACCAGTGCTGGGGCCTCCGAGGCCGGGATCGGAGCATGCCGAGGGGTTAGGCCGGTGCTGGGGCCAGCGAGGCCGGCATCGGAGCCTGCCGTGAGGCAAGGCCAGTACTGGGGCCTCCGAGGCCAGGATAAGAGCCTGACAAGGGGTTAGGCCGGTGCTGGGGCCAGCGAGGCCGGCATCGGAGCCTGCCTTGAGGCAAGGCCGGTACTGGGGCCTCGAGGCCAGGATAAGAGCCTGCCGTGGGGTTAGGTCGGTGCTGGGGCCAGCGAGGCCGGCATCGGAGCCTGCCGTGAGGCAAGGCCGGTACTGGGGCCTCCGAGGCCAGGATAAGAGCTTGCCGAGGGGTTAGGCCGGTGCTGGGGCCAGCGAGGCCGGCAGCGGAGCCTGCCGTGAGGCATGACCAGTGCTGGGGCCTCCGAGGCCGGGATCGGAGCATGCCGAGGGGTTAAGCCGGTGCTGGGGCCAGCGAGGCCGGCATCGGAGCCTGCCGTGAGGCAAGGCCGGTACTGGGGCCTCCGAGGCCAGGATAAGAGCCTGCCAAGGGGCTAGGCCGGTGCTGGGGCCAGCGAGGCCAGCATTGGAGCCTGCCTTGAGGCATGACCAGTGCTGGGGCCTCCGAGGCTGGGATCGGAGCCTGCCGAGGGGTTAGGCCGCTGCTGGGGCCAGCGAGGCCGGCATCGGAGCCTGCCGTGAGGCAAGTCCGGTACTGGGGCCTCCGAGGCCTGGATAAGAGCCTGCCGAGGGGTTAGGCCAGTGCTGGGGCCAGTGAGGCCGGCATCGGAGCCTGCCTTGAGGCAAGGCCGGTACTGGGGCCTCTAGGCCAGGATAAGAGCCTGCTGAGGGGTTAGGCCGGTGCTGGGGCCAGCGAGGCCAGGACAAGAGCCTGCCGAGGGTTTAGGCCGGTGCTGGGGCCAGCGAGGCCGGCATCGGAGCCTGCCTTGAGGCAAGGCCGGTACTGGGGCCTCTGAGGCCGGGATCGGAGCCTGCCGAGGGGTTAGGCCGCTGCTGGGGCCAGTGAGGTCGGCATCGGAGCCTGCCGTGAGGCAAGGCCGGTACTGGTGCCTCCGAGGCCAGGATAAGAGCCTGCTGAGGGGTTAGGCCGGTGCTGGGGCCAGCGAGGCCGGCATCGGAGCCTGCCTTGAGGCAAGGCCGGTACTGGGGCCTCCGAGGCCAGGATAAGAGCTTGCCGAGAGGTTAGGCCGGTGCTGGGGCCAACGAGGCCGGCAGCGGAGCCTGCCGTGAGGCATGACCAGTGCTGGGGCCTCCGAGGCCGGGATCGGAGCATGCCGAGGGGTTAGGCCGGTGCTGGGGCCAGCGAGGCCGGCATCGTAGCCTGCCGTGAGGCAAGGCCAGTACTGGGGCCTCCGAGGCCAGGATAAGAGCCTGCCAAGGGGTTAGGCCGGTGCTGGGGCCAGCGAGGCCGGCATCCGAGCCTGCCTTGAGGCATGACCAGTGCTGGGGCCTCCGAGGCCGGGATCGGAGCCTGCCGAGGGGTTAGGCCGCTGCTGGGGCCAGCGAGGCCGGCATCGGAGCCTGCCGTGAGGCAAGGCCAGTACTGGGGCCTCCGAGGCCAGGATAAGAGCTTGCCGAGGGGTTAGGCCGGTGCTGGGCCAATGAGGCTGGCAGTGGAGCCTGCCGTGAGGCATGACCAGTGCTGGGGCCTCCGAGGCCGGGATCGGAGCATGCCGAGGGGTTAGGCCGGTGCTGGGGCCAGCGAGGCCGGCATCGGAGCCTGCCGTGAGGCAAGGCCAGTACTGGGGCCTCCGAGGCCAGGATAAGATCCTGCCAAGGGGTTAGGCCGGTGCTGGGGCCAGCGAGGCTGGCATCGGAGCCTGCCTTGAGGCATGACAAGTGCTGGGGCCTCCGAGGCCGGGATCGGAGCCTGCCGAGGGGTTAGGCCGCTGCTGGGGCCAGCGAGGCCGGCATCGGAGCCTGCCGTGAGGCAAGTCCGGTACTGGGGCCTCCGAGGCCAGGATAAGAGCCTGCCGAGGGGTTAGGCCGGTGCTGGGGCCAGCGAGGCCGGCAGCGGAGCCTGCCGTGAGGCATGACCAGTGCTGGGGCCTCCGAGGCCGGGATCGGAGCATGCCGAGGGGTTAAGCCGGTGCTGGGGCCAGCGAGGCCGGCATCGGAGCCTGCCGTGAGGCAAGGCCGGTACTGGGGCCTCCGAGGCCAGGATAAGAGCCTGCCAAGGGGCTAGGCCGGTGCTGGGGCCAGCGAGGCCAGCATTGGAGCCTGCCTTGAGGCATGACCAGTGCTGGGGCCTCCGAGGCTGGGATCGGAGCCTGCCGAGGGGTTAGGCCGCTGCTGGGGCCAGCGAGGCCGGCATCGGAGCCTGCCGTGAGGCAAGTCCGGTACTGGGGCCTCCGAGGCCTGGATAAGAGCCTGCCGAGGGGTTAGGCCAGTGCTGGGGCCAGTGAGGCCGGCATCGGAGCCTGCCTTGAGGCAAGGCCGGTACTGGGGCCTCTAGGCCAGGATAAGAGCCTGCTGAGGGGTTAGGCCGGTGCTGGGGCCAGCGAGGCCAGGACAAGAGCCTGCCGAGGGTTTAGGCCGGTGCTGGGGCCAGCGAGGCCGGCATCGGAGCCTGCCTTGAGGCAAGGCCGGTACTGGGGCCTCTGAGGCCGGGATCGGAGCCTGCCGAGGGGTTAGGCCGCTGCTGGGGCCAGTGAGGCCGGCATCGGAGCCTGCCGTGAGGCAAGGCCGGTACTGGTGCCTCCGAGGCCAGGATAAGAGCCTGCTGAGGGGTTAGGCCGGTGCTGGGGCCAGCGAGGCCGGCATCGGAGCCTGCCTTGAGGCAAGGCCGGTACTGGGGCCTCCGAGGCCAGGATAAGAGCTTGCCGAGAGGTTAGGCCGGTGCTGGGGCCAACGAGGCCGGCAGCGGAGCCTGCCGTGAGGCATGACCAGTGCTGGGGCCTCCGAGGCCGGGATCGGAGCATGCCGAGGGGTTAGGCCGGTGCTGGGGCCAGCGAGGCCGGCATCGTAGCCTGCCGTGAGGCAAGGCCAGTACTGGGGCCTCCGAGGCCAGGATAAGAGCCTGCCAAGGGGTTAGGCCGGTGCTGGGGCCAGCGAGGCCGGCATCCGAGCCTGCCTTGAGGCATGACCAGTGCTGGGGCCTCCGAGGCCGGGATCGGAGCCTGCCGAGGGGTTAGGCCGCTGCTGGGGCCAGCGAGGCCGGCATCGGAGCCTGCCTTGAGGCAAGGCCGGTACTGGGGCCTCCGAGGCCAGGACAAGAGCCTGCCGAGGGGTTAGGCCGGTGCTGGGGCCAGCGAGGCCGGCATCGGAGCCTGCCGTGAGGCAAGGCCAGTACTGGGGCCTCCGAGGCCAGGATAAGAGCTTGCCGAGGGGTTAGGCCGGTGCTGGGCCAATGAGGCCGGCAGTGGAGCCTGCCGTGAGGCATGACCAGTGCTGGGGCCTCCGAGGCCGGGATCGGAGCATGCCGAGGGGTTAGGCCGGTGCTGGGGCCAGCGAGGCCGGCATCGGAGCCTGCCGTGAGGCAAGGCCAGTACTGGGGCCTCCGAGGCCAGGATAAGATCCTGCCAAGGGGTTAGGCCGGTGCTGGGGCCAGCGAGGCCGGCATCGGAGCCTGCCTTGAGGCATGACAAGTGCTGGGGCCTCCGAGGCCGGGATCGGAGCCTGCCGAGGGGTTAGGCCGCTGCTGGGGCCAGCGAGGCCGGCATCGGAGCCTGCCGTGAGGCAAGTCCGGTACTGGGGCCTCCGAGGCCAGGATAAGAGCCTGCCGAGGGGTTAGGCCGGTGCTGGGGCCAGCGAGGCCGGCATCGGAGCCTGCCGTGAGGCAAGGTCGGTACTGGGGCCTCTGAGGCCAGGATAAGAGCCTGCCAAGGGGTTAGGCCGGTGCTGGGGCCAGTGAGGCCGGCATCGGAGCCTGCCGTGAGGCATTACCAGTGTTGGGGCCTCCGAGGCCGGGATTGGAATCCTGCCAAAGGGTTAGACCGGTGCAGGGGCCAATGGCCAGCATCGGAGCCTGGCGTGAGGCAAGTTCACTCCTGCGGCCTCCAAGGTTGGGACCAAAGCCAGCTTAGGGGTTTGACCGGTTCAGGGGCCAGCGAGACCAGAACTGGGTCCTCCCATGAGGCAAGGCCGCTGCGTGAGCCAGCGAGGTCTGGATCAGTCCACTGAGTAGCCAGGCCACTACTGGGACCATCAAGAGTGGGATTGGTACTTGCAACGCAGCATGCACAGAGAAATATCGCAGAAAATATAAATCAGACGCTTCTCTTAATCAGCAATAACTAGGAGGAAAAGGGCAACAGGAAGAGGTTGAGCTATAGAAAGGGCCCTATAGTGAAGCAACTAATGTGATCAATCAGAGGGTATGTAATACTGGAGGACGGAGCCTCTTTAAAATGCAGGAGGTACATAAACAAATATATCAAAGTAAATCACCAAAGAAGTGTGGGATGGAGGGAGGGGGAGGGAATGGGACGGGGGCTGGAGGAGGGCTAATTGGATGATGTGTGCTTGTATATCCTCTCAAGTCTTGTACTCCAATGTGATTGATATATGACTACAATGCACCAATTTAAAAAATAAATTAATTAAAAAAAAAAAAAAGACTCTTCTGCCGCTTATCCCCAGCCATCGAAGAACAAGACAAGGATGAATTGCAATCCCACAAAAGCTAACAAGTGCCTCTTGTTTATTTAATGTTTGCCCCTCTAAATAATTCCCCGGAATGATGGACTTCTAGAGAACATCGAAGGAGACACCTTTTGCTCCCTGGAATGGATTCAGATTCTCTGGATTTATTGCAAATCTTGTGCATCTTCTGTGATTGATTGGTGCTGAACAGCCGGGCAGCAGCATTACTAATTATCCTCAGGATGGAATGCAGTTGAAGAGTCATTAAGGACTCTCTAAATTTGGAAACCATCCACTGCCAAACAAAGGGACTCTCTTCTTCCCTCCACCAGGAAGAGAATGCACAGTCAGGTCCCGGGGGCCCTCTTTGACTCAACTTGGGCTTCCTTTATGTTCTAGAAACTCTGCTAATGTAAGGCATACCCCTAATTTTGCCCAGTGACAAAGATGAAGTAGAATTCTGCTGAGATGCCAACACTTTATTTTTATCTGTGCTTTAATAAGGATTCGGTAGGCTTTTTCTTTTGTGGCGAGCACACAGGGATGATATAGGATAAGTAGATATAACTGGCTTAATTGCGCGGCACAGTCAATGTGATTTGGGGTCATTTTCCCCATCAGCCTGTCTCTGATGGCTCACACTCAACTGTTGAATATACAGTACCTTTATAGAAAAATTAAGGAGTTGTAATGCAATAATAAAAAAAAAGTGGGAGGGGAAAACCCATTGAACTTGATATACTCACTCATACCATGTGAATAAAGTGCTCAGTACAGTGACTTCAATTGATAAGTAGAAGCAATTATTTCTGTTACTAATAATTGCTGGAGCATTCACTAAGCAAATCTTGGCTGAGCATCTAGTTGGTGTCAGGACACTCTAGTAGACATTTGGGATTCGGAGATGAATCGCTGTTTTTCCTGCTCTCAAAAGGCTCAGGTGATCAGGACAATGAAACACTATGGTAAATCATTAGAATTCCATGGAATGAGTGCTCTCTACAATAGAGGTATTGAACACTGAAGGTGGAAAAGTGGGCAGTTAGCTGTACTTGTGCAAGATAGGGGACAAGACAGGAGAGATGTGTCAGGAAGAACATTTAGGGGTAGCATATGTCAATAATCCCAATACTTGGGGGTCTGAGACAGGAGGATCGCAGGTTCAACAAGACCAGCCACAGCAATTTATCAAGGCCCTCAGAAACTTAGCAGAACACTGTTTCAAAATGATTTTTATGAGGATCTGGAGATGGAACCCAGGAGTATTCGGCCTCCAAGCTACACCCCCTGCCCTATTTTTTATTCTTTATTTTGAAACAGGATCTCATTAAGTTGCAGAGGGCCTCATTAAGTAGCTGAGGCTGTCCACAAACTGAGCTCCTCAGGTCTCAGCCTCCTGAATGCTGGGATTACAAGCGTGCACCACCACGCCTGGCCTGTTTCAAAGTTTTAAAAAGTAAATAAATAAAATAGGGCTGAGGGTATAGTTCAGAGGTAGAATGCCCGTGGGTTCAATCCCCAGTAATACACACACACACACACACACACACACATACACACACACACACACACACACACACACACACACACACACACACATTTACACTTATACCAGAAAACAAAGGAACAATAATTAATTCACTGGGTTCAGAACATAAATTTCATGAAGTATGGAATAAAATGTGTAGGAAAATATTCTGAAGGAAAGAATAGAAACGAATTTACCATATGACCCAGGTATACTACCCCTCGGTATCTTTCCAAAGTGACTGAAATCAGAATATTATGATAATACATGCATATTTATGTTTGTAGCAGCACAATTCATAATTGCCAAACTATGGAACCAGCCCATCAACAGATGAACGGATTACAAAAATCTGGGAACTCTAGATGAAGAAGGAGATTCTATAGATGAGCAAATAAAGCAGCCTAACTGAGGGAATGGGAAGGGGAAGAGGGAAATTCTCTAATGCACATGATGTACTTTAACCAACATATCAATGTCAATCACTAAACCAAACATGAGACGAAGGGAGGGGGAGGAAATGGGGCGGAAACTGGGGAAGGGCTAATTGGGACATGTGTGCATGTATGCCTCCACCATCTTGTACTCCATTAAGATGTGTGATTACAATGCACCAATACAAAATTAAAAAAAAGAAAATACTACTAAAAGAACGTCTGAGATATACTCAAGATGGAATTCTACTTAGCCATTAAGGAGAACAAACCATGTCATTTGCAAGAAAATCGATGGAACTGGAGGATATTATCCTGAGATTAGTCAGTTACAAAAGGTGAGAGGTCAGATGTTTTCCCTTATATTTGGAAGCTAAGGAGAAAGTAGGACACAAGGACTCCTAGTGGAGTGATGGAGGGAACCCAAAGGAGGGAGGCAGGAGGGAGAGGGAGACTTGATGAAGGAGGCACTTCAGTGCACATGATGTGCACACACAAACGTATCCATGCCAATCAAAATGTTGTGTGTAGGAAGGGAAAGGAAGTAGGGTGGGGACTGGGGGAGGTTCCACAAGCGCTATGCGCATGTATGCCTCTATCACTATAAACTTCATCATGATATATGATTACAATGCACCAATAGAAAAAAGTTTAAAATATATTTAAACTATTCTGAAGTATTGAATGCAATACCTATCAGTAATAGGTGAAAGGTCATTATCAGCCATGTGTAGGTGAAAGTCTTAATCCTATAATAAATACAGAACCAAATACAGGTTGTTAAGCAAGAACATTAAAAAAAATTATTGTTTTAAAAGTTACATCCACTACAGTGAAGGACATGTATTGGCTGACTATGACTCTTGGTTCAAATTTAGTTTTTTCCTTATTATTGTATGTTATGTGAACTAAGAATCAGCTTCACATTTTTAAATTATTGAAATTTAATCAGAGGAGAAATTATATTTTTGGCACATAAAAATACTTGAAATTCAAGTTTCAGTGTCCATAGATAAAAGTCCAGTGTAATATAGCCATGCCCATTTTTATGCTTTGTGTATGTTCACTTTTATGCTACAATAATAGAGTGGTAGAACAGATATTAGATAAAACATTTAATAACTGCTCTTTAAAGAGAAAGCTTTCCCTACCCCATTTGTTGATAAGGTTGTCTTTTCTTCAGTAGGTGTTTTTGGCACCTTTGACAAAAATTAACTGGCTATAAATATGAGGATTTGTATCTCAACCTTCTGTTTTGTCCCGTTGGTCTATGTATCTGTTTCTGTACCAATACCATGCTGTTTTTAATTACTATATCTCTTTAGTATAATTTGAAATTAGATCTAGACCTCAGAATAGGGAGTAGAAACTCCAGTGATGCAATGGGGTTATCTAGGGGGATAGAAGAGGGGGAAGGAGACATGATGAAGGCAATGCTATGTATATATATGAAATTATCAATGCCAAGTTCAGTGACATGTATGGGGGAAGGGAAGGGATTGGGGTAAGATCTGGAGGGAAAAACAACACGTTCTGTGTATTTTTCTATCACTCTCTACCTCAAAATGATGTGTAATACCAAAGCATCAATAAACCTATATTTAAAATAAATTAATATAAAGCACTTTTAAAAAGAGAAAGTTTGTCAGCCCTGGTTAAAGGATATCGACAATAAAGGAGAGAAAACAGAGAACAGGGAGTGGTGTTAAGATCTAGTGAACACACAGATCAGATCCCCTTGTAACACTTCTCCAAGAGCTATGGTGTCCCTGAAACTATTTTATGCAAGTGGCAGTTAAATATTTACAGATTATCTTGCCTCAACTCCCATATTCTTTTAGCTCTTTCACAACTCTAAAAGCAGACTTAAGAATTAAATTCTAACAGACCTACAGGGCATGTCTATTTCACATTTACATCATGACTGCAGTAGGAAAGGATGTCTTTCTGCTACAACAAGGTTGCTGCTTCTAGGCTCAATGCTAGTCTCTAAAATTATGTGAGTGTGCACACATACCTTGTTATGGGTAGTAACTTAATTCTATCACAGCCCTCTTGGGCACAAATGCTTTAGGACCTTCATTTATGTAGAACAGTGGGCAGCAAAATTTTCTGTAAAGGCTCAGATAATAAATAAATCTTCTATAATAAATATAGAAGATTTTGGGGGTTCTTGTTACAACTGCCCAACTCTGCCATGGTAGCTCAAAAGCACCAATAGAGAGTATATATTCCAATAAAACTTTATCAGCAAAACTAAACACTGGGCCAGAACTGGCCTGAAGGTTGTAGCTTGCATATGATTATTCATAATCATGAAATTTTCCACTAGGGAAATGGACAATAGCCTGGATTTTCTTTTTCACCTATGGACATTTATGTAATAAGCCAGGGGACAGCTATGTAATGAGGAGGGGTTAATCCTTAATTTTATTTGAACAATTATATTTATGAAAGAAGGCAGTGGATTGGATTTTGTTTGTGAATCTTAGCTAATTTACCCTGGATATACAATAGGTTGAGATCAGTTCTTTACTTAACACCTGTATCCAATCTGGCTCACAGCAAGAATGGTCATGTAACCAATTTCTTTTGGTCCAAAGTGTTATTTCTACCCATAGTTCCTCAGTGTTGAGAGATTGACTAGGATATGTTCATGTGTTGTAACCACTTGTTTCCTGATGGGATGTCTAGAAAGACTGGGTAATTATGGATTTCCTGCATTATCCATCAGAGACAAATGCACGCTAACAAAATCCAAGCCCCACTGACATGGTTCTTAAAGTCTAAAATGCAGTAAGTAAGGAGATCGGGGAATAGTCTTTTTAATTTGGTACCTAACTTTTTATCCACACTGCAAGGCATTTGGGATCAGAGTTCTGATTCTCTTTATGAGGCCCTTCTATATTTAGAATCACAGCTTCCCTTTCTCCTGCAGCCAGACACACCAGAGAATTTATTTTATTATTATTATTTCATCTTCATTTTAGACAAAGAATACCTCTTGCAAGAAAGGGCCAGAAAATAATTTGATAAGGAACAGTTTCATTTAATAGAATGTTACAGGGAAAGAATACTTGGCCACACATTTTCTTTTACTTACTCTTTTCTTCCCAAGAAAGTAAATTTAGGAAAAAGGAAGATAAATTCAGACGTACGTGTGTGTGTGTGTGTGTGTGTGTGTGTGCGTGTGTGTGCGTGCATACACACACACACACACACACACACACACACACACACACACACACAAACTTCTTGTCCTGGTGAATGGATGGGTGGCTACCAATCACATGAGGAGAGTGAGTTCTCTAGTTGGGCTTAGAGATTTTTTGTTTGTTTGTTTGTTTTTGGTAATCCTGGACAAACTACCTTCTATTTATCTAACACTCAACTTGTAGATGCTGGGCTCCATGCAAGGCACTGGTAGACCAGAATCAAAGAGAATAGGAGCCTTTTCTGCCAAAAAAAAAAAAAAATGCACCAAAGTGGGTACCACCCCAAAGTGGTATCTTTCTCTAAATGCTGACTGTAAGCCGAGCTCTAGGCTGTGTTTCCCATATAATTTTCCTAAAAATACTAATAAAAATCCTATTTAGTAGATGTTATTATCTTTACCTGCTTCACAGATTAGCAAATTAAGACTCAACATTAAATACATTCCCCAAGGATCAACAGATATTAAGTGGCAGAGTCAGCTTTGAACCCTGTTTCTTCTAGTCTCTGAGCTTCTATGCTGCTTCAGCCATAAGACAAATACCTCAACAGATAATTACACAATGTTCTGTTGTGCTACGATACGGCAAGAGCACTGGTAGAGGTCCCGAGGCCTTGGGGATGGTGATGGGGTAGAATATTAGAAAGCAAATGTTTTAAATTGGGCATGGTGGCACATGGCTGTAACCCCGATACTTGGGAGGCTAAAACAGAAGGACCTTAAGTTTAAGGCCACCCTCAGAAACTTAGCAAGACTCTGTTTCAAAATAAAAAATAAGCCGGGTATGGTGGTGCATGCTTGTAATCCCCGCGCTTGGGAGGTGGAGACAGGAGGATCGCGCAGGTTCGAAGCCAGCCGCGCTGGCGTAAGAGACCCTGTTTCAAAAATATAAAATAGGTCTGGGAGTGTAGCCCAGAGGTAGAAGGGCTTCTAGAAACCCCAGTACCACAAAAAAAAAAAAACCCAAAATAAAAAATAAGAAGGGTTAGTGGTATCACTCAGAGATAGAATATCCCTGTTTCTACCCCCAGTACTAAATAAACCAACAAAAACCATAACAAAGAAAACCGAATGCAAGTGGATTAAGTCATATGATTTATGGGTAGGATACTAGCAAAAACCCCTTCACTCCTGAATCTAATAGTGCTTTTGGGTGAAGATCCCATTTTAGATAACTTTGTACTATTTTGTAGGGAATAATGAATCAACCAGGCTTTTCTTCTGGACATCCCATGACCAACTCGCTTACCTCTTTGTCGTGAAGAACCAGCACACCTGGGAGGCAAAGAGTGATGCAGACACGGGGAGCAGGCTGAAAGGGACAGGCCAGGGGCCCACACACCGAGCTGAGGCCCCATTGGCTACATTTCCAGAGATTGCATTGCCGTCCTAAGCAGGAAGGTTCTGTTCAGACACTGCTGAACACAGGCAGAAAATCCTTGAGGTAATGGTTGACAGGTAAACTGCTGAGGATGTACAAAAAGTCTTTGAGACAATGGTTAACAAGTAGGATATCTATCGGGGAGTTTGCGGCAGCAATAAAAACAGGATCGTTTACCTTGGAGGAACAGGCTGCTTTGAGTGAGTTCAAACGTCCAGCTATGGCTTTCCTAAGGTAACTGCTGACCTGCCTCTGGTAGTTACAGTCTCCATACCTCTTAAATTTTTTTTCCCCACTTCATCTTCAGAGTAAGAACTACCTGGCCACTATATTTCAGTTCCATTCTGCACCTCCAACCCCATCACTTAGCTCTTTTACCATCTCCACTTTTTCTTTGGTTATACAACTGTTTTGACCTTGGGATAAATGGTAATATGTAACTTACATATTCATGCTTATTGCTCATTTTTATTATCAATTGAGTTCTCCCTTTAGAATATAAAATCAGTGAGAAGAGAGATTAGAGGGATTTATGTCTCTTTTGTCAACTGATGTATCCCAAGTTCCTAAGAATGCCTTGCCTACAGTAGGAGCTCAATAAATATTTGTTGAGACTGACATAGTGGTGCACACCCATAATCCCAGTACTTGGGAGGCTGTGAAGGAGGATTGTGGGCTAAGGGCCGGTACACAGTAACCTATTAAGACCCCTTTTCAAAATAACAAATAAAATAGGGATAGGTGTGTATCTCAGAGGTACAATACCCCTGGTTTTAAGCTCCAGTGCCACAAAAATATGTATCTATTTGTTGAATGAATGGATGCATGAATGGATCTTGGAAAACCAACTTTAGGTTGAAGATAGAACTGAATGATTTTGGTGTCTCATCCTGCTCCTACCATTCTGGTACTATGCCCAAGAATTGCATCCTTCTATTTAGAATTCAGGGGTGTTAGAAAGCAAGCACTCACCTGTCTGGGCACCCGACTGAGGTCTCCTTGGGACTGTGCCTTTTAATCTTCATTAAGCCCACATGTTCAA
This sequence comes from Muscardinus avellanarius, assembly GCF_963383645.1. Lineage (NCBI taxonomy): Eukaryota > Metazoa > Chordata > Mammalia > Rodentia > Gliridae > Muscardinus > Muscardinus avellanarius. The sequence continues at coordinate 92,720,890 of NC_137796.1, read as the reverse complement.
TAAGCTTCCATCTCAGGTTTATAATGCTCACTTTCATTCCAGTCCTCTGCTTTCCTGACATGGGCATCTAAAGAAAAGAATTTAGTGCATACTGCAAATATTCCCTACATCTCGATGGCAGGCAGAACAAGCTCTGAGACCCAAGTTGGAAATATTTTTTTTTTTAATTCATGGGAGTATCTTTGAACTTGAATTAACATAATTATAAAATTTACAAGCAACTGGTGTGCTTTTTGTAAGGCTCCTGTAACAGATGTGTCAAATGTCTAGTTCTGAAAGGACTTCATAATTCAGTTGTGATTTCCTCTGGGTTAAATATTGGAGTCTGAAGGTTGGGGCAGGGAGCAAGAACAACGCATTTCTTGACATGCCTTCTGGATGCAGGATGGATGTCATCTGTAATACAGGCTTTGCGTTTTTCTTTTTCTCATTATGTTGAGTCTTATTTGCTGGCCAGACTGAAGCTGAGGAAAAGCTTTCCATTCTTTAAAGGTAGGAATTGCACACATGTGTAATCTCAGGACTCGGGAGGCTGAGACAGGAAGATTACAGGTTCTTGGCTAGCCTCAGCTACTTAGTTAGGCCCTCCAAAACTTAGTGAGACCCTGTTTCAGATAAAGAATAAAAAATAGAGCTGGGGAGGTAGCTCAAAGGTAGAAGACCCTGGGTTCCATCCCCAGTACCACAAAATAAAGATTAAAAATAAAGGTAGAAATTTATTTACAATTTATTTACAAATCATTTCTTAAGTGTGCTTGGGTTGCTTTTAGGCCCATTTTCTGTTAGAATTTCAAGATGGAAATGATGAGGCTATCCCATATGCATTCCTGTGTGGCCAATAGTGATCAGTTCTGAAGCTCTGGCTTGCCAATTGGTGCCAAAGAACAAAGGTGGTGTCATTTGTTGTTACATTCTCTCCCTTTACGCCTATCCCTCTGATTTTTAAAGCCAGAAAAATCTGAGATTGGTCATGATTATTCCTTTAACCATATCCATTTACTCTGGCTCTCATTTCATCTTCAAGGTCTATAAGTTTATCCCTAAATATTTCTCAAACCCATTCACCACATTTTCCCATTTTATCTACCTTTGAACCTTCTCTAAGTTGCTCTTGTTAAGGTATCATATTATTCTGAATAAGGCCTGTCAAGAGGATGAATGTTACCATTTAGATTTGGAGTGTCCTCCCCAAAACTCAGGCACTATAAGCTTGGTCTCCAAAACAGCAAGGTTCAGAGGTGGTACATGGCTATAGAAGTTGGGTCACTGCAGGCCTGGCCCCGGCCTCCCTTCCCTCCTACTCACTCTTTCTTTCTTTCTTTCTTTCTTTCTTTCTTTCTTTCTTTCTTTCTTTCTTTCTTTCTCTTTCTTTCTCTCTTTCTTTCTTTCTTTCTTTTCTTCCTTCCTTCCATCCTTCCTTCCTTCCTCCCTTCCTTTTTTCCTCCTCCTCCTCCTCCTCCTCCTCCTCCTCCTCCTCTCCTCCTTCTCCTTCTCCTCTCCTTCTCCTTCTTCTTCTCCTTCTTTTCTCTCACTCCCTCTCTCCCTTTCTCTCTCTCTCTGTCTCCCCTCCCTTCCTGGCTGCCATGAGCTGAACAGCTTTCTTCCACTCTGCCTTGCCACCATGGTGTTTCTGCATTGAAGCTGGCCTGCCATGGACTGAACCATGAACCAAATAAACCCTTCCTCCACTAAGTTGCTCTTGTTAGGTATTTTGGTTGCAGCAATGAAAAGATGACTATCACAGTGAACTATGCATCCAGGTGTGCCCAGGAGAATTTCAGTTTTAAAACTGAAGGTTGCACCCCAGGACTACCTCCCCTCAGTGCCGGCCAAACCTAGACTATTGGTCACTCTACTCATCAGCCTTGTCACTCTGCTTCCTCTGTTTTGTCCCCTGTTTGGAAAACTTGAACTGAACCATCTCCTTTCTTGCCTGAAGCCCTCACGTGGGCTGGCTCTCTACCTGGATTACATTTGCAAGAACCCTTGCCTAGCAATTTTCTTCTCCAGATTTCAACTTAAATGCCACAATCTTCAAAAAAGCTTTTTCTGACATAGTACCTGGCTAATCTCACTGTACTCTTTATACCATTCTCAATTTATAGTTGTATTTTGTCCATGTAATTGAAAATTAAAACACTACATTCTCATTTCAGCTCTTGGAAAGAAAAGGCCATACATTTGGTACAGCTGTACATCCCCAGCACTTCGCCCAAACCTGGCAGGTGTTAAGCACTCTGCAAACATACCTCCAACAAATTCACCTTTTATATAGTTTCAATTTTTGATCAAATTTTTGAGAGCTTTGTTTGGCTTCCCTCCATCTTTCTCTACTTCCATCTCCTTTGTCTTCTCTCCTCATTTGTTCTTTCTCTTTCTGGAAGAAACAACTCTTAGAAATATTTATCAATTCTATGTAACTTTTTATGATTCGTAAACCAATAATTTAAGATTTTATCGACATTACTACTCTTTTCATCTCCTTTTCCTTAAGTACATTCTCTATTCTTATTTTTTAGCTCTCAGATTCATTTGCCACTGTTTTTTCCCTCCTACCTTATTTGGCTGTTTTGAATCTCCAATTTTTCTAAAGAGACTGAGCTATTTTAGCTTTGAGACTCTTCTGAACATGTTGTTTTCTCTGTGTGATAAATACCTTTCCTTTATTAATATAACAAGTATTTAATGTATACCTTCCTACCTCGTCTACTGAACTACTAATTCTTTAAGACCCAGCTCAGCTATACCTTGTGTGCAAAATCCTCTGTGAATTAACCTGTATTTTAGTCACAGAACTGTACTTTGCAAAGACCTCTATTAAAGCACTCATACTCCTCCTTCCACCCTGAACTATGAGATCTACATGACACTGTCTGGCCTCCTTGTCTATTTTTTTTCTGGAAACTTCTATTTTGGAGGAAAGGGGCACAGAAAATTAGTATGGGTCTCTCTAAGGTCTTATCTCCTGATAAATAAAAAATTCTTTTAAAAATAAACAGAATATGTCAATGGTTAATGTGAAAATGGACAAGGAGATGAACAGACAGAAAACAAAAAGTTCTGGGTCATGTACCATGTATATTTCCAGCTTTATTACATAATGCCAATGAAATTAGCCAATTTCAGAAAGTGCAGGGTCAGTTTTCTCTCATATGTGGAAGCTAGAGAGAAATTGAGAAACAAAAGAGAATTTAGATAAGTGATACCAATAGAACAGAGGAAGGGAATTTGGGGAGGGAAAGACAAGGCCTGATGAAGGAAGTACCAATGCCAGTTTCCATAGACTGGGGAAGGGGAAGAGGAGGGAACAGGGCGGGATTTGGGGGAAATGCCATATGCATGTGTGTTTCTATCACACTACATCTCAATATAATGTTAGTTTTTACAATGCATTTATAAAAGAATATTTAAAAAATCAAAAAAGGAAGGCAAATACAAATATAAATTTGACTTACATAGGAGAGGCTCTGAGAAAAACTCACAGTGGGTGAACTTGGTCCCTATAAAATATGATTTTGAAGGATGCTATGATCCGGAAGCCTGTCCCCTCCAAACCTCCTGCTGAGCTTTCCTCCACCAAGTCATAGGTTATTGGTATTTGGGAGTGGGGATTTGGATGATAATTAGGATTAGAGGATGTCATGGGGGTGGAACCCTCTTGATTGCATTAGCAACTTTAAAAGAAGAGGAGGAGGGATCCAGATTAGTGAGCCTGCTGTCCCTCTTGCCATTTGATATCCGGCATTGTCTCAGGACTGCAGCAGCAAAGTGTCCCCCATCAGATGCCAAGAAGATGCTGGTTCCAAGCTTTGGACTTCCCAGCTCCACAACCATGATCCAAATATACTTCTATTTTTCATAAATGACTCAGTCTGTGTCATCAAGGTATAGTGACAGAAAATGGACCTCAAGTCAGGTGAAGACTTTGCTGACTAGGGTGGGATACAGACTTTGATAAGAGTGTTGTGTGTTTGAAGTCCTTATATGTGTGTTATATAGTTATGCAGGAAGGACCAAAGACAATACAGGTTAACTGAAGTGCACAGTAGATAAAGAGCAAATACACTTGTGAATTTACTCAGCAGTGCTCGATGTTTAAAGTAATGAAGGGGGTAATGATGGTGCAGATGTGAACTGGGAAGGCAGATATGATGGAATTTCATGGAGGCAAAAGTAGCAAGGATGCTCATGAGATCTGGTGAAGATCTTCTCATGGCAGCATAAGCAAGGCCAGAGAAGTATGAGAAAGGAGATCTTGAGCCTGAAAATGATGGATTCTATGAGGAAATAGAGATGAAGAGGTGGAAGGAGAAGTTACTGTGACGGGGGATTCTAGAATTCACACTAGGTCTAGGGTAGATCACCATCAGGACTTCATCCTCTTGCTGGCCAAAACCACATTTTTATCCCATGTGATGGAAATGACATAAAAATTATGGGATATTAAAAAAGGTAAAACTGGTTAAGGATGTATAGTTCCATTCACTATCAAATCTACTGCCAAGTACTATTTGGGTATTTTAACTGCACGGTTTCTGCCTTTTGGCTATGGGCAGGGTTCCCCACTAGTCAGGTTAGTTCTGAGCCCCAGAGCTGCCATGGTTCATTTGCTGATGGAGTAGGTTTCAGAGTGACTTGTCCTGTCCAGCTGGGACTTTTATAGAAGTGAAAGGGAGGTAGGGTTCTCTCTTTTTTTATTTGTGCTATTCAGACACAGGCTTCTTTTATCTTATCTGAAATACTGCAAGATATAAAAATAAATAGAATAAACCAATAGGAAAATAGACAAAAAGTAGAATAGGAACAAAACACTGTTCATGTACTATGTATATTTTCAAGTCTATTAGATAATGCCAATGGAAATTTCTTTTCCCGAGACAAGACTAAAAAAAAGGAAGAAGCAAATACAATTGTAAATTTGATGGAGATAAGAGAGGTTTTGAGAAAACTCACATCGAACGAACTTGCTGTCTACCAAATATGACTCTTGAAGGAATTTTACAGGGCTGTAAAAGGCAAACAAGAATGATTTCTAAACACATGGGGCTTTAAGCTGCTGATTTGCAAACATGTTTCCTCTTCCCTATTGCATATATCTGTCCTTTCGGGGAGGAAACACTGATCTTGGTGTTGCTGTCTTTAAGACAAGAGAATTGTCAAAACAGTTGAGCTCATATGCTTCACATGGTAATGACAAATCAGTACAAGCTGGTATAAAGGGAGATGTAGGTATCAGAGCCAGGGAAGAGAAATTTCCCACGGGGTCCTGGGATGATGGTCTTGGAGGAGAAGACACAAAGTAATACTAAGGTCCAAGGTGTGGCCAGTCCTGTCAAGTGATGCAGAAGTGATGGTCTCACAGACAAAGGATTTTGGATGGCGATGGACCTAGGGATAATGGCAGAGGAAGAGATGATATGAAGGGCAAAGGGGCTAAAAGCCAGGGTTTCCAACTTCAGAAACCAAGATGATAGTGATGCTACAGAAAAGAAAGATGCATAATGAAAAGAAAATCTCTACTGTGAATAAGTAGTCTGGGAGAACTAGCTTGCCTGAGACTAGGGAGTGGTGGCTTCTTGAGCTACAGATGAGAGAGCTTGGGGAAAAATAGAGGAAGGCCATTTTGCCCACCTTCATAGTCAATATAATGGAAGTTCGAGGTCCACCTTCTTCACGAAGACTGTACATTAGTGGGTCCATTTCCTTGTCTATGTATTTGGAAAAGTAGTTCCTAAGGCAGCCATCATGGTACCTGGCTAGGGTGGATGACAGTAATCACTTGACAGTTATGAGATATTTAATACTAATTACTGTATTGGTCTGTTTTTTATTACTATAATAAAGTGTCTGATGCTGGGAACTTGATAAAGAAAATAAGTTCTTTTAACTCATAGTTCTATAGGTTCCAGGGCATAATGCTGGCATCATCTGAGCTCTGGCAAGGGCTGTATGGCAGGTGGCATCATGGCAGGAGTGCATGTGAGAGGTAGAGACCACGTGATGACATGGGAAGCCAGAGGCTGGGGAGGGGTCAGTCTTCTTTTAAGAACACCCTCTCTCGAGAACTACATCAGTTCCTTCCAAGGGAAGCATCCCGATGGCCTCCACTAGTCTCCACCTCTCAAAGGTTCCCCTCTTCCTCACATTAATATGCTGGGAACCAAGCTCCCAACAGGTAAAATTTTAGAGGACATGCTAAAACCATTTCCATACCATAGCAGGTGCTCTCAAACCATACTTGCCATCTCTCTCTTCCAACTCTGCCCTTTCGTTAACAATACTAACAGCTGGAAAACTGTTTAATGCCTCCCTTTGAGCCACTACATCCATGACAAGCCTATGGTTGTGGTCACTGCCTGACCAGATTTGGCATTCCAACTTCATAATGTGTGTGATTTGAGTCCAAATTCCACACTTGTTTCCTCTGAGAGTCACTTTCAAATGTTCTAAATGTCCTTAAATGAGTCATTGATAAGGGACTGTGGTTTGAAACATATTTGCATATAAACCTATTTCTAAATCACCCTGTAGGCCTGATATCATTAGTAAATATCTCTATAGAGTCTTCAAATATACTTTGGTTCTGCCTTATTTCTTTGAGTTATTACTGTGCACCTCCAAGGGGTTATGTTTGGAAGAGAAGATACTAAATCATGGCTTTGAACTCTGAACTGTTTGGGAAACAGACTCCCCTAAAAGTCCCACTCTTAACCAAATTAGTTTTACTAAAGGGAAAAAATATATATGAGATTGATTTTTTCTTAGAGATTAGCATGGAAGAGCATTTATATTGGATTTTAGATTAAATGATTTGATTAAAGCTTCTAAAAAATAACTTTTTTTAATCAGGTCAGAAAAAAGAGTGTTGCTTCAGAAATGCTGGCACAGAAATGGGCATGGTAGTGCACACTTGTAATCCCAGTACTTGGGAAGCTGAGACAGGAGGATCTCAGGTTTGAGGTCAGCCTCAGCAACTTAGCAAGACCCTCAGTAACTACGTGAGACCTTGTTTCAAACTAAAAAAAAATTTTAAAAATAGAACTGGGGGTGTAGGTAGAATAGAATGCCCCTGGGTTCAATTCCCAGTACCAAAGGAAGGAAGGAAGGAAGGAAGGAAGGGAGTCAGCACAGTCTCCAGGGTGAGAAGTTTGTGCCCAGTGTCTCTTTTTCCTTTTCCACTTTCATTTCCTAAGGGAGAGCTCTTTGGAGATTACTTGGGGGTACCGTGCGGCCAGTTTCCAGGTACCCCATTTACCTCCATGTGAATCTCATCTCCATCTGATGCAGAGAAACCAGAGATCATATCAGAGAGGAAAATTGTTCTTCATTATGTAAGTAAATATAGAAAGTCTCAGCATCTTAGCTTGGGTTTCCAGGGCCTGGGATGAAGTTCTTTGTGGGAATAATCTGTTGGAAGAGTTCTATCTGAAAGGGGGTTATCAAAGAAACAGGATAAGATAGGAGAAAAAATTTAAACCAGGGTGTGGTCTCAGCAGGAAGCACTTCATTCTGAGGCCCTGAGAGTATCAAGCCAACCTTGAGGCCAGGTGGCCCAAACCAATCACTGGTCACTGACTTCCCCCTGTGGCTGGGATTAGCCTGCCAGGCAAAGAACCTCCACTTTAACCAGAGTAACTAAGGGATGAGTCTACCACTTATACAAGGAAGCTGGGCACCAACTGAAGCCACTTTGGGAAGAGAAGATAAGAAAAGCAACAGAGGAGCCAGACATGATGGTGCAGGCTTGTTGAGAGAAGGGGGAGAGTCCAAGTGGGGAGGATTCCAAGAGCACATTTTGATGTAAAGTTACAATGCACCAAAACACCACCAACAACAACAACAATGATTAAGAAAAGCAAGGGAAGCCTCTCTGAGCAAGGAGCTTATAGTCTGAGATTGAATGTCAGGCTAGGTAAGGTTGAGTGGCATTACCTTTGAGCAACAGCAAAACAGTAAAGAGTTTTGTACCTTTGAGGTTCTGCAAAGGTTCCAACTGATTCTTGCAAGAAAATATCATGAGCATGTGCTATGCCCTGAAGATGGTTGCTATTGCCCTTTAGGGCTCCAATCAGTACAAAAATATATGTATCTGCTTTAGGGGCATGAGTGAAGATCCTTGTGTCTTTAGACTTCATGTTTGTCTTCCAAGGCCACATCTTTGACCTGAATGGGCCAAGATCTTCTGTTCTCAGTGAGGTAACCTGGTCCATTCTGCACAGGTATGACATCCTGTATGTCATCTCATAGTACCTTATGGCACCAAAAATTCAATGAAGGATAGAAAGACAGATAGGTAGGTGATTGACAGACCCATAGATAGATAGATAGATAGATAGATAGATAACCAAGGAGTTTAAAATATAAAATTTTGCAAGACTCTGAAATATCAAAAGAAAATGTGTTAACAACCTAGTGAAATTTAAGAGACTGAAAAAAATTAACCCTTGTATCTCCTCAGTGTTCCAGCATGGTGTGTGTGTGTGTATGTGTGTGTGTGTGTGTGTGTGTGTGTGTGTGTGTGTGTGTGCTGGGGGTTGAATCCAGAGGCATTCTACCTCCAAGTTACACCCCTGAATCTTTTTATTTTGAAACAGGGTCTCAGTAAGTTGCTTATGGTCTCACTAAGTTGTTGTGGTTGACCTCAGATATGTGATCCTCCTGGCCCAGCCTCCCAAGCATTGGGATTACAGGTATGTGCCACCATCCTAGCATGAGGCTTTCTGATTAGCCATACTCAACACAGCAGGAATCAGGCAAGACAGGTAACTGAGAGAGAGAGAAGAGGCTCAATTCGGAGTATAGACAAAAGTGCTCCATAAATATTTATTGGATAGTTAATTCATATCCTATTGAAGCCCAGCCACTATAAAACAAGATGTGAAGGAGAAAAAAAAAACAGAGAAAAACCCAGGATAACAAGAGGAAAAAAGAAGTTTAAAATGAGCTTAAAGCCAAAAATTTTAAAGTAAGACAAGAGAATTTCAAAGATGGTGAACTGAGGACAGACATAAACCAGGTTCTTTAAAAATGTAAAAAAGGCTATATTTTTAAAAGAATAAATCCATAAAAAATGCAAGAACACTAGAAAGGCAGGCAGCTGGAGAAGGACATTTTGAAGAAATCCTAGAATACAGAAACAGATGGGATCCAATTGATGAAGAAAACGGATCACAGAAAGTTGTAGCCCAAAAAGCTGCAGGGAGAGGATCCTCCCCAAAGGAGCCTTTCGAAAACTCCAAGCTCCTCATGTGCTGAAGACGTGGTTCCCAGCGCAGCAACAGTCAGAGGTGGCACTTTGGGGAAGTGGGCGTATTGTAAGGGTTCTCAGTGGATTCTATAGATGTATATATACAGATATATACGTGTGTGTGTGTGTGTGTGTGTGTGTGTGTGTGTGTGTGTGTTTATGGGCAATATGAGATATATAATGTTTGTACCCAAATTCTCAATGAACTATCTGTCATTGTACTGGTGAGCTTCTCCAGTGAACATTTCTTCATTTTTATATGGGTGGGTGTTTTACTCATCTTGTAGAAACAAGTGAGTTTTATGCTTGTTTCTCTGGCACTTAGTTATGGCATTGTTGGGAGGTGGTGAACACTAGAAGAGGTGGGCTCTAGTTGAATGAGATGGGTCTTTGGGGGCATGCTTTTGGAGACTGTCATTGTCCCTGCCCTCATCTTGGTTGCCAGCTGCCATGAAGTGATCAAAACTTCTCCACCGCATCCTTCTGTCATGATGTCCTGCCTTGCCTCAAGCCAGAAGCCATGGAGCCGGCCATCCATGGACTGATACCTCTGAAACCACAAGCCATAATCCACCTTTCCTTCTCAAAGTTGTTTTCTTTAGGTATTTTGTCACAGCGATGAGCAGCTGACTGACAGGGATGAGGGGTGGTGGGAGTATATTAATTACAGGCTGAGTCTTTTCAAGGGTTCATTTTCTCTGACTCCAGGCATTTCCATTCACTCTCTCCTTCTGTGTTATACTCCAGCCCCACTGACTTTCTTTCTGCCTCTTTATGTGAAGTGTGTTTCCCTCCCAATGCCTTTACACTTGATGTTCCTTCTGTCTGGGACAAGATCCATAGACCTTTACCTGGAGGCTTCTCCTTGTCTTTCAGATCTTAGCTCAATCTTCACATACTTTGCAAAGTCTTCTCTGATCACAATATCTAAATTAGATCCCAATGCTAGCCAGTTAAGATATCCCATTACTTGGCTTCCTTTCCTTCACAGGCTGTATTAGTTGCTGATACTGTCGTATTCATTTAATTTTTTTAAATCATTGTCAGATGGCAAAGGCCTTATCTACCTTGTTGGGTGTAATAGCCACAACATCTGGAGTTTTGAAGCCAGACGGCATTTGTCTTAGTTAGCTTATATTGTGCCACAAACTACTCCAAAACATAGTGGCCCCATGCAATAGCTTTATCCAGGATATGTTTTGACTCAGCTGGGCAGTTCTTATTTGTATCAGCACAGCTAAGCTCTGCTGGGCTGTTTCAAGCACTGTCAGCTTGTGTGTTAACTAGAGGTTGGATAAGCTATAAGAAGTCTTTTCTACATGTTAAGTGGCTAGCGTCCTGATGAGTAGGGCAACGGACTATCTCACCCATGTAAATGTTGTTATCCAGTGGGCTCTTATTGGGCTTCTTCACAGGGTTACAGGATTCCAAGAGCATTAAGAGAATTAAGCCCCAACATGCAAATGATTTTCACGTCTGTGTTTTAAGAAGTCACTTTTTTATAGTATGATTGAACAAAGCAAGCCACATGGCCAAGCCCAAATTCAAGGAGTTGGAGAAATAGACTGTATCTCTCCAAAGCTACGTTGTAAAGAGGTATGGGTTTAGAGATGGGCAAACCTTGTGGGTAGTTTTGCACTCATCATGCTACTCAAAAAAATACGTGTTGAATACATTTTACTTACAGGACTGAGTCCAGGATGGTGGGCCTGGTTTGGCTCCATCCCTCTTCCTCCAAAAAATTTATGCAATAGAAAACAGAGGGTTCTGGCCTCACATAAGAATCTAAGCTGTACAGTTTAAACATAAAGACCAAGCTACATTTGAGGGCAAAAATATAAATAAGAGGTGAAGCAGAGTTTGAAGACACTCTGGGACATACGACAGACACCTAATCAATCAAACAAACAGGAATGGCAGAATTTTTCAAGAAGAAATACACCTGGGACTGAAGTGTTGCTCCATGGCACAGCATTTGCCTGGCATATGCAAGACTCTGAGTTCAATCCTCAGCACAGAAGAAAAGGGAAAAGGAGAAGATGATAATGACATCAAGGTAATCAACTGCTAAAGTCCTCCCTGTTCTGGCTTAGTGTCTATGGCTGCCCACCTCTTCTTCATAACTCTCACATGGAGTTCAGTTCTCACACCCTCGCTGCTACCACAGCCACAGAGATTCCTCAGAAGATTAGGAATCAAACCACCATTTGACCTGGTTATACCACTCCTTAGTATCTTTCCAAAAGAATAGGTCAGAATACTACAGTGATACGTGCATACCCGTGTGTATAACAGCACAATTCAAAACAGCAAAATTATGAAACAAACTTGGGTGTTTATCCACAGATGAATGGATAAAAATGTGGTATATTCACACAATAGGATTTTATTTAGCCACAAAGAAGAAAAAAATTTATGTTATTTGCAGAAAAGTGGATGGAACTAGAAAATGTTATGCTAAGTGAGATCAGCCAGTCTCAGAGAGCCAACGGTTATATGTTTTCTCTCATAAATGGATGCTAGAGAAAAAATAGGGCTTTGTTTATTTTGCAGTACTGGGGATGAAACCCATTCTACCTCTTAGCTACACCTCTGGTCATATTTTTTATTATTTATTTTGAAACAGGGTCTCACTGAGTTGCAAAGGGCCTCACTGAGGCTGTCCGCGAACCACAATCTTCTTAACGTGCATCACCATGCCCGACTAAGAGAGAAAATAGGAAACAAAACTTCAATTAAATGAGGAGGCCAGTAGAGTAGTGGAAAGGGATTGGGGGAGGGAGGTGGGGAGGAAGAAAACTAGGCTGAGGAAGGGAACAGTTCAAATAATGTTATATCTACATATGAAGGTATCACAACCAATCTCACTAACATATATAGGAAGCAGGAGGTGGGACAGGGGTGGGATACAGAGAGAAATACATCAAATAGTGGGTGCATATGTTTGTATCACTTTGACTCTCACTATGATGTATTATTCCAATGCAATAATTAAAGTATAAAAAGAAGATAATCCTCATGAGAAAAAGTCATAAATACTCAGTTTGAAAAGCCTCCCCCAAAATTCTGTACACTTAAAGACCCATACTTTGAGAAAGTGGAGAGATTCAAAGAGAAAGAAGAAACATTAAACATTTTTAGAGAGAAGAAAAAGTTCACTCGCAGTCAGACAGAATTCCAAGCAGAAGCCATGAGTGTTGGAAGATGGTAAAAGAGTGCCCCCAAATTTCTGAGAGTATATAATTTTGAACCTAGGAGTCTATATTCAGTCAAACTCTAAAAGAGCACTTTAAAGATGTATTTCTAAGTTTAACACTCGGAAGGTTTTCCATTTAAAGATCTCACTAAAAAAGTACTCAAGGAGATGCTCCAACGAAACAAAACAAAAAATAATACTTGAATATCATCAAGAAGACACAAAGAACATTGGGGAGACTTTAAAACAGGGAGTGCTTTAATCAGACAATTTGAGAAATTCTCTCTAAAACATAACGATTATAATATTAAGTAATATCCTCTCAATGGATCTATTCACATTACTTGATACCTAATGAGTAATATTTTATAATTATAATTCAGGTTCATATTTTAAAATTTGGCTTCAATCTCTAATGTTAATGCACAGATAGAAAGAAAACACATAGATTTATAGAAAAGAATGTACAAGTCATAAATATGTTAATATAAAAGTAGGAATATTAATAAAACTTTGTTATGGAGAGGAAGATGGTGGTAATAGGTAGGAGTTAAATTCTTCATCTGTCATATAGCAGGAAGACAATGGACGATGTTCAAAGATGCAAGTCAATTCTCCATCAGGATTGTTTACTGCCTAGTCAGTTTCTTATTTTGACTATTATGTAAGGACATGTTTCCCAGAAAACTTTTATTTTATTTTTTTTGGTGGTACTGGCATTCCTGGAAACCCTTCTACCTCCAGGCTACACTCCCAGACCTATTTTATACTTTTTTAAAATTTGGAAACAGGGTCTCTTAAGCCAGCGAGGCTGGCTTCGAACCTGCACCATCCTCTTGACTCTGCCTCCCAAGAGTGGGGATTACAGGAGTGTACCACCATGCCCGGCTCCCAGAAAACTCTTGATGCTTGGTGTGTGACATCAAGTGGACATTAAAGGACTGCTTATTTCTTTTCTTTTTAAAATATTTTACTGGTGCATTGTAGTCATACATCTTAATGGGATACAAGATGGTGGAGACATACATGCATACATCACCCATTTAGCCCTTACCCAATTCCCACCCCATTCCTTCCTCCTCCCTTCTTCTCATGCTTGGCTTCCTGATTGACTTTGATATGTTTGTTAAAGTACATCATGTGCATTAGAGAATTTCCCTCTTCCCCTCTCCCATGCCCTCTGGTTGCCTTATTTGCTCATCTATAAAATCTCCTTATTCATCTAGAGTTCCTCCTATGACTTATTTCTCCTTAGCTTTCACATATTAGGGAGGGCATCTGTGCCTGTCTTTTCAGAAATCCTAAACAGGCTGTTTATTTTCTCTGCGCCTGTAGTCACTTCCACTATTTTGGCACTAGATGGCGAACGTCAGTCAGGTTTGTTGTGAGTCCACCGTTGCTGTGTTTTCCCTGTTTTAGCACCAGAGGGTGACCCAAGCCCACATCTATCCCAAATCTGTAGTTGGTGCATTCTGTATAACTAGGGAATACCCAAACAGGTAGTCTGCCCCCAAAACTTCTCTCTGAGGTGAGGGTCGGCCCAGATGCCCTGGCCATTGCAGGATTTTAACCTGCTCAGTGTAGAATCCCCATGGAAAGAAAGGCCCTAGGTTCCTATGTCATGACTGTGGCCACCAATACTGCAAAGCTGTGATACAAACTAAGTTCACAACCTACTAAGACCAATGCAGCAAACCTGGGTTAGGAGCAGGACCTATCCTGCTACGGAGTGCTTACTGCTGAGGTTAGACCCCCCGCCCAAGACCACTGCAGCCAACCACAGGTGATGCTGGCTGAGACAGAAGTTTGCTGGGCTGGGGCTGCATCTCCCTCAGGCCTGAGGTGGAGGCCATTAGGATATTCACAGTATTAGCTTTCACCAGCTTGGCACTAGTTCCAAGGCAAAGCCCTATGCTTACTATCTTATCTTAGCCCCCAAACGGATAAAGCTTACAAATCATAGAATTAAAAAAAATTTACTGAGAACTATACTAACAGTTTCAGAAGAGCTAAAATAACCATGTCTGCATAATAACACCAAGCCTGGTGTGGTGGTATATACCTGTAATTCTAGTACTTAGAGGCTGTGACAAGAGGATCACAAGTTTGAGGCCAGTTTCAGCAGTTTAGCAAGACTCTTAGAACTTAGCAAGGTTCTCAACAATTTAGTAAGACTCTGTTTCCAAATAAAAAGTAAAATGGGGGTGGAAGTGTAGCTCAGAGGTAGAATTCCCCCTGGATTAAAAAAAACCCAGCAAAACACACACACACACACACACACACACACACACACTCTAAAATGACAGGTTTAAACAAAGCTAATAAAATTTTAAAACAAAATTAAGAAATGGCATGAAAAAGTATTAAGTTAATAACAATTACTTAAAATGATAAAAAAAATTTAAAGGTGAAGAATTTTTCAAATATATAGATAGGTGAAATTTGAAATAAAAGTTAAAAGTCATTATACTTTAAAAAGAAGTACACACTTAAACCCTTCTGGTGAAAGTTAAATATGTAGGGGTAGAGAAAACTTAGGCCAACAGAAATTAAACCTAGCACATTAAAGTGAAAAGTATGAATGCTAAGCCTTTGAATGGTAAGAAATTTTTTCCCCCAGAAGGCAATATAGAGTATAGCATTCACAAAGATTGAAAAAAAAAAAAGAAATCTTAAAAAGCAAACATTCAAGCTACTATTTGGAACAAATATTCCTGATGTCTATAATCTTCTTTTCATTCATGTTATCTTTTTAAAGAACACAAAGATGCTTTATTAAGCGTGTCTAGTCCCTGTGCAGACATGGGTAGAATCAGACCCATTATATGTATCAATTAGTTCAAACAGTGAAGAGGAGTAAGAGAGAGAAACAGACACATGTAAGTGAAACCTCACAGGATAAGGTTGTAAGGAAGTTTTGTGCTATGTTCTGTGGGGCCACAGAGAATGGTGTCATTAATTTTGCTTGGGCATCTGGGAATACTACAAAGAAGAGATACTTTTCCTGTTCTACTTTGAAGAGTAAATGGGAAATTCCCATGGAGCTAAGAGCACCAGTTTTTTTTTTTTTTTTTTTTTCAGGCAGAGGGAACAAAAGTAGAAGGAGAAATAGAGAGGTCTGAAATTACCTGGCTGGTTTAGAGGAAAAGATTAATAATCTAGTAAGAGTGAGAGTTTGAGATAAATGGCAAGAAGCAAAAATGAATTTGGAAAGATAGGTTAGTGCCATATTATGAAGAATTCATGTGGCATTCTGAGAGTTTTTTTTTTTTTAACATTTTATATTGTTGAAAACCATTAACCAGGCATAGTGGCACACATTTGCAATCCCAGTACTTGGGAAGCTGAGACAAGAGGATGTCAGGTTCAAGGACAGCCTCAGCAAGTGGTGAGACACTCATCAACCTAGTGAGACCCTGTTTCAAAATAAAAATTTAAAATTTAGGTGTGAGGGTATAGTTCACAGGTAGAATGCCCTGAGGTTTAATCCCTAGTAACACACACACACACACACACACACACACACACACACACACACACTACTCTTGAAGGATTTTATGCATCAGAGTAAAATAATCAAAACATACTTTATTTATTTATTTATTTATTTATTATTTTTGGTGGTATTGGGGATGGAACCCAGAGGCTTTCTACTTCCGGGTTATACTCCCAGACCTATTTTATATTTTATTTGGAAACAGGGTCTCACTAAATTGCTGAGAGCCTCTCTAAGTAGCTGAGGCTGGCTTCAAACCTGCGCGATCCTCC
Organism: Muscardinus avellanarius; assembly: GCF_963383645.1. Lineage (NCBI taxonomy): Eukaryota > Metazoa > Chordata > Mammalia > Rodentia > Gliridae > Muscardinus > Muscardinus avellanarius. The sequence goes on along the minus strand of NC_137796.1, from coordinate 92,704,679 downwards.
TGTCTCAGCCTCCCAAGCGTGGGGATTACAAGCGTGCGCCACCACGCCTGGCTTAAAACACACCTAATTTAGAGATGAGATGATGGAAAGCTAGTGCCATCTGACAGCCATATTAGCCGTTTCCTGTCCTTACATAGATGTAAAAATCCTAAAGGATTTGGAGAAATTAGGAACTAGAAAAACTGTTATGTGTTAAGTCTTTGAAGTTCACACTTACAATAATGAAGCCATTAGTATAAATACTACATATAACATATGTGTAATAATGTATGCTTGCATATATATATATATGTATACATGCGTACATCTATAAATGAGAGAGATACTGGGTTTTAAGCTCAGGGGCATTGTGCCATTAAGCTACCCCTCTCCCCGACCCCCCACCCTTTTTTTTTGAAACAGGGTTTTGTGAAGTTGCTGAGGCTGGCCTCAGACTTGCTGTCCTTCTGTATCAGCCTCCCGAGTACTAAGATTACAGGTTTATACCATATTCTCTTGCCAGAGAAAAAAATAATTTAAGAAATCTGACAAGCTGGGTGCAGTGGTCCAAGCCTGTATTCCTAGGATTCGGGGATACATGTGTGAGATTAAAGTGTCTACCTTCAGATAATTGACTAGTTACAAGGGGATAATAGTAATTATTATATTATATTATTATTAATAGTACTTAATTACACAGAGAAATTATACATACTTCTCAAGTAAGCAACGTTAAAATCAGCAATGAAAGGGCAAGTGGCATGTGCCTCTGCCTGTAATTTTCTGAGAAGACCACAATTTCATTTTTACAACATTTCAGCCAGAAATGTATAATGTCAATCAAATCGCAAGGAAATATTAGGCCACCCAGACTGAGGGATGATTTACACACGTCATGTTTTACAAAACTGTCCATCCAGCATGAAACACAAAGAAAGAGAACAGAGAGGCTGAGGGCCGTGTTCATATTGAAGGAGACTAAAGAGTTATAATGGTTAAATTCAATATGTGATTCTAAACTGTACTGGAGAAAAACAATACTAAAAAAGACCTTCCTGAGCTGGGCAGAGTGGCCCATGCCTGTAATCCCAGTACTTGAGAGGCTGAGATAGGAGAACTGCAGGTTCAGAGTCAGCCTCAGCACCTAGTGAGACCCTCAACAACTTAATGAGAAGCTGTTTCCAAATAAAAAAGGGCTGGGGGTGTAGATTAGAAGAAAAATTCCCCTGGGTTCAATTCCCAGTATAGCAAAAGCAAACAAACAAACAAAAAAACAAAAACAAAAAGTAAAAGAAAAGAAAGGACATTCTTGGGACAACTAGCAAAATTTGAATATAAAACATGAAGTGGTTAAAAGTGTTATAGCATTCTCAAGATTCTTAAACTGGTAAATGTACTGTGGTTTACATAAAAGAATATTTTTTGCTTATTTATTGGTGCTGGGGATTGAACCCAGCTGTCTTTCAACCTCAGAGCTACACCCTAGCACAATTGATTCATTCATTTATTTCTTTGTTTTTGAAACAGGGTCTTTGTAGGTTGCTGAGAGTCTCGGTACATTGCTGAGGCTGTCTTGGAACTCATAATTGTCCTGTCTCAGACTCCCAAGTACTCAGATTATGGGGATGCAATATCACAGTATAAATCGGCATACACATGCAAACTATTCTGAAATCAGAGAGAAAAAGAAGAGAGGATAACATGAATGTTACAGGGCAAAATGTTAAGAACTAGTGACTTATTAAAAAGCATTTAGGAGTTTCATTCATTAATCTTGTAAATGGTCTATAAACTTAAATATTTTCTCAAAATAAAAAAAATTAAAAATAACTGTGGGTGAAAGTATAGATTGGTACACATGTTGGACTTTTTCGAATTATAAAATGCATGTACCAATTGACCTAATGATTCTACTTTTTTCTGTGTGTGGTACTGAGGATAGAATCCAGGGGCTTTCTATCTCCAGGCTACACTCTAGACCTATTTTCTATTTTATTTGGAAACAGGGTCTCACTAAGTTGCTAAGAGCCTCACTACTGTAGATGCAGACTACACCTATAAGTGGCTAGTAAAAGGAACTGGATAGATCTGTGAACTGCTGGGGTTCAGGAAAGTGTGATCCCATAGCGTGGTGCTTGGCCACACTTTGACACAGGCAGATGGGAACTGAAAAGCCTAAGAAGCAGCCTCCTAACCAAGGTCTCAGCCCTTCTCCTGCTCCCTCCTCCTCTTTTTCATTTAAAGAGCCTGCAGAAAGAACCAATTAGAGTGAACCCCTTCACGAGAGTCTCATTAAATGGGAGGGAAGAAGAACCCAAGAGAAGGGGGACTTAAGGTCTAAGCCACTTATTCTTCTGAGCAGGACTACACAAGAGACTTCATTTGCCTCCTAACACACTGACCTTCATCCGCTTTTACCACCCTTCCACACCTGGTCAACACCTCTCCCCAGAAACCCCAACCCTCTGATCCTATCTCTAGTCTGGAATCTTCCTTTTTTTTTTTTTTTAACCTTAGGACACTATGGAAACTCCAGCTACCTGGCCCTTCTTTGAGTTTCCTATTTTGTGTGGCTCCTACATATATGGATGTAATACATTTGTGTGCCTTTGTGCCTGCCTGCCTATTCATCTGTCTGTCTGTCTGTCTGTCTATCTGTCTATCTATCTATCTTTCTATCATCTTTTGTAATGGTGGAACCCCTACCCTCAAGCATGCCAGGTAAGTCCTCCATCACTCAGCTACGTACACTCTTCTCTCTGTCACACTTCCACACACTCCAATTATGAACACTTCAGAAGGTACAGAGAGAAAGTCCCTTTCTCTTATTCCATGTACTAATAGAAAAAATTTCCTAAATCGTTGGGACAAAATAAATTAATAACTAGCATTATTTACTATATAATTTAACTTTTACAACAGAAAAAAAAAAGACTAATCCCAATCAGACTGTTGACAATGGTTACTTGAGACAAGCCTATACTTTGGGACAGATTAGGTTCTGAAAGGAGGTTTGTAAACCCATATGTTTTGAAGTCCAAAGCAACTCAGACAAATTTCAACTTGTGGTCCTGATTACATTTCTGGCTACTGGGAGTGTGAATCAATTTCTTTGAACCTTGAAAAGCAGGCATATTCTTCTCCTTCTTATATATCTATTTGGTAGCAGATTTATTTTCTCCAAATAGATCAATTTCGTCTTCCTTGGGAACCCGTTAAGGGAGGTTTCTCTCTCTTCCAGCTCAGAGTTTGCTGGTGCCAGACATTATTGTTTCGCAGTAGGGAGTCTACCTGTGCTACTTTAACAGCCATGAGGATGGTGTGCTGACTCAAATGTGCCTTAAACCCTGGTGGGAATCATCTGTGAGACAAGAGTCAGCAGCCACACTTTTACGATGACTTCTTCTTTTTTTTTTTTTTTTTTTTTTTTTTTGGTGGTACTGGGGTTCCTGGAAGCCCTTCTACCTCCGGGCTACACTCCCAGACCTATTTTTACATTTTTATTTGGAAACAGGGTCTCCTAAGCCAGCGCGTGCGGCTGGCTTCGAACCTGCGCGATCCTCCTGTCTCCGCCTCCCAAGCGCGGGGATTACAAGCGTGCGCCACCACGCCCGGCTACAACCCGATGACTTCTTAAACTACCGGTATCAATGAATGAGTAGATACAACTCGAGGGTGATCCTACTGCCAGAGACTCAAACAGATTTTTCCCTCACTTAGATGGTTCTTCTCACCTTTTGATGAATATGTTTGATTTCCCAGGCACAAAATTCCCTTCTCATCTTGCACAGAGCCATACTTGCTCACCAACAGTTCATGCAGGGTCCGTGTACTAGGTTCTCCAATTTCTCACCTTTCTTCCACTTGTAGAAACCACTCACTGGTTTCTGTCTTACTCATGTTTTCAATATCCTCACTGCTTCTCCTCCTACATCAGATACGAGGGTGCCAATGATATTTGTGAAATATCTAAACATTAAGCACTATTGTGGTGAATACATCATAGATGTAGCTGCAGTGTGAAGGCCCTGGAGAACGGCACCACAGGGGCAGGCTTGACACACACACTTTTACTTTGAAAAGTTGCTTTCATTATATATATATATATATATATATTTGTAAATTCAATATTTCTTAATAGAGGAGCTTTCAATTATGTCTGTGCTCTTAGATTTTTTGTTTAACTTATGAGTTTGTATTCATATTTTATTTTGTAATTACAAAACCAAAATATCATAAAAAGAGAAGATATCTTACAATTGTGGTATTTACTGGCAGAGAGAATTGCATTTCTGCCCATGTTTATTTCTTTATGAAAAATGTTTTTCGTTTGTTTGCTTGTTTTGATCTAATCATGGTTGAGAGTCCTTTGTGCACAGAAAAACAATAGACTCTTGTCTTTCATGTAAGAATATACTATTTAGTTGGGGGCCCTGCCAAATTCTGGCACCAGTTAGAAATTCTTACCCTATGCAAAAATATATTTCAAAACATGGAGACAAATCAAAAATTTTCAAATTAGAAAATATAAAAGAACTGGAATGAAAAATGGAATAAATTTGATGTAGCATGCATTAATAAAAAGTAATTAATAATAACACTACTTGGGAGGCTGAGACAGGAGATCCCAGGTTCAAAACCAGTGTGTGATAACTTAGTGGGACCATCTTTCTCCCCTCCCAAATCCCTTCTTCCTTCCTTCCTTCCTTCCTTCCTTCCTTCCTTCCTGTGAACCCAGGGATATTCTACCTCAAAAATATACCCTCAGCCCTCTCCAACTTGCTCAGCACAGACCTTGGGGTTTGTTGGCTTCCATAATAATGAGCCACTTCCATATAATTCATTATCTATCTATCTATCTATCTATCTATCATCTATTATCTATCTATACCAGTTGGTTCTGTTTTCTAGGAATCCATAATATAGGAGGATATAATATTCTTTTAATTCTTTTATTTATAGCACCTAGAATTTAATTACTTGGAATTCTTCATTATGACACTGGGAAGGAAGGAGAGATCACTGTCTATTCATCCAGTCCTAAGACCACACAGTTTTACTTCCCCTGGTACTATAATTTTTCTCCATGTAGTTGTACAAACTTACATCCCTGCCAGCAATATATGATATTCCTGTCCCCCATGTCTTTGCTAAAATTTGGAGCATATCAGATTTCAGATGTAGTGATGCTCAAATGGTAAAGTCTATGCAAATACTGAAAAAACCCATCACCCTAAAAAACAAAGCAAAACAAACAAAAAGAAAAGAAAGAAAAAAGAAAAGAAAACCAAGTAAACCTTGAACTCTGAAACACTTCTGGGTTTCTAGCATTTCAGTTACGGGATACTCATACTGTATAACACATCAATTTTTGCTAATCTTTGGGGCATAAATGAAATATCACTTGTATCATAATTTTCACTGTTCTGAGCCTGGTGGTGGCACATGCTTGTAATCCTAGTACTTGGGAGGCTGAGACAAGAGGATCTGGGTTCTCAGACAGCCTCAGCTACTTAGTGAAGCCTTCTGTGAATTAGTGAAACCCTGTTTCAAAATAAAGAATAAAACATAGGGCTGTTGATGTAGCTCAGAGGTAGACTGTCGGTGGGTTCCATCTCCAGTACTGCAAAATAATATTAAAATAATAATAATTATAATTATATTTATTAATAATTTTATTTATTAATAATAATAATTATTATTATTATTAACTGTTCTAAAAAATAGTGGGATTGAATATAACCACCTATGACTATGCGCTGTACAGATTTTCTCCTTTGTGAATTGCCTGTACACATGCTTTTCATTTATTCCTAGTGATTTTTCAAATTATCTGTTGCAGATCTAGATCAGATCTATTTGAACATGGGTTCTGGGGATTGAACCCAAGGGCATTCTACCTCCTAGTTATATCCTTATCCCTTTTTATTTGAAGCAGGGTCGGTCTCACTAGGTTACTATGGACCTCACTAAATTGCTGCGGCTGGCCTTGAACTTGTGATCTTCCTGTCTCAGCCTCCTAAGTACTGGGATTACAAGCATGCACCACCACGGTCAACTTAACTACAGGCATATTCGTTATTCTTTTCCTGTACGGCATGCACATTTTGTAATTATTGACATTCTTTTCTACCTAGCTGTTATTGAGACCACGTCTTACGTTTTCTCATAAAATATGCAATTTTTACTTTTCAGACTGAGGTCTTTGTCTATACTTGCTCTGTGTACAGTGGCAGGAAGGAACTGTTTTGTTTTTCTCTTTCCTTTTTGCCTATTCATAAGCCAACGATTTATTACAGGGCCCATCTTATCACTTAAGATGGAGATCAGACTAGATAGTTACATTTATTTCTACTTGGAATATTCCTCCCCAGGAGCTTCATCTTAGTTTAATATCAACAAGCCCGAGCTCCTTGATTAGTTCAGGAGGTTGTAAATCCAGCTTTCTTTATCAGAATATGAATCTACATCATCGCACCTGAATACATAAAGTCCCTTTTGGACGAAGACATTTTCTTCAATGCTCCCGTTTCCCTTCTTAAAGAGAGACTCATTTTTCTGATTATACCTTTTCTTTTCCCAAAGAGGGTTTAGCATCACTTTGCTTCCACACTTCCATATGAAATCTAGAACCAATTTATCAAATTATGCATAGTCTGTAACTACACACAAGCCTGCCGAAATTACTCAGGAGCCAGTGATTCATGGTGCGATGTTTACATTTATAATACCGAATCTTTAATTCATCAACATAAATATGGGGATGTGTAAGCTTTATTTACTTATCTATCTTTATATCTATTATGGGTGGTTGAATTGTGTCCCCCAAAGGGATATGTTGACATCCTAATTCCTAGTACCTCTGAATGGGACTTTATCTGAAAATAGGATCTTTGAGATATAATCAAGTTAGAATGAAGACAACAGAATGGGGCTTAACCCAGTAAGACTGGTGTCCTTACGAGAAGAAGAAAATATCACGGGAAGAGAAAAGTCACGGTCGAATGTGGCGGTACATGCCTGTAATCCCAGTACTTAGGAGGCTGAGACATGAGGATCACAGGTTTGAGGGCAGCCTCAGCAACATAGCAAGACTCATCAACCTAGTGAGATCCTGTTTCCAATAAAAAACAAATTTAAAAAAAGGTCTGGGGTTGTAGAGGTAGAATACCCTGGTGTTTAATCCCTAGTAACAGGAAAAAACAAAAATAATAAAAGTCACACAGGAAGTATGTCATATAATAACAGAGACCAAAACTGAAGTGGTGTAGCTACAGGCCAAGGAACAGGGAGGACTGACTATCCCACCAGAAGCGAAGTGAGGAGGCAGTTTGGAAGATTTCCCCCAGAGTGCCAGAGGGAGCTTAACCCTGTTGGTAGCTCCTTGATTTCACGTGTCAAGCTGTGAGAGAATAAATTTCTGTTGTTTTAAGCAGCTTGCGGCTCTCTGTTATGGTAGCCCTGGGAAGCAAACGCAGTGCCCTCCCACAAAGCTGTATAATTCTATCTACAAAAGACCTGCTGGGTTTTTATTAAGTTTATTTCTAAGTACTCTTAGGAATTTATTGTGGTTCTGAATAGGATCTCCTTTTAAAACTATATCATCTAGTTTTATCCTGATTGTATATAGCAATACTTGAACTCTTTGTCATTGGAATTTTATTCAGCAATTTTGACATACTCTTTTGTTAGTAGCTTTTCATAGTTTTTTTTTCTTTTGCCAATAAATCTGCAGTTTGCAAATAGTAATAATTTTCTCCCAACTCTCACAGCCTTTCTTTTTTCTTTCCTTATTGCATTAACTGGAGTGCTGAAGCCGGGCTCCAATAGAAAGTGTCACGTATTATTCTTGTTTACCTGGCTCAGTTCTCATGGTTGGTCTCCATCCATTTTAATTTTAATTTTTAGTTTTGGTGGTACTGGGGTTCCTGGATACCCTTCTACTCCGGGTTACACTTCCAGTCTTATTTTTATACTTTTTTAAATTTGGAAACAGGGTCTCTTAAGCCAGCGCGGCTGGCTTAGAACCTGCGCGATCCTCTTGTCTCCACCTCCCAAGCACGGGGATTACAAGTGTGCGCCACCACGCCTGGCATCATTTTAATGTTTGTTTGCTGTACATTTTTGAAAAATACCCCTTTTCTTTTTTCTTTTCAGAAAGTTACTTTCAATGTAAGTTGCTTAATATATATATATATATATATATATATATATATATATATATCCTTTTCTTTTTTGTTTGTGTTACTGGGGGTGGAACCTAGGGGCTTTCTACCCCCAGGCTATACTCTCAGACCTCTTTTATATTTATTTGAAACAGGGTCTCGCTAAGTTGCTGAGAGCCTCACTAAGTAGCTGAGGCTGGCTTTGAACCTGTGCGATCCTCCTGTGTCAGCCTCCCAAGTTCTGGGATTACAAGCGTGCGCTACCACGCCCAGCTTTAGGGCATATATAAACCAAGTGAGATATTATTCACATTAAACAAAATCTTTTCACTTTAGCTGGCTCACTCCAGTCCTTCTTTTAGAGAGGGAATTAGATGGCCCTTCCTCTGGGAAGGGTTGGGAGTTGCCTGAACGCCAGGTCAGATACAACAACCATGCATCCTGTGGTACTTGGTCTTTTGCTCTCAGTACTTTTCTTACTTTGTGAAACTTGCTGAATGGTTTCTGTATTCATGAGAACAGGGACCTTATCTTCTACTCTAATTTATTCTCCAGACCCGATCCAGGGTCCAAAACATATTAGCTTAAAAAAGACAGCTAAAAGGATGAATAAATAAAGGAAAAAAAAAGAGCAAGACATTTTTACAAAACGGACAGAGCAGAGTTAGATGTCAAGACTCTAATCCAGACACAGGTGTGGGCAGGGTTACTGTCAATGCAATTACTGAAGTCCAATAAGAGGCATAAAACATATAGATAGCCTCTTTTGTGAAAAAAAAAAAGTTAGATACATGGAGTTGCTTCCTATATTGCTGGATGGGAAAAAAATTAACAGTACAGATTTATTATATAATAGTGGCGTTTCAAGGTATTGGGAAACAGTGCTAAGAAAACAAAAAAGAAAAAGTTAGATCTTCTGTGAAAAACTATGTGCCAAAAATGAATTTCAAATGGTTAAAATATTCCTGTGTAGACATATAAGCCAAAAATATATCAGAAGAAAGTATGGGGAATATTTTGGGGGATGCCTTTCTCTACTCAAACTGAATACACAAAGGACATAATTAAGGAATAGATAACAATAAATAACTTCATAAAAATGCATGTAGTCAAAAATAATGGAAAACACATGTAGTCAAAAAGAGTCAAAACCAGTGTACTATAAAGGCAAATTGGTAACTCAAATAACTGGAAGATACATGATAGAGAAGAAAAAAATGCACTTATATCCCTAATAAATAAAAAGGCTTTAATGAAACAGTGTGAAATAGCAATTAAGCAATAGGAAACTTTAGAAATATAAATAACATGAAAGGTAAGTATCCTAATAAGCTGCCCTCGCAAAATATAACAGCCAGATCTGGTGAGGTCTCCTTCTAGTTTGCAGACAGCCATTTTGCTGTGTATTTAGATGGAACACGGGAGATCTTTCTTTCCTTATAAAGCCACAATCCAATGGGATTAGGGTCCCAACTGTAAGACCTCATTCCTCCTTGACTGCCTTCTCAGGACTCTGCCTCCAGATTCCTCCTACAGGAATTGATGAGTGCTTCTACATACGAATCTGGGGAGTGCACTATTCAGTTCATGGTAATAAATAAATAACAAATAAATATAAATAAGTGCTTTTATTTCTCTTATTTTCTTACTTGATGACTCTTGCTTATTTCGAGCTTCTTGAGTTGGACATAGAGCTCGTTTGCTTTATGTCTGTTCCTTTTAGATACACATACTTGAATCTATAATCTTTCTGATAAGCATGGCTTAATTCCATCCTCTAGATATTGTTGCCTAGTGTTTTTTTCTTTTTTCTTTTTTTCTTTTTGTGTGTGTGTGGTGCTGGGGATTGAACCCAGGGGCATTCTACCTATGAGCCTCACTCCCAGCCCTATTTTTCATTCTTTATTTTGAAACAAGGTCTCACTAAGTTGCAGAGGGCCTCACTAAGTAGCTGAGGCTGGCTGCAAACCTGGATCCTCCTGTCTCAGCCTCCCAAGGACTGAGATTACAAGTGTACGCTATCACGCCCAGCACATAGTGCTTTTTAGCTCTAAGTAATTACAGATTTATCATATGAGCCCCCTTTGAATGCGAGGTCTTATACGCTCATTGCCTATTTATTTATTTATTTATTTATTTATTTATGTATTTATATTTGTAGTGCTGGGGATTTAGCCCAGGGGCATTCTACCTCTGAGCCTTGCAAAAGGCCTTGAAAAATTACCGAGGCTATCCTTGAACCTGCGATCTTTCTGCTTTAGCCTCCCAAGTACTGGGATTATAGGAGTGCACCGCCATGTCCAGCTAATTAATATTATTATTTTAAATTTTTTGCTCCTTTAACAAGAATACACTGGCTTTGTCATGTTGGTTTTGTTTGGAAGTTTACCTGCTTTGTCTCTGTATCATTGCAGATATGCTTTTTACTGACAAGTAAAGAATGGACTGGAAAAATATATTTGCTATATGGAAGACAAGGGTTCTTTGCTGCTGGGAAAAGTTTCCTTTTTTTTAAATGGATAGGGTTTTTAATTTGTCATTTATCTACCTCTCTGAAAACGAATTCAAATGTTGGAGGTATGAAGTTGTTTTTTTTGGGGGGGGTTGGTTTTTTGTTTGTTTGTTTGCGGGTCTGGGGCATTCGACCTCCGAGCTACACCCCCTGCATTATTTTTTTTAATTCTTTATTTTGAAACCAGGTCTCACTGAGTTACAGAGGGCCTCACTAAGTAGCTGAGGCTGTCCACGAACCGCGATCCTCCGGTCTCAGCCTCCCGAATGCTGGGATTATAAGCGTGCGCCGACACGCCTGGCTTTGAAGTAATTTTGATCAACAGCAAATGGAATTAAAAGTATGCACGTTTTAATCACTCAGATAGTATAGCTGTATTGTGGTAACAACCAAGCCCCAAGTTTTAGCTGCTGAACACAGCGTAGATTTATTTCTTGATCATATACAAGTCTTGAGGGGCTGGATCTATATTATCTGAATTCAATGTCGAACACTGAGAGGCCCAGGGAGACTCCACCTCTTTCTCCCACAACTGCCAAGCAGGAAAACAGACCACTGCACATCTCCTGTTGTCTCCCAAAGCTTTTCCCTGGCAGAAAGAACTTCACTTTACTCACCTGTCATTAGCCAAAGCATTCCATAGTCAGACTTAACTGGAAGGGACCCAGAATTTGCTTCCCTCCAATGTACCTGCAGGGAGACTGAATCATATTTGGTGACTGCACAGACTACCATGTACTTCAAAGCCATTATTATTATTATTATTATTATTATTATTATTATTATTATTATTATTTGGTACTGGGGGTTGAACCCATGGATAATCTACCTTCAAGCTACAACCCCAGCTTGTTTTAATGTTTTTGTTTTGTTTTGTTTTGAAATAGGGTCTTGCTAGGTTGCTGAAGTCTCACTAAGTAGCCAAGGCTATCTCAAACCTGAGATCCTCCTAGCTCAGCCTCCTGAGTGCTGGGATTATAGGTGTGTGCCACCACACCCAACTCCAAAGCCCATTTTTGCTCTTTCTTTGTTTGTTGACATTTTAAATTTTCCTTTAGTCACATGAGTCATCAAAAATCCTTCTAGTAACTTTCTTTAAAAAAAACAGAAAAACAATGTGGAAGTTAGTCAGAGTTTGTTTCTAGTACTTAACAAGTACCTTAAGAAGGTATTCGACTTGGCCACATGCTGTGGACTGAGCAGCTTAGGAAAGTGAAGCTTTGCGACCATGTTGATCTGGTTTTGAAGCAATGACACACACACACACACACACACACACACACACACACACATTGTTTTCAGGGACATTTTAATAGCAAAAGAAACAGGATGTGGTCTGCGCCAATATTTAGATCCAAATAGTTATTGGTAGCCACCACATGCCAGGCAGAGAGCCAGGCATTTATTGTATATGCTAGCTAATTCAATTTAATTCTTTATAAAAACAATTTCAGATGTATCTTATTATTTGTAATTTATAGACACAGAGATTGAGGCTCAGGGAGGCAAAACGACCTGCCCCTAAACCATTAGCTAGCAAATGACAGCTTTGTTTTGACTGTTATCATCGGATAATACAGACCAGGATAGTGCCACGTGTACTAAGATAATATGTCCTGTCTGGTTTGGTAATGCTGTGCACTACCAGTAAAGTGAGGACCTTGGATTCCAGGGTAAAAAGGTTGGAATTAGTTAAAGAGTCAGGGAGAGTATTAGAGGAACTAAGAAACATTTCTCCCTCGGCAACATTGATCTGCTATTGTTGCCCAGGATAAATAGAAATGAGGCAGCCTAGAGACCAGATGACCAGTTGAAGAAACAATGTAAAAACTCAGTCCTGCATGTGCCTGTGTGCTGGTGGTGGAAACAGCAATATTGTAGCCAGTCTCCAGCTTCACTAGAGATTGAAGAATGAAGTGGGAGTTCTCCCTACACCCATAGCCCCTACTTTCACTGTTGCTTTGGCAAGGACTTGCTTTTAGAAAGTACCTCCATCAAAGCCGGTTGTGGTGGTGCAAGCTTATAATCCCAGCATTTGGAAGGCGGAGACAGGAGGATCATGGTTCACAAACCACCTCAGCTACCTAGTGAGACCTTTTTGCAACTCAGTGAAACCCAGTTTCAAAATAAAAAATATAAAAAATAAAGGACTGGGGGAGTAGCTCAGAGGTAGAATGCCCCTGGGTTCCAGCCCCATTATCACACACACACACACACACACACACACACACACACACACACACACGAAAGCACCTCCATCAAAGGTAATAAAAACCAGGCAATTGTGTAACTATAAAATGAGAAGAGTATGAAACTATTCCCCCTACCCCAAAGAAAAACTCCATCCTCTTCCCCATGACTTGTGGGGCCCACATTTCACCAACGGGGCTCCACTCTTTCAAGAGAGTGGCTATTTGGGGATTAGAGGGAGAAGGGACACCAAAAAACCTTTTTACCACCAGTGTCAAAGCAGGTGGCATAAACATGCAGGGACAATCTGGATGGGTACCCTGAAAACAGGGCACACATGCTCCATCTAAAATAGAAGCCTTTCCTCAGCTCTGGCCCAACAGCCCAAAGTTGTGAATCTCCTGATTTCTCAATAGAAACTGCACATCTAGATTTTTTTTTTTGGGGGGGGAGAGGGATGGGGAGGAGGGACCCTGCAATTTTAAACATTTGCAGCCACATAAAAATTTCTTAATATCACTGAGCTGACCACATTTAGCTCTCCATTTGCTGCCAGTTTGCCACCTCTGAGTTAGGTTTTAACACCATTTTATCAAAAGCTTTGCAACCATTTTAGCAAAACCTTTCCCATTCGGAGAATACATCTTTATTTAGTAAAAGTGGACACAGAGCAGGTTGGTTTGGAGGGCTGAGAGGGTAGCAGAGAAGGTGGGGTGCCAGGAATGAATGCAGGGAGTTCTTGCGGAATGCTGGGCATCTCAGTGCTTGGGCCTTGTAAGGGACACAGGTCAATGCAGAGGCAGTTTTATCTGCAATCCGGGCTTCCTGGCTGACCACCCAGGAACTGGGCTTGGGTAGAAAGAGAGCGTGCCAGGCAAAGCTTCAGCTGGCCCTCCCCATTAACATCACAGCAATGCAGCTGAGTGGTGTTTGAGACAGCATCCCTAGTTACAGGGAATGATTTACAGGACACCAGACTCTGCATTTCAGAGGTCTCCTGTGTACCATAAAAAATATATTATAAAGGAATAATCTTTATCTAAACTAAAGCTGCGGTGAAGGAAACTCATGTCCAGCTGAGAGCAGCAGTGAGCTTTTGTTCACTCAGGGAAAAAGTCCGTGTTCTTCATCTCATTTGATTAACAACCCCCCCCCCCCCCGGTTTGGCACTAGGTATTTTGTTAATATTTAGACATTATATACATTTTCTTTCAACTGTTGCTCCTATTATGTGATAAAAGAAAAACTGGAGAAGCCAGCCACATCAGCAGGAGAGGGGAAGCCCACCTGCCAGGCACCCAGCTGTAGCAAGCAGGGTAGGGGCTGCATAGATCCAGCCCCAGGAGGCAGCTGGCCCAGCGGTGCGCAGGACCAGCCCCTGTTCGCAGGAAGCAGAGTTGGCTCCAGGGCCTCAGGGGACTGCCTCGCCGCCCCCTACCTTTCCAACCGGCCATTCCCCTCACTTTCCCCAGCACAAGGCAACAGGAGTCCATCTCTGAATCGTCCAAAGCCTTCTGAGGTTTAGCATTCTGTCCCCCTACCCAAGAGAGGGAATCGAAGCGGGGAAATCTCTCTGCAGAGAAAACACACTTTAAAACATTCAGGGAGGCGAGGCACAGGCGCCCAGCGATCCACTTGGTGTTCCTTATTAAGGTTTAGAAGGACGACGGTTCCATCTGTTTCAGTCGCGAGAAACTTGAACCCCTTCAGTGGGGCACTGAATGCATCCACAGGGCACAGGTGTGTGCACCCGTGCCTCTCTTAAAACAGAAACTAGAATCACCTGCTTAGAGGACAGAGGCGAACGCTGGGGGGGGGCGGGGGGGGCTGGGACACCTGGGGGTTTGTGCCAAAGCTCCACCCCTCCCGAGCTTCAGGGTAAGGAGGGGAGGCTGGAGAGATGGACTTGGGATGGGAAAGCTGTCGTGGAGAAGGACTCACTGCCCAGCCCCAGGCAGGTCTTAGGGACGGCCAACGTGAGGAAAGGGAGGGTCCGGGATGGGCTGAGGTTGCCGGGAATCCCCGGGAGGGGAAAAGCCCCGGAGACAGCGCGCCCCTGGCTGGCCCGGCTGCCCAGTGCCGGGCGCCGGCTGGCCCTGCGCGGGCTCCCTCAAAGTCTGGACACCGGGCTGGAGCGCCGGGCTCCGGGACTCCCAGGGGAGGGAGGCAGCCCGAGGCCGGCGGGGACGCCCAGCGCGCGCGTGCGGGGTGGCGGAGCCCTGGGGGGCCCGCGCCGCTCTCGGGCGCCCCGGCCCCGGCGCAGCCTCGGCTCCGCGCCCCCTCCGCAGCGCGCGCGAGGCGCACCCCCCTTCCTTCCCTCGGCGGCGCCGGGCGCGCGCGCGCCCCCCCTCCCCTCCGCGCCGCGCCGCTCCGCTCTCCCCGCAGAAAGTTAGCAGCGGGGAAGGAACTCGGGCTGCCGGGGCCGCGGCCGAGCGGGGCCAGCGGGCGCCGCGCACGGAGCGGGTGCCGCCGACGGGCCCGCGCGCCCCCCTCGGCGCCCCGGCCGGAGGCTGGGGGGGGTGGCGGCCGGGGCCGGGCGCGGAGGGGGCCATGCGGCCGGGCTCCCCCCCGGCGCAGCGGGACAGCGGCCAGGGCCGGGGGCGCGGCGGCGTCGCTCCATGCAGCCGGGGCGGCTGGGCAGCGGCGGCGGCGGCGGCGGCGGCGGCGGGGGCGGCGGCTGAAACCATGTCCGGGCAGCGCCGGGGGCCGCCGCCGCCGCCGCCGCGAGCCGGGAGCCGCGATGGCCCCGTGGCCCGCAGCTCCGCCGCCTCCGCCTCCGCCGCCGCCTCTGGCCGCGCCGCCGCCGCCCGGCGCCTCCGCTAAGGGGCCGCCGGCGCGCAAGCTGCTCTTCATGTGCACCCTGTCTCTGTCGGTCACCTACCTGTGCTACAGCCTCCTGGGCGGCTCGGGCTCGCTGCAGTTCCCCCTGGCGCTGCAGGAGCCGCCGGGCGCCGCCGCCGCGCCCCCGCCGAGCTCGCCGCCGCCTCCCCCCGTGCGCCCCGGCGCCCCCTCGCAGCCGCCCGCGCCGCCGCCGCCGGACAACGCCAGCCGCGGGGAGCCGCCCGAGCCCCCCGAGCAGCCCGCCGCCCCCGGGGCCGACGGCTGGGGGCTGGCGAGCGGCGGCGGGGGCGCCCGGGACGCCTGGCTCCGGACCCCGCTGGCGCCCGGCGAGATGGTCACGGCGCAGAGCGCGCTGCTGGACCGGGAGGCGCAGGAGTCCAGCACCACGGACGAGGAGCTGGCAGGCCGGAGAGCGGCCAACGCGAGCGGCGACAGGGGCGGCGCCGTCAGCACCCCCGACTACGGGGAGAAGAAGCTGCCCCAGGCGCTCATCATCGGCGTCAAGAAAGGAGGGACCCGCGCGCTGCTGGAGGCCATCCGAGTGCACCCGGACGTGCGGGCGGTGGGCGTAGAGCCGCACTTCTTCGACCGGAACTACGACAAGGGGCTGGAGTGGTACAGGTATGACCCCGCGGGACGGGAGAGGCACCCGGGGCGCCCCCGAGGGGGAAGCTGCTGCTTCCATTGCCTTTGGGAAACCAGGCGCCGTCCAGTCCCAAGAGAAAGAACCCTTGGCCGCCCCAATGGGCGCTGAGAGTCCTGGCGGGGATCCTCAGGGGCAGCGGCTGCGAGGGCTGGACTCCCGGTAAAAGGTCACTTTATTTCGGGGCGAGGGGAGGATGTGCCACCTGCCCGGCCTCTGGCTTCTCATAGGAGGATGCACTTTTTTGAAGATACCCAGCTGCCAACCTGGGAATCCCCAGCCCTCCTGCCCGCGGGGTGTTTCCTCGCTCAGGCATTCCCAGGGCTCTGTGTTGGGGACTCCGAGGAATGAGACAGGATAGTTACATTGACGAAGGGGCTTTGAGATCCCCTGGAATCAACCAGAATCGCCCTCGAACGCATTCGCGTGGCTGGAATCCAACTTTGGTATTTAAGGTCAGAGCGAAATGCAAGGGGAACCCGTTTTCAAAAGATAAGGCTGGCGCTCTGGCTCTGGTTTTCTAGGGAGGACAGGATGTTCCCCACCTCCGGAACTTTCTAACCCCCTGGGTTGATTTTGCATCAGGAGCCGAGCCTCGGTGTCTAAATGGCAGCTGGTGCTCTAAGCGTGTGTATGCCCTGCTCCGTGCCCTCAGTAATCTGCACCTCCTTCACAACAGATTGGAGCTTATGTCTTGTGAGCTGTTCCGGTCCCCCCACCCCTTTGCCACCGTCTGCTGGTGGTGAGAGAAAGACAGCAGAGCGGACTAGAAAGTTAAGTGGAGGTGAAATAAATTAATAATCTAGCTCTCTTGCCAGCTATGCCATTTAAAACAATACTGGTCCAGATGTCCAAAATGCAAACCTCCCTGGCTCATTCCCCCCACCCGCTTGCCTCCCTTCCCATATCTTTCTGCAGAACAGATCTGGATGGCTGGTTTCATCTCGATTGCATTCCAGTTATTAATTGGAATTGTCAAACGGAAACACTTTTGTCAGCTAAAGTGATGTCATCCTTTCCCCAGAGTCAATAGGTAAAATTGTCTCATGACAGGTCACTTTCCTTGCTGAAGAGTCTTTCTGCTTTCTAGGCTAGATGGCAGCCTGGGAAAGTTTTTTCGAAATAACTTCAGAAGTGTATAATAAATATCCGGATTGTGATTGGGTTCTTCCACTCTTAAAAATAAATATGCCTTGTGCTTTAAAAGCTCCGGGAGAAAAGTACTCTTAGGCATAAACATTCCAGCACATTATACTGAAACGGCAAATGTGTCTGTTAATGTCTTGTCTGTTTCAACAGCAAGAACTAATTGCAATATTTTAGGAGGCTTCAAACAACCCCTTCCTATCAAAACATAAAACAGCAAATGCCTAATTTAACTGGAAAATCAGTATTTATAACATCACGAGCCGTGGCTTCCAGTTTGCGATTATAATTTAAAAGGTGTAAGGATGACTAAGGCAACAGCAGCAGCAGAAGGGAGACAGCTCTGATGTCTGGGGAGGGTTTTGTTGTTTAATTGTTGGGTGTGGGGATGTTCTGGTTTCTTCTGTGGGGTGAGCTTTGGTCCTGTGAGGGTTTCTATGGGCTTTTATTTCCAGTTCTCATTTTCAAGCTGTTATCTTGTATAAAGTGTCAAATATTCTTTTGGAGAGGCATACAGATCAAATCTTTCCAGCCTTGTTGGAGGTGCTTTGATACACTGGAAATAGACAAGGGGGTGTTTATTCAGGTGACTTAAAGTTGATAAGGGGTACATGGTGCTGGGGAGTCCCACTGTGGGTTCTGGAGAATTTTCTGAATGAAGAAAAGCCAGATGGCAAATTGTCCTGTGTACTTTTCTACCGAGGCTGGAAAGAGAAGGTGTATAAACAACCAAGTGATCACAATATGGTTACTGAAGATATTCTAGGAGTGTGGTTCTCCCTGGTTCCTGCTCCCAGCCAACACGGGTGACATTTGGGGCATGGTGTCAACATTTGGTACCCATCCATAGAATTGCTGACCTCCAGAGGTGTGGACAGAACAAGATTCTCTTGGTCTTCAGTTAGGAGGAACCTCTGAGATGTCTTTGTCCTCCACCCCTCACCCCAGCAGCTTGCCTGTGGTAGATCTTTATAATGCCGAGTGATGCCCTTTGGAAGGGCCTGAGGGGGGAAAAAAAAAAAACTCTCTTAAGAACAAGCTTCCTGCCCAAACGTGTCTAACACAGAGGGACTCCCTAGCCTCCGGGAAGCTCCCGGACTCACAGAAGCTGAGTCTTTAGGGCGAGCCTTGAGGAGCCTTGTCATAGACAGGAGTACTTTGAGGGTATTTGTGAATTTTTTTTTTTATTAATTTCCCCCCTTCAGACCTTTTCTACATGTTTCCCATGGAGCAGGAGGGGGTGACAGCTACACTATATTGTAGCAAAAGAAAGAGTGGCATGTATTCAAACCAGTGACTGACATCCTTCATTTCAGTTCCTTGGTCAAACTCTGAGTCTTATTTATATATTTATTTATTCATTTATTTAGTATTTTTGGAAGGAGGGTACTGGTAATTGAACCCAGGTGCATTCTACCTCTGAGCTATACTCTCAGCCCTATTTTATTTTTTGTTTCAAAACAGATCTTGCTAAGTTGCAGAGGGCTCTCTGAAGTTGCTGAGTTTGGCAAACCTGTGATCCTCCAGTCTCAGCCCCTCAAGGACTGGGATTACAGGCTCCCATCAGCACACTGTGTTTCACGCTGAGTCATATATATATGTATTGGGGATTGAACCCAGGGGCATATTACCTCTGAACTACATTCTTAACTCCATTTTATTCTTTTTTTTTTTTTTTTTTGGTGGTACTGCATGTGGAGCCCAGAGGCTTTCTACCTCCGGGCTATACTCCCAGACCTATTTTATATATTTTTTAGAAACAGGGTCTCACTAAGTTGCTGAGATCCTCACTAAGTAGCTGAGGCTGCCTTTGAATCTGTGCGATCCTCCTGTCACAGCCTCCCAAGCGCGGGGATTACAAGTGTGTGCTACCACTCCCGGCTTATTCTTTATTTTGAAACGGGGGTCTCACTAAGTTGTAGAGGGCCTCACTAAGTAGCTGAGGCTGGCTGTGAACCTGTGTGATCCTCCTGTCTCAGCCTTCCAAGTATTGGGATTACAAGTGTGCACCACCACGCCTGGCAACTCAGTCTTTTAAGTGATAGCCTCTGCGAGCAGTCTTGTTCCTTATTATACCCATTATGCTCTGTGGAATCTGTTTGCCAGTTTAGAGATCTACAAGTTAAGTCACGGTTTTGATTGTTTCTCTTCTTTATTTACTTATTATTATTTCAAATGTGCTTGCTACCAGTAGCCTGCTAATTTTGCTTTTGGCAGAATGCTTCTGTTTATGGCCAGAGGAAGTGCCAGGGAGAAATCAGGGCTGCTGGCCTGGGGGTTCCCTCACACCCAGCCATTCAGCCCAGCAGTTTTATTTCCTTCCCATCACTCCAGTCATCTCTAAATCCGGGTTTTGCTTTGCTCCAATGCTGTTGATCTAATGTGATGTAAAAACACATTTGAGATTAGGACGGCGCATTAGATTTTCAGGGCCACATTGACGGATGGATCAGGTTGTGGGTGTTAAGGCTTCAGAGAAGCAACCCTCCCTTGGTGTGCATCAACACAGGCTGGCGATTAATAAGTAGGGGTAGATGAAACCCACCACCCATTTCTTTCTGTCATTCTTCAAAAAAGGGCAAAGCTATAACCAGCTTCCAGTGTGAGCTCAAGCAAGCTGTGTGGACAGAGACAGTGAGTTCTTCTCTGGGATGGGACATCTGGCAGGCCCCTGGCGGTCACTGCAGAGCTCATTAGAGTGACAGAAGCAACATAGTGGTATTCCCCCTGGTGGCTTACTTGTTCCACAGTAACCATGACCACAGTGCTCCAGGAAAGCCGCTCGGCTCCCGGGCGATGGGAAGCGACTCTTTGGTTTCATCTCCCCTGTCAACACTTAACATGCAGACTCCATGGGCTGGGCAGAAGTAATTCAGGATAGTTTCCTCAGATGTCATGGTCCTGCTACCCGGAGGAAAGTGGCCGGTGGTCAGCAGCATTTTTTTTGCACGCAGCATCTGGAGAGAGAAAGAAGACTGGAAAGGTACTGGCAGTGCCAAAGCACCTACTTTTGTGGTGGCCGGCGCTTTATAGATGTGTGGCAGCTTTTGAGTGTCTCGGGTATGCTGTGAGCTAAAATAGCATTTCCATTTTTTATTTTGTACTGGGGATTGAACCTGGGGCATTCTACCTCCGAGCTACACCCCTAGCCCTATTTTATTTTTTACTTAGAAACAGGTCTTGCTAAGTTATCTCGCTGGCTTGCTAAGAGCCTTGCTATGTTGCTGAGGCTGACGTTGCACCTGCAATCCTCCTTTCTCAGCCTTCCAAGTACCATAGGTGTGTGCCATCATGCCTGGCTAGCATTTCCGTTTTATGCACAGCCTTTCCGTTATTCTGCAAGGGTGAATGACTGGTTCAGAGTCATATGGTTGGTTGGGTCCCCAGCTGAGATTTGAACCCACATCTTTTCAATTTCAAAGTGCTTTATCTCCCTCCCCCTATACCACATTGCCACACATCAAGTACTAGAAAGGTCATATCCTTCCCCCATTCAATATTTAATAAATGCTGCCTGTGCACCCAGTACTGTTTTAAGTACTGAGGATAACATTGGCAATGAAGAGAAATGGAGCACCCGTTCTTCTGGAACTGACATTTTACTAGGAGAGTTGGGCAGACAAAAAGCAAACAAGCCATGAGGTGTAGTAAAAGCCCTGGTTGTGATAGAAGCTATAAAGGACAATTTAAGTAATCGATGGCTCAGAACTCTTCTGTCCAGGATGGTAGCTACTATCTGCATGCAGCTATCAAACAGGCTATACATTCGAATTGAAACATACTGTAAGGAGAAAATACACAGCGTGCTAAATTCTTCATTAGTGATTTTATAGTGACTATGTGTCAAACTTGTAATAGTCATATTAACTTAAGTAAAAGAAGTTATTAAATAAATTTCACCTCCTTACTTTTAAAATGTGGCTCCTAGAAAATTGAAAAGCACACTTCTAACTCAGATTATATATCCACTGGGTAGCATTTGTGTGGCAGACTGCTTTTTAAACTAAGGATGCATGCATTGGGCTGGATGTGTAGCATAGTGGTTAGCATAACATGCCTGGCATGCATAAGGCCCTGGGTTCGATCCCCAGTACCTGTCCCTGGCCCCGCAAAAGAATTCATGAGTCACCTGGGGATATTGATAATATCCAGATCCTGATTGAGCCAGTCTGAGCAAGGCCTGAGATTTTGTATTTTTAAGATGCTCCAAGATGCTGTAGCTGCTGCCCATATGTGGACCTCGTTTGAAAAGCAAGGGGCTGGTTGGATAACTTATTTATAACCTCACCTGCCTTGAGTTGTTTATCTGAGAGCCGTTTCTTCCTTGTAGGATTTTTTAGAGGGACAAATGAAGTAACAAAAGTGAATGGATGCATTTCTAAACAAAACAAGGGTCCTAGAGCAGAAATCCAAATGGACCCGACCACAGGATTTTCCATTTCATTCTCTTGCGGCCATAGCTTGGCCTTGTGGCACTGATGTCATCATTTCGAATTATTTGCCTTATTTGGGATGGTTTGGGAAAAGCCCAAGGATGACTGGCTTTGCAACCTGCCTCTGCTTAATCTGTTAAACTCAGGGTTCAGGCTCTGATGTTTTCAGGACAGAAATGAGTGAGGTCTCCTACATGTGGAGGAAGCGGGGCTCATCTGCTGTGGCTCAGGGGCGGCCATCTTTCTTTGGGCGACTATTTTCTGTAGGCAGTTGTGGTACCCCGTTACCTGGCCTCTAGCTTCATAATAGAAACCAGAGGGTCAGGTTTTGATGCGGCATCTTCTGGTTTTTAATGTTGGTTACAGATTTTGGTTTCTTAAGAGCACCGTGTGGGCCAATACCATGGGAAAAACAAAACCCATCTGTGGGCTGGTTACAGCCAGCTGGCTTCAAGTTTAAGACCTCTGGCTTAAAGTTATTTCAGCAAGGAGCTGGCGTGCCTCTTCCTGTTACGGTGGCCAGAGCTGTGGCTTATATGTGCTATTAGGATTTTTTCCCCCTTTCACAGATTTTTGTAGTAGCACAGGGGAAATACCTCCCAGATATGTTGCAACAGTCACACCAAAAAGCTTCCTAGAAACAGGATCTTTGAGACAGAAAAACAAACTTAAAAAAAAAACACATACCCTTTTTGCTCTCAATGAGTATTTCCCCGAACGTAGGAAAATTCCCAGTTTTTTACTTGTTAAGCAGAAGGGCCTATAATTGATCCCTATAGATATCTTGAACTGGTAAAATAGGTTCTGGTCAGGATGATGAAGGCCAGAGTGGCAGAAAAATGGGATTTGCGTTGTCCAGTGGGAGGTCCGCTTGCTTATCTATTCATCTCTGTACTTTTTGCAGTGAGGCCCTCTCCTCTCTGTAGGGCCCATTCTTTCAGCAAAATGCTTTGCGTCTAGAATAAACTTCTGCCTTTGTCTCTTTGGAGGGAGGCAGAATCGAAGCCTCATGATCTGGAGCATATTGGTGTCTCTGAGCCAGAATCTGCTGCGCCCTCATCGTGTCCCCTTGAACAAGTGATCTGTAAACAAACACTGCGTCTCAGCTTGTCCATCTGCAGAATGGGCTCCATGTTTATCTACTTCCGTGAGGATGAAATGCAAGAGGATTTTATTTCAGGTCTTTTCCGGGGAGTATATGCCACCCTACATTTTTCTTTCCCCTCTTTCTCTCCAATTCTTTTTCTCCCGTCTCTCTCTCTTTCCCTCCCTCGTTTTCTTCCTTGCTTTTCTCCTTCCTCTCTCTTCAGTGTCTTTCTTTCATCCTGCCCAATAGGACCCAGGGCCCTAAAGAGAAAGTGGTGGTGCATTTTTTTCCCATTTGAATATAATCTTTTATTTCAAGATTATGTCTGAAGGAGGGATTTTAAGTCCTAAAGCAGCTCTTAAATAGCTCTCCAGGGAGTAATCAAAGCTGGATTCCAGAATTCAGTCTATTGTCACTGGAGCTGAAGGAGGAGAAGAGTTTGATTTCCCCCAGGTAACCACAGCCAGCTTCTCTGCTCCGGGAGTAGGGAGGGGCAGTGCAGGCGCTCTGGGCTGACAGGCTGCCCTGCTTTGGTGGGATGCCCCAAATGGATGTGAAGGCACCAAATTGAAAGCACCAGAGGATGCAGGGTGTCTTTGGAAGACCTTGTCACTCTCCCTGTCCTGGGCTTTGGTGGCTTGCACTGGAGCGGTCCCACCATTGTAACAGGATTTAGTTTTTATTTTTGTAATTCATACCAGGCACGTTTTACTTTTAAATAGAGTCGATGGAGAGGCCTGGAGACTTTAGGTGAATGAGAGATTGCCAGAGCTGTACACTGAAACATTTTAAAGGTTTGGGTCTTGCATAATGAATGATATCTCTGGAAGGAACGGAACTACCACCCTGGTAAAGGCAGATCTGGATTCCTTTGGTTTCTGCGGTTTAACAAGCTACTCTATAACTGTCTAGGGAATTTCAATCTGAAATTATAATTCACTAAGGGAGCCTTTCAGCCAATCTTGCCATTAATTAAAAGCAGGCGGTTGATTTTTTTTTTAAAAAACATTTGCTAGGTAGGATTGCTTTCTTTTAAACAATTATTTTTAACCTTTTTTTATGAACATACAAAACATTATTTACAGGACAGCAAAGCAACATGTGAATTAGGCAGTAATTTTTTGGTTGTAAGTGATAGCTATTGAACTTAAATGAGTATAAACAACGTATCAGCTTATGTGCTTGAATAGTCTGGGGCCACAGCTTCAGGAAAATCTGGGTCAAGGGCTGCAGTGATATCACTTGGCCTCTGTCTTTTTATTTTCTGTGCCATGTTTCTCTCTAACTTACATCCTTACATAGGCTGTTTGTACAACATTGTAGTCAAAATGTTAGGTAGCAGCCCTAGACAAACATATTTTATGTTTGGAAATATTTTGCTATGTTATTTTGGAAATATTTAAGAGCTTCTGAATGAAATTCCTGGAGATGCCTTTGCTCTGGGTGGGACATTTGCTCATTCCTAAATTAATCATTGTTTAAAATTCTAATTTGACCTGTGTGACAGAGCCACCCTTTTGGTTTGGCTTCGGGTGATAGGAGTGGAGAAGCAGGCTTAGCCCTATTGAACCATAGGGAATAGTTGCCCTTAGAGAAAGAGGGGTTCAGGGTTTCTGTTTCAACTAGGTGTTGCGGTACATGCCAGTAATCATGGTACTTGGAAGATGAAGACAAGGGGATTGCAAGTTTGAGGCCACTGTGAGCAGTTTAGTGGGACCCTTATTTAAAGCAAAAAATAAAATTAGGCTGTGATGTAGCTCAGAGGTAGCATGTCCCTGGGTTCAATCCCCAGTGCCAAATAAAATTTTTTTTCATTGCTAGAAAAGTAGAGGCTAGTTAAGCCAGATGCCCACGAGAAAGGCACATAGTCCCTTTAATGTAGCATTTAAGCTGGAAAGAGATACAAAGGATTAGTGTGTGTGTGTGTGTGTGTGTGTGTGTGTGTGTGTGTGTAGGGGGGTTCAGTGTAATTGTTATTCAGTTCTTTATTCCTTTATTTATTAAACATGTTTCACAAAATATGTGCTTTGTGAAGGGCTCAAACACGAATGGATGATCTGAAAAGAGCTCACTCGGTGGAGAAAGAGAGATATAAATGATTACCTTACAAATTAATATAAGCCTTGACAAAGTAGCACTTGCTCCAAGAATGAAAGGATGGTTCAATCTTGGGAATTTCAATCATGTGATTTATTATTAATATCAACATATAAGAAAAATCCTGTGATTTATTTTATGGATGCTAAAATCATATCTGATAAAATAAATACCTATTCCCAATTTTTTTGGGACAGCCTCTTAATAAAATAGAATCACATACCCAGCGCTGGTATCATCTTGAGCGACATAACAGTGGCAGTATCCATTCCTGTTAAATCCAGACAAGATAAGAATGTATATTATCATGATTCTTATTTACTATCATTCAGGAATTAGTGGATAATACAATTACATGAGAAAAAGAAGTAGGAAAGGGAAGGCAGAATTATCACTCTCTGCAAGCAATTTTTACTATTTTTGGAAACTCGAGAGAACCCATCTCTCCATAAATCTATTAGAAACTGTAACAGAATTCATTAAAGATACTAAGATACTGGTCAGGAAACTACACATAGTTTTCCTGTATGCCTGTGTCAGCCATTTTGGAAATTTAATGGGAGAAAATACTTTTTTTTTTTTTTTTTCAGAACTAACAAGACAAAGAAAGTAGGAAGGAATTTACCCAAAGCAATTGCAAGGGACTTGTAAGAACAAAATTTTAATACTATCCTGAGACACACCAAAGAACATAAAAGTAAATGGGAAGAGGCCTTCTCTAGGACAGTATTTATTTATTTTTATTCCACTTTCTCCCTCCTAATTTCTGTTTGATTCTTTGCTGCCTAAATGGAGATGAGGTGTGTTTGAAAGCAGGCTGAAAAATATTTCGTCCATGAACATGACCCAAGATGTCAAGAATGAACATGACCCAAGATGACCCAAGAATGTCACAGACAGCCCTCCCTTACTCCCCACAGGAAAGTTTGGTAAGACAGTTGTACACTGTGTTGTGATTCCTTGCAGTGCAGTGTCTGACTGATTTATATGCCATATTCAGGGTGGTAGGACCCTGCCCAAGATGTGCTTTAACAGTTGATTTGGAGCCGGGCGTGGGGGCGCAAGCTTGTAATCCCCGCGCTTGGGAGGCGGAGACAGGAGGATCGCGCAGGTTCGTAGCCAGCCACGCTGGTTTAAGAGACCCTGTTTCAAAAATATAAAATAGGTCTGGGAGTGTAGCCCGGAGGTAGAAGGGCTTCCAGGAACCCCAGTACCACCACCAAAAAAAAAAAAAAAAAAACAGTTGAATTGGTGTAAATTAATAAGGCAAATGCATCCATGTGGATGCAAAGCAGAAGACAGATTGGGGATAAACAGTAATTATTTTAGGATGGACAGGGAGACAAGGCTTCCGGTCCAAAGGACCCGTGCCCATGATTGTAGAGCAGAGGTGGTACTTACGTGTGCGTATGCGCCCTGGGCTCTGCTCCAAGAGCCAGATTTACTCAGTCTTTACCAGGAACTCACACAGTAGGGATGGTTATTACCCACACTTTACAGGGAGGAAGTAGAGACCCTGGGAGGGGAGCTAACTTGTTCACACTGTGGAGTTGGGATCCAAACCCGGGCATGAGGCCGCTGACGTGCGGTGTTTCCTTATGTTTGTCTCCGAGATCTTTTCTACCGGAAGTGAATCTTCCAGCAGTTGGGGAGTAAGTACTAGGCGTTGACATTTTGCCGCTTTTCGCTTTCCTGGGTTTAAATGGCCTGGGCTGCCCACGAGACTGGCTAACTCAGGGCTCTTTTTCCTGACAGCGCACAGGGAAAGCAACTTGCTTTCTGTTCTGGGTCCATGATGAGCTCATTCTCACAGTAGGGCCTTTTTATTCTCTGCACCTCTTGGAACATTCTACTCTCCTAACCCCTAAACTGCGGAGGTATCCTCCTCTACCCTTTTAGGTGTCTGTTCATATTTTAGCTCCTCCAAAACACCTTTCCTGATGACCTAATTTCAAGACCTTCTTCCACTTCTGAGCTTGTTACCCTGATTCATTTTCTTCAGAGCACACATTACTCTCCAAAGCCATGCCCCTTACTTATCTCCTGCTGTCGAGAAGGAACAAGGCAGAGAATCCAAGAGCTTGTCTATCTTGCTCCTGGCCAGTGCCCTGAACAAACAGGACCAGGTACTCAATACATGGTAGTTTATCAATCATCAGTACTTTTGTTTTGGGTACTAGAGGTTGAACCCAGGGACATTCTACTTCTGAGCTACACCCCTAGCCCTTTTTATTTTTAGTTTTGAAAGAGGGTCTTGGTGCTAAGTTGCTGAGGATGGCCTTGAAACTACAGTTTGCCAGTCTTAGCCTTCCAGGTATTGAGATTACAGGTGTAAAAGGGCTGGGGTGTAGTTCAGAGGCAGAATGCCCCTGGGTTCAGTAAACACCCACACACCCACTCACACACACACACACCCCTCAGATGATGACAGGCATGGTGGCACATGCCTATAATCCTAGAACTTGGGAAACTGAAACAGGTGGATCACCGGAACTGAAACAGGTGGATCACCGGAACTGAAACAGGTGGATCACCGGTTCATGACCAGCCTCAGACACTTAGCAAGACTCTCAGTACTCTAGCAAAACCCTGTTTCAAAATCAGTCATAAAAAGAGCTGAGGGTAAAGCTTGGAGATAGAATAGCCCTTGGTTCAATCCTCAGTACAAAAACTCCCAATCAGATAATTACCTAGAGGCCCTAGGTTTGGTTTGTGTGCTTGTTCTAGACAAGAGTACCTTCCCTGTGCTTCCCAATTAAAGTTTTGGAAGGAGTTTGGAACTTTGGGCTCCCCCAGAGATGGGGAAATATTTGAGTCGAATTTCCACACTCCTCTCTCACAGGGGAGTTAGACTATTTGGAGCCACCTGGAAAAGAAGCCGGACCTGAAGTCAGAAGTTAAGGATTTTAGTCTGAGCTTTGCCGGTCCCTTGCTCTTGCACACAAACAGCATTTCTGAGCCTCTGCTGTCTCATCTCTAAAATGGGGATAACCGCCTCACGTAACTCCGCAGTGGTTTTGCAAGGGAGAGTTTTGCAAAGAAGGGCGACAATTATGTGCTGGGAGCTGCCGCACCTCCCTGGACTCGCTGTTTATTAATCCATGCACGTTTCCACGAATTCCTGCAGGTAATTGGTTTTCTGGGATGTTGCACTCCAGGGAGTACCTGAAATACAGGACAAGCACTCTTATCATAAAGTTAGATTAAGAGGTTTAATTTACAGAAACTATTATATAGCACGGAGAGCAAATGTTCTTAGGGCAGACTGCATAAAGTTCTGGAGAATTCTTGGGCCACCTCAGCCTGCATAACTCACCTGACTTGCAGCCACTGGGGTGTCCTCCTTTGATGCTGAAACAAGGTACGGTGCTGTGAGTTGTGCTTCCTGGGCCGCCTTGCAGTGGATGAGCTGCAGAAGCAACTTGAAGAGTCTCTCCGTTTGCTCTCAAGTGGCCCATCATCTCTCTCCTCGCACACCTGGCCCTCTCGCCCATCTTGGTCATACAGTCTGCTTCCTAACCCTCCGTGGTGAGCAGAGGAAGAGCCTTCCTGAAATGTCTGCATCCTCATCCCTGGAACCTGGGACTATGTTGAAGTATGTTAGATCGCAGAAGGAATTAAGGTTGTTCAGTGCTCAGCGGCTGACTTTACAAAAAGAAGAGGCGATGAAAAAAAACATTTGCATTGGTCCTATGTACGTATATGAAATGATCAAAGCTGACCTCAATATCGTGTACAGGGAAGGAGAGATAGTGGGATGAGAGTGAGGGCAGGGGAAAGCTCGCCAAGTGCTGTGTGCACAGATGTCTCTGTCACTAGGAACTTCAGTATGATGTGTGATTACAATGCACCAACCAAAGAAAATTAAAAAAAGGATAGTCCCAGATTATTTGGACAAACTCGATGTGATCACAAGGAACTTTATAAATGGAGAGAGAAGCAGAGGAATGGCAGCATGAGAAGGGCCCCCTTGACTGTGTTGCCTTTAAAGATCCAAGAAGAGGCCGTGAGCCAAGGCCTGTGGGCAGCTCCTAGAAACTAAGGGAAAGCTGGGAGATAGAATCTTCCCTGGTGCATCCCAAAGGAATGCAGCCCTACTGACACTTTCATTTTAGTCTATTGACAGGTATTTCAGACTTCCAGCGTCCACATCATAAGATGATATGTTTGTATCATGTTAAGCTTTAAGTTTGTGACCATTTGTTATAGCAGCCATGGGAACCTAATATGCTTTTATGTTTTTATTTTTATTTATTTATTTTTTGGTGGTACTGGGGTTCCTGGAAACCCTTCTACCTCCGGGCTCCTCTCCCAGACCTATTTTTAAATTTTTTTATTTGGAAACAAATAAAAAAGCGAGGCTGGCTTCAAACCTGCGATCCTCCTGTCTCCGCCTCCCAAGCGCGGGGATTACAAGTATGCGCCATCGTGGCCGGCATCCTAATACGCTTTTAGATGCCTTAGTAGTCACCGTCGTGTTCTTTTCTCTTTCATCCTCCCTCCCTCCCTTCATTTCTTCATTTCTTCTTTTCTCTTTTGCTCATTTTTTTCTCCATTTCTGGAAAACATCCCTTCCAGGGCTCTCTAGGTCTCATTATGTAGGAGAGAAGTTTACTTCTCTCCTACATAATGAACACAGTGCTGTATGGCCACCAGCCGCCCAGGGGGGCCTCAAGCTGAATACAGAGCCCAGGGGTATGGTTGGGTATGTTTGAATACCAGTCAGCGTAGGCTGAGGGTTCAGCTGTGCTTCACCAGATCATTCAGATCCTTGTTTCTTCCTTGCCTGCTGTCCCCCCATCCCCAAGAGCTTCTTAGAATGCAGCATCTCAGCTTCCATCTCTGTCTTTCTGCAGCAGATTTGCATTTCAGGAAGATCCACAGTAATTATGGTGCATAAAGTATGAGGAATATTGTCTTAGAGTGGGGCTTTCCAGTTTTAGCACTATGGATATTTTTAATGGGCCAGAAAAGTCTCCATTGTGAACAACTGTCCTGTGTGTTGTAGGATGTTTCTGGCCTCTACTTACTATAGGCCAATAGCACCTCCCTTCAATCTTTACAGCCTAAAATGGCTCTAGACACACCCCTGATGGGTCCAAATTGTCTCTGTCTGAGAACTCTTGCCCAAAAGGTTTTTTTTTTTTTTTTTTTCCCTCTGCATGATCAGAGCTGGGACATCACTCCACCTCCATTTCAGTCAGTGGGAAGGAAAAGGGAGGCAAAGCCCCGGAAGCAGATTC
This sequence comes from Muscardinus avellanarius, assembly GCF_963383645.1. Taxonomy (NCBI): domain Eukaryota; kingdom Metazoa; phylum Chordata; class Mammalia; order Rodentia; family Gliridae; genus Muscardinus; species Muscardinus avellanarius. Next base: position 92,674,343 of record NC_137796.1, on the reverse strand, counting down.
CTTTTGGGCAGGCAAAGAAGATGTTAGGATTATGCCTGTCACTTCCGCCCTTGCTAGGTTGGTGAGGATTTAGTGGTCTGGTCACTTCCAGCTGCAGAGGAGTCTGGGGAACAGGCCATGTGGCTGTGTGCTAGAAGAGGAAGGGAGAATGAGTCTGGGGGATGGTGTTAGCTACAGGAACTAACACAAGGATCTGGTCATAGCGCATCTTTTTTCATTCTCTTTTATCAAGAAGTGAATCCATTTGGAAGCAGGCAATAAGTTGAACAGGTCTAATCTTTTTTTTCCCCCCTAATTGGAATAAAGAACTATTTCAAGAGATCACAGGATATTTTAGAGAAACACATAAAATGTATCTAATTCTCCAGTAGTGGTGTACACTGATAGCGAGATTCTGATATCTTCACCACTTCATTTATGAGAGGTCTAACTCTTGCAGGCAGCTTACCAGGAAGGCATGCATTCCTACCTGCTGCATACTGAATTTTTTTTTCTTTTAGATCTTTGTCTTCTCTGTGCCAACAACTTTTTATAGAATATATATATATATTTTTTTGTTCAGGAATTTTGAAATATATATAGCACTCAGGTATAAGGCCACCTATATTGACATGCTATATGAAGTATAATAAATTTTGAAATATTTGTGCAGAGTATATAATTGCCATAAATGTGTTTGAGATATATATGTGTGCATATTTAAGTGTACACATCTGTATGTGTATACACACACAAATATATAGACCTACAGGGAGACACATATCTATATATTTTTCTCTCTCTCTCTGTATCTATCACTCTGTCTTGCGTGGCTTACCTTGGTGCCACCCCATCCCTTGTTCAGGTGTGACAGTAGACTCTTACGCTTGTCTCTCTACTTTCTGCTGGTTGCTGTGTGACCTACTGTGGTAGGTGACTTTTTTAGAACATGAAGCAAACTAGAACACTTCCCTGTCTTTCATTTTCTCATGTGTTAGCCAAGAGATGCATTCCAAATCCTGGCCTTGCATGACCTGACCCTTTCCTACCCCTCCAGTAGCACCCATCCACCCTCTCCTCCTCACTCCTCTGCCTGAGCTGCACCAGCCTCCTCACTGTACCTGAGAAGCTGAGCCTGGCCCTGCCTCCGGGCCTTTACACGTGTGGCTCTCTCCATCTGAAAATCCTTCTCATTAAATAATCGCATGGCTCATGTCCTTCCTTCCCTTATACATCTGCTCAGCTATCTTGAATTCAGTGTGACCTTTCTTTTTTTAAAATTTTTTATTGGTGCATACCTTTCTTGTGCTACTGAACTTACCGTGTGCATTGCTTGGTGGGGAGCTCCAGTCACTGGGAGATGCTGGTAAATGCAGTGACACCAGTGAGACATATCATTCCATAGGTAACCCACTCTTGCCCAGGGCCCCCAGTGTAGTCATCTCCTTCTTCCTTCCCCCATTCTGGAGAGAACACCTAGTATGGACCTGGTACCACAAAATGACCGTAATGTTGCTGCGGTCAGTTGAAAAGACCTTTGGGTAACCACATTCCTTGCTGTTTAATACACTGCCACCAGGTGGTGGTTATAGGACCTAGGCTGAGTTCAAAGGCAGGCATTTCCTGAGCTACAAGGCGAAACTGATTCCTTTCACCTTCCCCCCCTGGGTGAACCCTGCCAATTTTGTCTCTAAATCATGAAATAAGAGATGATATCAAAGATCGGGAAATAGGCACCAAAAGAGATTCACAGAGCCTGTTTAGAACAAACTCAAGTGCAGTGTGAATTTTGCTTGTCTTTATTCCCTTCTGAGCCAGTTTCTTCACTTGTGTTCTCTAGATACAGAAAGAATATTGGCAGGTAGTATTATGTTTTCCATCTTGGCACCCCTGTGACTATTGGAATAAGGACAAACACTGAACATATCAGATTTCCACAAATCAATGTTAAGGCACTCGATATTAAGAAACATAATGGCTGCACCCGGTATTAACTGGGTACATTTGCCATTACAAATCTGAGAACTGCAAGCCACGCACAGTGTCACATCCCTGTAGTCCCAGTACTCAGGAGACTGAGACAGGAGGCCACAGGTTCAAGAACTATGCACGGTAACTTAGACGCTCGGCAACCTAGAGGGATCCGGTTTCAAAACAGAAATTAAAAAGGGCTAGAGGTGTAGCTTGAAAGTTGAACACTGCTGGGTTCAATCCCCAGTACCAAAAAACAACACATCAAGATAAAAAGAGAACCTGAAAGTGGTATGATAATTTCAACCAATGAAACTGATGACCTCGCCCAAATCCACTGATTCCTTCATTAGCACACACAAGTGATTTTTTTTCTGTACTTATTGGTCCTCATTAACTTAACACATTATTCTATTGAAAGGCTCCTAGATCTTTTGGGGATCCTATCCCTCTTGTAATTTCTCCACCTCTCACCCACAGGAAGAAGAAAATGTGCCTCTCCACCCTACCAGTGGTTCAAAATGTAGTTTTGGAACTCTTGACTAGGATCCTTCTGAGTACAACACACAAACATTCTGGACACAATTGGAACCCAGCATGAACCAAGTTGGTTATCTTTTTTCTTGATTGGTGGCTTAATTAGGGCTTAGTAGCACCAAATTTCTGGTTTGGGATTTCATACCGTTGAGATGGGAGTCTGCCTTTCAAAACATCTTCCCTGTGGCTGTAATGCTGGCTACCAGCCTGATTCTCTGTCCCTAAGCGTGGTTGGCAGAGATCACCATCCTCGTCCCAGAAGTCTTGCCGAAGCCTCTCTTCGGCTTGTTGGTTCCTAGGGTGCTGCCCACATCCGTCAGGCAGTCCTCCCAGTTGCCAGGGGTCCCTGAGCTGGAGGCATTGCTTATCTGGGGCCGTGGTAGGAGTTAGTTTTTCTGGAGGCACGGAGGATGAGATGCAGGGACTTTTCCCAGAGCACAGTCAGGATATGGTTATCAAAGAAAAGAAATCGATGCTGATGCCAAAACAACAGATGTCTATTTCGAAACTTCTGTTTCAATGCAGTCTTTAAACTGAAATACAACCGAATAAATCAGATGCTCCGAGAGCTGCAGAGAGAAAGCTTGGGCCTTGTTCTGGGTCTTTCCACCCCGGTGGGTACGGACATTGCAGCTCAAAATCAACCTCTTCTTGTGCACTGCTGGAAGATTGTACATTTCTTTTTAAACCCAGAAAGAGAAGGAAGGAAGGAAGGGAGGGAAAGAAGAAAGGGAGAGAGGAGAAAGGCAAGAAAGGAGACTTGTCCAGTCTGTGCACCTAAGATGTTAAATCCTAGGAAAAATATCTGAAGAACTCATCCCTCAGAAATCACTAATTATTTATTTAGAATATTTTCTATTTCTATCACTTCCTTAGCAACCTCTAGCCGCTGCCTGGAAAAATTTAAAGGGATTGTATATCTTAGGAGAGAATTCTTCAAATAGCAAGTAAAATCGTTTGTTTCATCACATTGAATCTTCCTGCCCGGATCCACTCCAAGTAGAGAGAGAGAGAGAGAAGTGATTTGACATTTGATCAGTCTTAATATAACAACTAGATAGTCCAGAATTTCTGCAATCGCCTTGATTCTGGGACATTTTATTCTTTTCACTTTAGGTAAGGCCTACACTGTAGAATTAAGTGTGATTTAATTTTTTTACGCTTTTGTTGAGAATTTTTTTATGAAAATAAATCCCCATTTTGAGGTGAACTCTACCTTGTCAAAATCTAGTGCATTGATGTTTCGTGTGGGATTCTCATTAGCGTCGAATGGTATCCCCCCCCCCCCCCCAGATTGTGTGTGAAAATCTTGCAGTACTCTGAAGGATCTTTCCGAAGCTTCCTCAGTGAGGCATCCTTGAGAAACTTAAAGAACTTGGGCTTCTATTTATTTAAATTATTTTTTATTTTTAGGTACTGAAAATTGAGTTCAGGGGTGTAATTTCTTCGAGCTATACCCCTAGGTCTATTTTAGTTTTTTTTTTTTAAGAGGGTCTCTAAATTGCTGAGGCTGACCTTGAACCTGTGATCCTCCTGTCTCCTCCTTCCAAGTACTGGGATTACAGGCATGCTTTTTAACCCCTGGGCTATTTGTTAGGTCCTAGTCAATCTCCTGTGTGATCCTTGAACTTCCTGCTGGCTCTAGGGCTTCAGCCTCCAAGTCTCCACTTTCCCTAGGATATCTGACCATGGTGGTTTCTGCTTAAACATTCTTCCCTCTGTCCCAGATGTCCGGAGAAAGTTCATCTCTATCTTCATTTCCTCCAAGATGGATGAATGAGGAGTGGTAACAAAATACTTCTCATTGTCCTCTCTTGTTAGACCCACAATGCCTGTTTTCAGAAAGAGCTATCTCTTCCCAGTTTCTTGGGATTTATTTTAAGAGTCTAGCTGGTATTAGTGGCACATGAAGACTCTCAGAGACCTAGTGAGATCCTGTTTCAAATAAATAAATAATTAGTTAATTAAATAAAAAAATAGGGCTGCAAGTATAGCTTGAAAGTAAAGTGCCTCTGGGTTCAATTCTCAGTACCAAAAAACTTAAAAATAAACGATGAAGTTTTTTTTTTTTTTCAAATTCTGTTTTATTTCAGAAAGAGGCAAAATTTTAAAATAAATGTTAGTTTCTAGAAACAGCACTTTTTCATGTTAAACTAACTCTGTCTGTCTGTCTGTCTTTCTTTTTCTTTTGTGGTGCTGTGGATTGAACACAGGAGCATTCTACCTCTGAGCAACACCCCCCAGCCCTATTTAATTTTTATTTTGAAACAGGGTTTTTCTAAGTTTCTGAGGCTGGCCTTGAACCTGCCAGCCTCCTGCCTCAGCCGCCCAGGTGCTGGGAATGCAGTTGTGTACCACCAACACCTGGTTTATACATTTCCTAATAACAATAGCTAATGTCCTTGGAATGCTTAGGAGACTAAAATAAAACTCAAGGGCGCCTCTCCTTTATTTTACTAATCTTCCCAGCAACTCTTCTTGAGTTTGAATAATGTATTTTATGGGAAAACGGAGGCATGAAGAAGTAGAATGATACTCAAAGGTACACAGGTCATTGGTGACCTCACCCAGATTTGAACAAAGGCATGTAGGGGGCGTGATCTTAGCCAAGATCCTCTGTTGCTTCTCTAAGAAAAAGCTGTTAGAATGATCTTCATTCAGACCCTGCTTGAAAGGGGGGCATTTTTTTTTATTTTTCAGTACCAGGGATGGAACCCAGGGGCATGGTACCTTCGAACTACACCCCAGCCCTATTTTTTAGTCTTTTTTATTTTTTTTGAAACAACATCTCACTGAGTTGCAAAGGGCCTGGCTAAGTAGCTGAGGCTGTCCACGAACCGCAAACCTCCCAAAGGCTGGGATTACAAGCGTGAGCCACCACGCCCGGCGGCATTTTTCTTTTCTTTTCTTAATTCACTTGTCTCTCGTACCTGCTTACAGACAGAGCCATGATTCTCCAGAAACCTCTTCCCCAGTTGAACTCAACATGTCACCATCTTAGAGAATAGCTCCCGGTGCGCATTGCTGGTCTGTCTGGAAAGGAAGCTGCCTCTTTTCTGCTGGGGAAGATTGTTGAAAATGTCTACCTACTGTGGTTTGGTTGCAAGGTCTCAGCTTTTCTGGTAACTTGAGAAAGAGGCATTGATTTACTGCACCCTGTCGTGAGCTGCCTGTTTGAGAGACCAAGGGACTCGGCTGCGTCTTCTCTATGTGGGGCAGATGAGGTTTGAGACTTGCTCCAGGCTCTACAGTCTTGACGAAGTAGAGGAAAAATAAAAAATCCTTCTGTGCTATTTCAAGGCAGCCTGAGGGATGGAAAGAACTCTTCCCTGTCACCTTGCGGAGGAGTACCCCGACCCTGCTGCCTGTGTGTGGGTGGTGGCTTTGCAGGGGGTGGCTCCTGGTAGCATCTCGTGTTTTTGCACCTTGGTGACATGGTGGCCCTGCTCTTATTTCATGGTGCAGAATATATATATATATATATAATATTTTTTTTTAGCTTCAAGATCCTTTTCGACAACTGTCTTTGGAAAAGTGTTTCCGTGAATGGTATTTTAGCTAACATTTTAGTAGTGATATCGCCCTCTTGTTACGAAGCAGTGTGGTGTGTGTACGCCTCTGACTTTATAAAGGCCGTGGAACCTGGCATGGGGTGGAAAGCTTCTGAAACCTGGCTGCTCCTCAAATCTAACTTTGTACCCCCCCCCACTAGAGTACGCCTTGTCGGTGACATCCATGGGCTCTCTCACAGTTTGGTCAGGTAGCTTCCGAACCATGGCTCTACCTCTGTACCTGCTGTGGCTCTTGGGATTTTGTCCTTCTTGGTCATACAAGAAAAAATTGCCGGGCGTGGTGGCGCATGCTTGTAATCCCCATTCTTGAGAGGTGGAGACAGGAGGATCGCGCAGGTTCGAAGCCAGCCGCGCTGGCTTAGGAGACCCTGTTTCCAAAAACAAAACAAAAAAAAAAAAACCAACATATATATATATTAGGCCTGGGAGTGTAGCCCGGAGGTAGAAGGGATTCCAGGAACCCCAGTACCACACACAAAAAACTTACGGTGTTGTTGATTGAGGGCTTGTTAATGCTAGCCAAGAGCTTGTCTATACAGTATCTCCCCCAAACAGCATTCCTTCCAACAATGCGGTGAGAGGGACTCTCTTTCTTAACCCCATTTACATGAGAGGAATCCAAACTAGAAACAAGCATTAAATAACTTGACCAAGATCAGATCCTGGAAAAAAGTCAGCCAGAGTCTCAGAACTCACCACTTCTGAGAGTCCATATATATATATATATATATTTTGGTGGTACTGGGGTTCCTGGAAACTCTTCTACCTCTGGGTAGACCTATTTTTATACTGTTTTAAAATTTGGAAACAGGGTCTCTTAAGCCAGGGCGGCTGGCTTCGAACCTGCGTGATCCTCCTGTCTCCGCCTCCCAAGTGTGGGGATTACAAGCCTGTGCCACCACGCCCGGTGGGAGTCCATATTTTTTATGGATGTCATTTGCTCTTCTAATTTGCATAGTACATAGGAGATCACCGACATGGATAGGATCTTACTTACATCATTAAGGTAATATGTGTTTAGTGAAGACAATAAAAATATTAAAAGCATCATCCAAAGATAACTAAAACTAATAACTTAAGTTTATATTTTTCAAAATAATATTTTTTGGGTAGTACTGAGAATTGAACCCAGGGGCATTCTGTTTTGGGGCTATACCCCAACCCTATTTTATGTTTTATTTTGAAATAGGGTCTCACTAAGTTGCTGAGACTTTCACTAAGTTTCTAAGGCTGGCTACAAACCTGCAATCCCTTTTCTCAGCCTTCCCAGTACAAGGATTACAGGTGTGAGACACCACATCTAGCTCTTCCATGAATTTTTAATACATATTGAAGTATATTTAAGTGACTTCTAAGTTGTGTGATTGTTAGGTTTTTAATAATTTGCTTTTTTAACTTAGAAGTATATTACGAACCTCCTATGTCAAAAATATACTTCTGGAACATAGTTTTAAGCATTTTCACTGTTATAAAGTTCAGCAACCATATCTCAATAAAGCTGGAAAAAATATAAACAACATATTATTGGGTAAAAAGAAAAAAAATTACCAAATAAACTTAGAGCCTGCTCACACACAAATTGCAAAAATAAATTGCAGATAAAGAATGAAACAAAAGAAATACGGAATGCAGCGATAACATCAGTAGAAACCACAGCGATGACAAGTGTGTTAGAAGGTGATGTGGATGTATCTTTATAATATTGGGATGGTGAAATCCTTTCAAATCATGATTTAAAAAAAAAAAAAAAGAACCCCTTCCAAAAAAAAAAAAAAAAAAAAAAACCTCAGAAGCCATAAAGGGAAAGATTGATGGATTTGCACATAGAAAAATGTAAACATTCTTTCATATGAAGAAAGAATCAGTCGCAGAGTGTGAATTTGCCAGGGCTGTCAGATCAAATACCACAGGCCATGCGGCTTTCACAGTAGAAATGTTTCTTCTCACATTTCAGGAGGCCTGAAGCCCAGGATCAAGGGGCCAGCAGGGCTGGTGTCTTCTGAGGCCTCTCCTTTCAGCTTCTGGATGGCCATCCCCTCCCTGGGATGTCTCTTGTGTCTTAATCTCCTGTTTCATATTCACTCCCCTCTCTGTCTATGTCTGTCTGTCTGTCTGTCTGTCTGTCTGTCTGTCTGTCTGTCTCTCTCCCCCCCGCCTCTTCCTCCCCCAAACCGGGATGCTTACTTCTTAATTGAAAGAAGTATAATGGTTAGGTAGATTGGGCATGCCCATCAGCCTGACCAGCATGTCCTCCTCTCAGAGATGGGCTGCATGGGAAGCCCAGGGGTCACAGGGTTGGGACTGGAGAGCAGGTGCCCACTGGGGATCCAGACAGCTCCAGCAGTCCCAGCTCCTCCATGCATTTACTTCCCAAGGCCTGAGAGTCCCTGGTCCTGTCCGTATGTGAGATGAAGTCTCTCTCCCTATTGCAAGAGTGGAGACTGCCATACCTTATTTCCTCTTCTTACAAGGATACCAGTCAGATTGGCTTAGGAACCCATCTATTTGACTTAATTTCTAACTGAATTACCTCTTTAAATTACTCTATCTCCAGATACAGCTACATTCTGAAATACAGAGGTTAGAACTTTGAGGGATGGATTTTGGAGGACCTATAACTTGCACCAAATACAAGTGAGGAGCAGCGGTCCCTTTTGGTTTGCAAACACAGCTCCTACGCCCTCCCCCCCAATTCCAGGCTTGGGTGGTCCTGGCACCTCTGTTGTCCCCACCTCTCCTAAGCTGCTAGGACGAGATGATATCCCCAGTCCCAGCCCATCTGTAGTCACAGGATTTCTTTAGACATGTTACTATTTCCAGGCAGCTTCACACCAAATCTTAAGGTTTAGAATCTCCTCTTGGGAATTTTGCATATCTCTGCACTAATTCACTAAGAGATATAATTAGAGTTTAGTTCTTGGAGATTGATCTTAAAAACAATAACACCAGCAGCAAGTCCCTTATTATGAAAGTGGCACGAGCTCCTTATAAGAGGAAATAAAACCTAACAAAGAAATGAAAATCAAGAGAAGTACCTCTTTCCATCCATGAATCAAAACTTACTACACTGCCAACTTCATTCTCTGGAGAGAAGCCCCTGCCTGTGTCCTGCGGGGCTTCCTTTCCTTTGAGCAATTAATATGGTAGATTACATGTAGTCCTAGACAGAGTCTGATGGATGGGAGGATATGGATAGAGAATTTTGCTACTATCATAGTTAGCACTGACGTCCTTCCATCTCCTAACTTAGCTGTGAGTTTATATCTATCTATCTATCTATCTATCTATCTAATCTATCTATCTATCTACTTTTCATTTCCTTTATATATATGGATGTACTGGGGATTGAACCCAGAAGAGCATTCTACCGCTAAGCTACACTGCTAGCCCTTTTTATTTTGAAACAGAGTCTTGCTAGGTTGCCGAAGGTCTCTAAATTCCTGAAGCTGGCCTTGAACCTGTGATCCTCTTGCTCAGCCTTCTGAGTACCAGGATTATAAGCATGTACCACTGTTCTCAGCTCTTAGCTGGCAAGTTTAATCCTTTCAGGAATCCCTGATTTGATCCTGCCATTACCCCACTTTACAGAGGAAGACATTCCATTCTAGAGCTGATGAATCACTTAGCCTTAGTCACAGGGTTGGGAGGCAGAGGCATTGAGCCAGACCCTGGATCTGCCAAAAGGACATTTGTTTATTTTGCTTGTTTTCTTTTCCTTGTTGCAGTGTTACTAGTTACGTTTTCTTTGTTTACTTGGCTTTAGATTGGGAAACTTTCCCCTGGCTCACAGAGGTCTAGTTCATCTTTTGATGGTATCTACACTGTATTTTCCTGAAGGGATACATTGTGCTTTTTTTTTTTTTTTTTGACCTCTTCTGTCTTGATGGGCATCTCTGTGGTTTCCCTGGCTTGTTTTTACAAACACTGATGTGGAGGGTACCTTTGTGTTATGGAATGCATCCATCTGTGCAGAATAAAATAGAAAAGTGTATGCACTTTCATATTTTTATCCATTTTAAAAAGTTGTCAGAGGCATGTTTATTTCTAAGATCTTGGGAGAGACCTCCATGCACGTCTTCCCCAAGTAATGATAACAGATTTTTTTCAAAACTCAGCCCCCTATATTTTGTGTCCCAGGCACCTTCTGGCCCTTGATAAAAGCTTCTAATACTAAGGATGATGGTTCTACATATGATTACCATGAGATGAAAGAAAATATGTGGTTTGGGTGTAGGTATTGCTCTTCTGTGCTCTTATTTAGAGTTTAGTTTCTATTATCAATATAATACTCAGTGCCCCTTTCTCCTCAGCATGAAAGGGGAGGAAGTAAATACTTTCCTTCTCTCTTTGAACTACTGCAGAATCATTTTTCTCTAAGACTGGAGAATTCACAGCAAGGCCAAAGATTTTTTTTAAACTTTTCCCTAGTGATTTTAAGTGGAGTGAGAGGATGGCTTTGGCTCTGAAGCAAGAATAGATTTCTGAGGTGGTAGCTGGTGACAGATGAGGAAGCCCTCAGTGTGCCAGGTATAATCAAGCCAGGGTCCTGCTGTCTGTGCCTGGTCCTACAGAGGCATCTTGCATGAAGAACACATTCTGGATGGCCCCACAGCTCACAGAGAGGTCCAGCCCAGCACCTGTCAGCATCTTGCATTTATCCATAGAGCAGATCTCAAAACAGCATACATGAGTGACAATGGGAAAGACCTCAGAAGGCTTCTTTCCAAATGCAACAAGAACAGAGGTCAACAGCAATCGGCACAAGACCAGAGCTGAACATTTCTGGGGACCTGTGACACCTGGGGCCGGCTGTGCACTATGAACATTCCATTGGAGCAATGATGTTGGGACTCAGCTTTAAAATTCAACCAATGCTTTTAGGCACGTGTTACTTGGACAAGATGTATTGGTGTGGCTAGTGTTTCTGTAATCTCATATGCCCATAATCTTTTATGGAGGTACTTCCTGACATGACACGCCCTGTTTCCTTGTCAGGCTTCTCTTTTTGTCTCCTGCTGTGATAGAAGCTACTGTTTGTCTCTCGATTTTTTTGTGGGGCACATGAGAATCTGGAATAATGACTGTTTCCCTGTCTTGTGCCTGCTTGATGTGGTTAATGAGGTTAAGTGTGGACCAATGGGATTTGAGAATAGATGCTGTGTGCACTTTCTTGGAGAGGCCCTGGCGTGGAGGCTGTTTGCTTTGCTCTTGGTGGAAATGGGAATGGGAGGGCTGATGCTTGAACAGTCTTGAGGCGCTAGGCAGAGAAGGACACATCTTGAAAATGATGGGACATCAGGAGGAAAAGAGCCCAGTGGGAGCCCTTTGGAGAAGACAGAAACGCATTTCTGTATTGTGTAGGCTATATGATTTTGGTTCCTCAGTTGCTCTTAGCTAAATCTAATCAGAATGGATACATCTGTCTTTTTTTTGTTGTAGGCATTGTACTAACTGCTTTTGTAGATTGTCTTTTGAAGGTCTCCTAAGAACCTTTGTGGTGAGGAAACTGAGAAATAAAGAAGGGGAATTTCATGTGACTCATGTAAGCTGATAAACAGAACCCCTGAAGATAGGGGCATTGTCAGCAGGTGCAGTGCTGCAGGCCTGTAATCCCAGGACATGGGAGGCTGAGACAAGAGGATCACAGGTTCAAGGCCAGCCCCAGCAGCTTTGTGAGGCCCTGTTTCAAAACAAAACAGGAAAACAAAACAAAAAATATAAATAAAAAGGCTGGGGTTGTAGCTCAGGGATAGAATGCCCCTGGATTTGATCCATAGTACCAGAAAAATTAGGGGCATTGTGAGTAACCCTAAACTTTAACACATTTGACTCCAGAACCTGTACTTTTCATTTCCATACCTTCCAGAGATTATTCCGATGTTGATTTTCCAATTCATGCGTATTGCTTCCCAATGTGCTGGGCACTGTGCTTGGTGCTGGAAAGAGGAAGGTGAGCAAAAGCAATGGCTTTTTGCTCTTGTATTTGCCACCCAGTAAGGAAGGAAGAGATGATCATCAAAATAAATGAAGTTAACATTATAAGCATAATGAGTGCTCAGGGGAATAGTATAAATAAATAAAATAATATAACAGAGCATGCCCTTTGAGTAGAGATAGCAAGAGATCTACTGAGGGTTCTGGGGCGATTCCTCCAAATCAGTAGCTTTGAGTTGGCATCTGAAGGATGATGATGGTGTGTGTGTGTGTGTGTGTGTGTGTGTGTGTGTGTGTGTGTGTGTGTATTTAGGGGAGGGGCAGTCCAAGCAGAGGGAAGTAGAACATGCAAAGACTTCCTAATGGGAAAGTGCATCCTTTGTTGGAAGAACTCAAGGCCCAGAGTGCTGGGGCTCAGTGAGAGAGGAAGGCATGGCTGGAAGAGATGCAGGGATTTGTAGGCCAGGTTGAGGACTTGGGGATTTTTCCTAGGAAAGATGGGGGATGGTTTAATGGTTTTAGCTATGGGTGATACAGAATCAGGAATACTGATCGTGTTCTATGTTAGAGTGGTCAGCCCGGTTGCTGTGGAGGGACTGGACTGGAGAGAGAGGAGTAAATACATACGGGAGATTCTTACGGTAGTCCAGGAAAAGCATGGTGGCTGAGACTTGGGGGGACGGCATTCAAATTGTGAGGAGATGGTGACTTCGAAGGATGCCTGGGAGGTAGAATTGAAAGGCAGTGGTATTGGATTGCCTTTGGGGATGGAGTAGAGGGAAGTCTACAGGAACTCCTGGTTTCTAGCCTGTGTGTCTGCTTGGGAGAATGATACCGTCATGTATCAGCACAGGGACCACAAAGACAGAAACAGGCTTGGGGTACGTAGATGGTATTTCTTCAGTTAAAGCTGTTCAGAAGACCCTGTACTCACTTCTTCTAAAGAAGCACTAATCTAATCGCATGGTTTGGGGTTAAATTATCCTGCAGGAGACCTGGCTCACCTGGCGGCAGCGTGCCGTGTGGCAGCAGGATCTGGGCAGGGGTGGGCTTAGCGCCAAGGCTTTCACAGTGAGATTCCTTTGCAGGGACTTTGAGAGTTGGAGGGGAAGGTGAAGAGTCTTATCTCTGGAGTCTGGGAGTGGCAAGGGTGTAGATGCTGTGTCCCTGCTGGTCACATTTCTCACACATTTGCAGTGAGATAGAAAGGAATTAGACCAAGGTAACCAGAGACAGTGGTAAGGAGAGAGAAATATTTGTTATGTTTCTGAATTCAGGCACACCCATCTCCAGATCCATCTACATTTCTGGTTACTAGAGCCAGTAGGTTTTCTTTTATACCTTAAACCATTTCAAGGTAGGTTTTCTTTATCTTCATGGAACAACTGATTAGTCAAGCAAAGTATAGTTCAGTTCCAAAGTGTCCTTTTGGGTGGTTTTTCTGATATCTCTGTGTATAGATTTCAAGTAGGCAGTTGTATGTATATAAGTTTATAGGACAGGACAGGGATAGCACATACAAATTTGCAAATTGTTAGCATAAAAGCAATACTCAAAGCCATGGTCAGAGTTATTGGGGAGCAAGTGTATGGTGGTAAGAGAAGGCAACTTAGGACTGGTTGCTGAAATTGGGTGAAGAATGAGAAAGATGAGCTTGGAAAGGAAGTAAAGATATAGGAAGGAAATAAGGAAATATGCAGTTTTATGGAATTAAGTTTTTAAAAGAAGGGAGTGATCATCCATGTTGAATGTCATTACATGATCTTTTCAATTGAAGAAGTCCAAGCCAGGCTCGGTGGTGTGAAAGATTGCAGGTTTGTGGCCAGGCTCATCAACTTAGGAAGACACTCAGTAACTTAGAAATATCCTTATCCTTTCTAAAAAAAAAATAGGGCTGAAAAGTATAGCTCAGCGGTAGAATGTCCATGTGTTCAATTCCCAGTACTAAAAGAAAAAAAAATAAAGGAAGTCTAAAACTGTCTATTTGACTTGGAGATAGCTTGAGAAAGAGTTGACTTTTTAAGATGTGCCTTGATATTCTGAGACCTATAAAGGCATATTCAAAGGTTTACAAAGATAGGAATGGGGTAGCATTGGGTTTTCATCCTCAGGACCCTGGGGAGCAGGAGGCAGAAGTGAGACCAACAGGTTGCCCCTTTAACAAGTATTTTCAGCGGCTCATTCTTCAGTCGGGCCATACTAGACGCCAAGGAGATGGTCCACAGCAAGGCACTTTTACCCCCACCTGACACTCAGTCTAGGCAAGCAGACAGACAAGCACACGGCAGGCGCAGTCGAGGCTAATAAACACAGAACGTGTCCGTCTGGATACTCTGGGCTGTAAGCACGAGGAAACTTAATGAACAGTGACTTAGGACATTTAGACTTCACTTAGCAAGAAATCCAGATAGGTGGCCCTGGGATGGATCCAGCCTTCTGCTGGCTTCTGCAGGATCTAGGCTGTCATTGACTAAGTCCTCCTCCCTCTGCATTGTCCCCAAGGCTTGTCACCATAGGGGCTTGGGGTGGCATCTGCAGCTGTAAGCCTCTAAGCAGCACAGCCTCTCAAGAGAGTATGTAGGGAAAAAAAAGAGAAGGGCAAGTAGTGATAGGGATTTTTTTCCCCCTGACAGCTCTTGAATTTATTGGAGAGAAAACTTCTTCCAGAAGACTCCAGTGTATTTCCTCAGTACCCCACTGGCCACAGCTAGGTCATATTCATTTCTCATATTATCCACTTATTTTAGAAAATCTGCTCACTGGTAACCTCTGTGTGCTAGGTGCCAGTATAGACGCAGAGCAGACACAGTGAATAAAAGAGGCAAAGTGGCCAGGCATGGTGGCACACGACTGTAATCCCGGTACTTGCAAGATGGAGATAGGAGGACCGCAGGTTGAAGGATGGTTCCCAGCAACTTAGCAAGACTCTCAGTAACCTAGCAGGACCCTATTAAATAAAAAACTAACAACAACAAAGGTTGGGGGTATAGCTCAGAGGTAGAATGCCTCTGGGTTCAATCCCTAGTACCACAAAAAATTTTAAAAATGATTAATTAATTAAAAATAAAATAACAATAATAAAATAAGGGCTGGGGTGTAACTTGGAGGTATGCCCCTGAGTTCATCCTCCAAGATGAGAAGGAAGTATAGAAGACAGGAGAGAGAGAAAGAGAGAGGGGGGGATATCTAGTTAATTATATTAACATCTATATAGTCAGGAGCAGTGAGTGGTGGTGAGCACACTTGTAGTTTCAGCTACTCCAGGAATTAAGGCAGGAGGATCACTTGAGCCAGGAAGGAGTGCAGACCAGACTGAGCAACATAGCAGGACTCCCATATCAAAACAAACAAACAAACAACAATAAGAAAGCCAACCAAATAAATAACAAACCCAAAGGTTTGATATATGAGATGCTTGACTAGTCTAGTGCCTGGCTTGTTGAATTATTGACATTCTGTGTACTTCCTGTACATGGGCTGTTGCCTGGCCAGAGAGTAGAATGGAGGAAGGAGGGCAGGGGCATCGTGAGAGATGAAAAAGGGGGAAAGGCACTTTGGAGTCCTGGGACCTCTGTTTCTGAAAAATTATTAGGTCTGCTTGTTTTATGATTCAGATGCTTACTTATGCTGAGAGATTTCCTTCTCTAGACAGGTTGCATCAGGAAGGCAGATTAGACAGGGGAAGCTTTATGTCTCCTTGTTTATATGTGACCAGCTTCCTGTAGTGCCCCCAGTCTTATTCAATTCTGAAAGACTATGTTGGGCCTCTGTTGTGAGCATTATGTTTTGGCAATGTGTAGCCTGTTCTGGAAACTCCAGTTTAATGGATAACTGCCCGGGGGATTCTACTGGGAGTAGGATGACGTAAACAGGCTTTTCTAGAGAATAAAACTACTCGACTAGTTTTATACTAAAACTAACCTTCTGCCTTCTACACCTTACAATGCAAACTTTCTCATTAAAACCTGTGACCTCTATGAGATCTCAGAGGGTTCCAAACCCTGAACACAGGGATCTGTCTATCTGTACATCTCTGAGACGCTATGACAACAGGGCTATCTGGTCTACCCAAGGTACCCATCACTAATAAACGTTCTCACTTGCCATTCCTTTATTAAAACTATTTTATTTGTATGTATTTAATACACAGCTGGCCTGAAGAATACACCTGTTCTTTTGCTTTTGCTTTTGCTCTCTTTGTCTTTTTTTTTTTTTTTTTTTTTTTTCATTTAGTGAGAAATGAACCTGGCCTTGTGGGAAATTACCTTGGTCTCTTAGACAATGTGAGGCAAGAGCATATGGATAGAGAGAGACCTGGAGAAGGTCACAGTATTTTAGCAAGCTTTCTCAAGTGGCTTTGGGGAGAAAGAATGAGGTACTGTCTGCCTTACACTTGGACTGCCTTAGAAATAGGGAGTGGTGAGGCAATGGGGACTTTGAAGCCAATTCCTTGGATTTACATATTGGGTTCACAACCTGCAGGATCCTGTGGCCTTGGCTGAGTACTTGCACATGACTCAGCTTTCCCATATCTAATAGAAGCATATTCAGATCAGACACTTTAGAGAGGAGTTATAAAGATTCAGTGAGATAATATGCACAAACATTTGTAAATAAAACTATTAAAGCAAAATAGAAGTTTTAGACTTTTTTTGGTACTGGGGATTGAACTCAGGCACATTCTACCTCTGAGCTACACCTTTCAGCACTATTTTAACTTTTTAAATTTTGAAACAGAGTCTTATTAAAGTTGGTAAGGCTCTCAGTATATTGCTGAGGCTGTCCTTCAACCTGCTATTCCCGTTTCTCAGCCTCCCAAGTATTGGGATTATAGGTACGTACCACCATATCCACTTGGTAGGCTTTTTAAAATTTTAAATGAGAAGCAAGTTATCCATAGACATATAAAGACAAATGATTCAGGAACCCTGAATAGGTATTTTTTTAAAAAAAAGATATAATACTTAAGTATATATGTTTCTTTTCTCAAATTCTCATTTGGATTCCAACTAAGGAACCACATTTACCTGATAGTGGATGGTTATTTTGCAAACTGTCTTCTACCTCCAGTTCTGTACAAGGTATAAGAATACATGAATAACTCATGAGTTCTGAAAAAGTGGAATAAACTTGACAAGTATTCCCTTTGAAAGTCACTTGCGAGCCATGAAGCCACTTTAGTTTGTCCTCATATTTTCTTAGCAACATGCAGAATGATGGTTGTCCATCTGCCCAAGAATGACCTTTTTCTCTATCCCCTTGTCCCAGCACATAACCAGTGAAGCGCAGGTACTCTCCTCCCCAGCCTAGCAGCGATGTGCTTTCTTGGTCATCTGTTCTCCTCTGGGTTCCTTCACTGTGTTTCTCTATGTAGGGCGTGTCTATGTGGCTGTGGACAGGTGTTTTTCACCCTTTCTATCCACTATTTCCATCAGCAAGCATTCTCTGCCATTCTGAGTGTTGATGAACCATCTACTCGGTACAGGTCTTAGAGTTCCCCTTGACTTTTCTCAACAGAATGAAAGCATTTGGAAGCTGGACTAAAGTCACTGATGAGTGTGTTTTCGGATGAAGCTCCCCACAACTTAAAAAAAAGAAGAAAGAAATTGAACTGTGAAGCCATCACCTGAGCCTGAAGTAGATGTGGCTCATAAAACATCTCATCCAGTTTAAAAAAAAGTCTGGTCAATGACCACTTCATTAACCCCTTATGAATTAAACAATGGGTTTATTGAGTGAGTTCTTGGTCATTTAAAAATTCTAATAACTCCTGAAGGCTCTTTGGTAGATGAAGTCTCTAGTTATTGTATGAGAGCTTCCTTAAGATTTTTGCTGCTATATTTTAAAGACAGGCTTTTGTTTTCTCCTGGATGCTGAGTATTTTTTTCACTCTTTCCCCTCCCTCATATTTAATTCTCTCTCTTCTCCTTCTCCTTCCTTCCTTCCTTCCTTCCTTCCTTCCTTCCTTCCTTCCTTCTTCCTATCACCTGTGTATGTTATTACACAAGGATACCATCTTGGTCAAAATTCTCACACTGATCACACAATTTAAAGGAAGAAAGATTTATTTACTCATTTTTTTGGAGATTCTAGAGTTTATTCTGTGTCAGGCCAGGTCTGTGGAGCTCAGGGCATGGTTGCAGGAGGCAGAGGGAAGGACACAGCAAGGCTCTACCCTCACATCATAGAGGCGCAGAGCAGAGGGAGCCAGGAAGCAAGGGGATTCGGAGACGAAAGCACATTCCCTAAGCTACAGCCTTAGGGGCCCAGCTTCTCCAGCCACGTCCCTTTGGTCTAGGTTACAACCCAGCAGATCCATTACAGTGGATTTATGCAGTGATGAGATTGCAGTGCACTGATTACATTAACCCTGAATCCTAATACATGAGCTCTTCAGGGGACATTTTTTTTATCTAACCATAACAGATACAGAACACTTTTAATGTGGAATTACTATCGTTTTATTTTTTATGTGCACCCTTTTAGAGAAAGTGCTGTTTGCCTAAGTGCATCGGTATGCTGCATTTCTGAAAGTAATTTTTCATAGCAGGATATCAAAGGAAGGAGTGGTTTTCTGATCATCTCATTCACTTATCACGTCACCATCGATTCATTCTTAAGAACCATTTAAAGGCTGAGGCTTATTTGCCATAACTGCACTTGAAAAGTAACCTTTTTTAGGTTAACATAGTAATTGTCAATTACAGGAAATTTAGAAGATGCTAGGAACACATAGAGAAAAACCCAGATTCTCCTGTAATCCTCACCACAAGAAAATTCTTTTCTGTCTATATATGTGCATATTCTTTGATTATTGGTTTTATCTCAAATTTGGGATTATTCTATTTAAATTTACACCTCACTTATTTTTGTCTTTTAGGTTGTAGATCAAACCTAGAACTTCATACATGCTAGGCAAGTGCTCTACCACTGAGCTATATGTTTAGCCTGGTTTGATTCTTGGGGAATTAACCCAGGTATGTTCTACCTCTGAGCTATACCCGTAGCCCTACTTTATTTTTACTTTGAAACAGGGTCTTGTTAAGTTACTGCATACTGGCCTTGAACTTGTGATGCTGCTGTCTCAGCCTCTTAAGTACCAGGATTACAGGCATATACCACCACACCCAGCTTACTGTTGTTGTTTTCTGTTTAAACAGACTGTCAGCATATTTCCATGCTTCTGAATATTCTATTACCATCATTACTTTCATTTGTTATTTTTTAAATTTTATCCTACAGTAAGAAATTCATTTTATATAATGATCTTATATAAACATACATGCATTTAAAAAGTTTCATAGCTGAGCATGGGGGTGCATGCTTGTAAACCCAGTATTTTGGAGGCTGAGACAGGAGGATCACACAGGTTTGCAGCCAGCTTCAGCTACTTAGTGAGGCTCTTCGCAACTTGGTAAGATCCTGTTTCAAAATAAAGAACCCAAAATTGGGATAGGGGTGTAGCTCAGAAGTAGAATGCCCCTGGGTTCAATCCTCAGCACCAACATAACAAACAAACAAACAAACAAAAACAACAAAAAACTCCAACAGTTTCATGAAACTGTGCTGTGTAATGCCTTCTTATTCCTATATTCCTTTTGAAAAGCTGGCCATGGCCCACTAAATTAGTTTTATGACTCATTAATGATTTATGACCCACAGTTTGAAAGCAACTCATTGACCACAGAAATTTTTCTGGCTGTATACTGCCATTATATAGTGTAGCTGTATTATAATGTATTTGACTGGTGACAGGTGATATCTGCATTACTCCATGTGTGTGTGTGTGTGTGTGTGTGTGTGTGTGTGTGTGTGTGTGTGTGTGTTGATGTGGTGCTGGGGATTGATCTCAGAAGAGCTACACTCCCAACCCTATTTTCACTAAATTTCTAAGAGCCTTGCTAAGTTACTGAGACTGGGCTTGAACCTGTGATCCTCCTGTTTCAGCCTCCCAAATAGTGGGATACAGGAGTGTACCACCACACCTGACTTGAATTGATTTCAATGGTTCCATGCTTCTGAAACACCACAGTGAAATGAATGGGCACAGAAAACACACACACACACACACACACACACACACACACACACACACACACACACACTTTGTTAAGATAAATTCCTGGGTATACATAACAGGGTTAAAGTATGGGCATTTAGGCATGATTTAAAGACGTTGGTACACATGACTAAATGTTCTTCCAGGAGGCTTCTATAAATATTTACAGTCTTGCCAGCTGTGCCTGGGGATGCCCTGTTCCTTCTGCTTTTGCATGTAAAACCCATATTCTTGGAGTTCACCTGGAATCTCAATCACAGATGAAATTCGTGGCATCACTGAGCAGTGAGAGGAGAAATGTCTTGGGCAGTGATGGGTCTGCTCTCTGACAGAAACTGCTAGTGTGTCTAAATTGTGTTATGTTAATATCTGCTGCAGCGTGCTCCGCAGGTGAGATTTGGTATTTGCATTTCTCATGTATGCTGCCAAAAAGGAATGTATTTCTAAAATTTTGCAATGCTTTATGAGTCCTCTGTAGTTTTTGTTCTCAGTGGCCAGGATTCCCTGATCCTCTGAGAGGGACAATGGAGTCGGTGCCTAGGCATTGCAAAGTTTTCAGGATCAATCTCATTTCTGACACTTGTGCTCTGCATGGGTCTACTCATATTTCTGATTTGATGTCTCTACCTTTGAACTGGAGAGGACGGTCTCTGTAAGGAGAGGTATACATTTGCATTTAGAACAGCCACCCCTCCACCCTCCATTTGAGGATCTCAGCTGCCTAGAAAAAGGGACACACACGTTTCATTTCATTTTTAATGGCAAAAACTGGAAACCACCTAACTGTACAACAATCCAGTACTGCTTAAATAAATTATAGTGTATCCAAAGAGGAGAGACAAGGAAGTTGTTAAAAAGAATGAGACAACAGTGTATTTTTGGGCATGGGGCAGACTTCAAGACCTGTTGTTGATGAGAAAAACCAGGGGCAGAGTAAATTCTTTATGCCATGAACTATTTTTTCCCATCCTTTCTTTCTTCTTTTCCCTTCCCTTCTCTTTTATTGGGGGTAGAACCCAGGTGTGTTCTACCTTTGTGCTATACCCACAGCCTTTTAAAATTTTTAATTGGAAACAAGGTCTTGCCTAGGTTGCCAAGATTCTTGCTAAGTTGCCGAGACTCTACTTGAACATGCAATCATCCTGTTTCAGTCTCTCAAGAACTAGGATTATAGTCATGAGCCACTATACCCAGCCATGGGCTACCTTTTCCTAAACAATATTCATGTGTTATTTCGAGTAAAATTAGATTGTGAGTCAGACGTGGTGGTGCATGCTTGTAATCCCAGCATTTGGGAAGCTGAGACAGGAGGATCATGGTGTGTGGCCAGCCTCAGCTACTTAGTGAAGTATTTTGCAACTCAGTGAGACCCTGTTTCAAAATAAAGAATAAAAATAGGGCTGAGAATATAGAGTAGAGGTAGAAAGCCTACTGGATTTCATCTCTAGTACTGCAAAAAAATAGATCATGGATAAAATATAGGTAAGCAAGTATCTAAATATTTTAGAAAGATGACAGGAAAAAAATACTTATTTTTGTGACAATGATAATGTGTTGTTCCCACTTAAGAAATGGTATCTAGGGATGTAGCCTAGTGGTAGAATGTGTGATTTGCATACCCAAGTGTTTGATTCAGCATTCTCACTGCTGTAATAAAAAACAACTGACCACACCACTTAGAGGAAGGAATATTTAGTTGCTCACAGTTCTGGAGAATTCAGGAGTTCAGTCCATATAAAGCTGGGTTCATTGACAGAGCTCAGGGTTTGGCGACAGGAGACAGAGCAGGGCAAACAGAGCTCCTCTCACACCATGGAAGCCTGAAGCAAGAGAAGGCCAAATAAACAGTATCGAAAGACACAAATATAGTCTCTAAGGCCTTACCCCCAGGGACCTACCTCCTCCAGCCACAGCTACCTGCCCATGTCACCACCTAGTAAATCCATTACAATGGGTTTATCTATTGAGGAGGTTACAACCCTCACGACTTAATTATATAAAGTCTGAACATTAATATATGAACTCTATAGGGGGTGTGCTATATCTAACCATAACACCAAGGCCCTGGGTTTGATCCTCAGTACTGGGAAAATTAAAAAAAAAAATTATGAACTGAATTTTCCAAGGATGTATTCTTACATCCTTGGAAAATCCATGGGGCTGATGTAGACTCTTGAAAAGAGTTAAATCCACCTCCTCAAATGTGCCTCCACACTGTTTACACCCGGAGCAAACCACATCATTCAATCATACTTAATTCATTTAGAGGGAGCCTTTTCAATGCCAAATTATGCCAGTCAGTACAATGCATGACAGGAATTATTATCAGCATTGAGGATTGCTGATCATTTGAGTGCTTTAATGAAGACTAAAGCTAGGCAGAGGGGACCTCATGTACACATGCATACATACGCACAGACATCAAAATGATAAAATCAGTATTTATCACTTTGACATTACAGACCTGGCAGAAATGCTGGGGTGAGTTTGAAGAGAGTTAGTTTAGTGTGGAGATACAGACCATTCCCTCCCCCCGAGTTTCATTCTTCTATTTTAATCTTATCATGGATAGGCTTATATTCTGGGTTTAAAGTCCTTCTGACACAGGCACAAATCTCAGATCTGCCAAGTCCCAGCCATGTGCCCTTGGGTTAGTGGCTTGGCTCCTTTGTGCTCTATTTTTCCATCTTGCAACGTAGAACATATAATACTTTTTCATAGTTCATTGAATTAAATGAAATCACCTGTATAAAGAGCTTAGCCTGACCTCGGCCCCTTGGTTTGGTACTGAATCATGGGAGACTGTTTTTATGATGATGGTGTTTTGGGAAAAAAGGCCTTCAGTAAGGAAAGTGTTAGTGGGAATTGAAGAAGGCCTCCAGGCAGAACGGGGCCAGGAGGGGTAGAGAAGCCCACCTTCTAGAGTGAAGAATCAGAGACCCAGCAGGACAGCGGCTGTACAAACCAAAACCCCAGAGGAGTCACCAGCACCCATTTCCTTGTGCCTTCTGTTTCTCATGAATGATTATTAGTGATATCCTTAAAATTTTTTAGTCTTAATGGAATTTGGAGAACACATCAAGGGAGAGCCTGGAGAGATGGGGCCCCATTCCTGAACCAGGCTGGGAGGAGGAAACCAGGGAATCCAGTGGCAGAAAGTAAGAGCTTCTTCATAGCTGGTGGTGTGCACCTGTAATCCCAATATTTGAGAGGCTAAGACAGGAGGATTGCAGGTCAAGGCAAGCCTCAGCAACTTAGTGAGACCATCCACAACTTAACAAGACTCTGCTAAAAAAAAAAAAATCAAGAAGGCTGGAAGTATAGCCTGTAGGTAGAATGCCCCGGGTTCAACTCCCAGTGTCCCCTTGTCCCTAAACAATAGTTCCTTCATGGGACTGCCTGAAAAATAAATGAGATGCACGTGGTGCTTGGAAATTCACCCCTGCCATCTAACTGTGTGAAAATCCTTTGGTTTCCTGCTTCAACCACAATATACTTCTAAGTATCTGCACACCAAATACTCTGGAATCCCAACCTGGATATAAATGCTACAGAATACCCACATCCTTCAGGTCTGGGAGATACAGACAGTCTGGAGTAGATTGAGGCTCCATCCTCTCAGTACCTGAAATTTTTTCCTCTTTGTATGAAGTGTAGTTAGGTTGAATAATACCACCTGGGCAGGCAAGCAGGCAAGCAAAGAGAGAGGAAGTTGGCTTTCCAGGATTTCAATCCCAAAGACACATTTCCCAGTACAAATTAGTGATGCCTTGTATTGTAAGAGACTTGAATCCTCTGATTTTTCACTCATTTCCTTCCCTTTCTTGTTGTCATGGGTACTTCTTTTCCCTGAGTTATTACATCTTGCACTTCAGCAAGAA